>NC_088390.1:7920000-8220000 GCF_037993035.2 Macaca fascicularis | reverse complement strand
TATAATGGCAGCACTGCACTCCAGCCTAGGCAACAGAGCGAGTCCCTGTCTCAATCAATCAATCAATCAATCAATCAATCAATCAATATTCTTTGTACTATTCTTGACAAATTTCTGAAAGTCTGAAAATGCCAGACATATTGTCACCTCAGGGCTTTTGTGCTAGCAGTTCCCTCTGCCTGAAACGTTCTTCCCCAGTTATCCCATAACCTGCCCAGTCATCACTTAAATTTTGTCTTCTCAGTGAATCCTTTGCTGATCATCCCTGATGACATCTAAAATTACAATTCTTACTCTCCACTCCCCTTCTCTGCTTGCTTTTTTCTTTTCTCTTTCTTTCTTTTTTTTTTTTTTTGGAGACGGAGTCTCTCTCTGTCGCCCAGGCTGGAGTACAGTGGCGCAATCTTGGCTCACTGCAAGTTCTGCCTCCCGGGTTCACTCCGTTCTCCTGCCTCAGCCTCCCGAGTAACTGGGACTACAGGTGCCCACCACCGCGCCGGTTAATTTTTTGTACTTTTTTTAGTAGAGACGGAGTTTCACCGTGGTCTCAAGCTCCTGACCTCGTGATCCGCCCGCCTCAGCCTCCCAAAGTGCTGGGATTACAGGCGTGAGCCACCGCGCCTGGCCTTTTTTTTTGTTTTTAGAGAAGAAGTCTAGCTCTGTCGCCCAGGCTGGAGTGCAGTGGTGGGATCTTGGCTCCCAGTAACCTTCACCTTCCGGGTTCCAGTTATTCTCCTGCTTCAGCCTCCCGAGTAGCTGGGACTACAGGTGCCCGCCAACACGCCCGGTTACTTTTTGTATTTTTAGTAGAGATGGGGTTTCATGATGTTGGACAGGCTGGTCTCGAACTCCTGCCCTCAGGTGATCCGCCCGCCTTGGCCTTCCAAAGTGCTGGGATTACAGGCGTGAACCACCGCGCCCTGCCCATGTTTAATTTATTTCTATAGCACCATCTAACAAATGATGTGCTTTGTATAACGTACATTGACTGTTTCCCCTAGGAGAATGTATGACTTGTAAGGGCAGAGATCATTGCCTGTTTCTTTTGGGACTATATCCCCAGGGCCCAGGACAGATGGAGGCCCACAGTATGCACCCTGTAAATATGTGCTGAAGAATAAAGGAGGTTCAGGGATCCAGACCTTTTGTGTCTGCAGGGCTTTAAGTTCTTTAAGTGGTTTCACTGCCCTGTTTTCTCTGCCTGGGTCTGTGCTGCCCCTTCTCTTTTCTTTGATTTTGCCACCCAAGGCAAGCGGAGCAGGGCAAGACCTGAAGTTTGCCTTGTGGGCCTGGAGAGCATCTATCCTGGTCTTTCCTTGGCCCAGGGTCCTGGTCCTCCTACTGCCCAACCCCCAATGCCCCAGGACTCAACCCTCCAGGAACTCCCTCTACCCAGGGCCCAGGGGCTCCCGGGAAACCAGCCTTCCTTTTGAAGAACTGAAGAGGGAGGAGCTAAGTCTTGGAAACCAGGACTGGGGAGACTTCGCAATGGGGGAAGGGAGGCTGGGACACTCTACCGGCTATGTGTATATATGTATATATGTGTATATATATGTGTACTGTATATATATGTGTACTGTATATGTGTACTATATACACATGCATGTGTATATATGTAAATGTGTATATATGTGTGTACCATATACACATGTATGTATACACATGTGTGTATACATATATACATATATGTATATATACACATGTATGTATACACATATATACATATATACACATGTATGTATACACATATATACATATATACACACACACATATATATATATGATTATAATGGGGATTGCCGGACGCAATGGCGCACGCCTGTAATCCCAGCACTTTGGGAGGCCGAAGTGGTCAGATCACCTGATGTCCGGAGTTCCATACCAGCCCGGCCAACATAGTGAAATTCCGTCTCTACTAAAAATACAAAGATTAGCTGGGAGTGGTGGCTAACGCCTGTAATCCCAGCTACTCAAGAGGCTGAGGCAGGAGAATCGCTTGAACCCGGGAGGCAGAGGTTGCACTGAGCCGAGATCCCAGCATTGCACTCCATCCTGGGCAACAAGAGCGAGATTATAATGGGGCTAAAAAAATTCCTTATCGCCGGGCGCGGTGGCTCACGCCTGTAATTCCAGCACTTTGGGAGGCCAAGGCTGGCGGATCACGAGGTCAGGAGATTGAGACCAGCCTGACCAACATGGTGAAACCCCATCTCTACTAAAAATACAAAAATTAGCCGGGTGTGGTGGCACCGGCCTGTAATCCCAGCTACTTGGGAGCCTGAGGCAAGATAATCGCTTGAACCCGGGAGGCAGAGGTAGCAGTGAGCCGGACCACCGCACTGCACTCCAGCCTGGACAACGCAGTGAGACCCCGACTCAAAAAACAAAAAAAAAAAAAAAAAAAAAGAAAGAAAAATTCGTATCACCTAAAGATCGCATAGCTATCATAACATTGTAGTGCCATGCGTTACCTTTGAGGTACACAAATACTTACCATTGTGTACAGTTGCCTGCAGTATTCAGTACAGTACCATGCTGTAGCTGTACGCGTAGCTTAGGAGCACAATAAGCTACACAGTGTAGCCTAGGTGTGTAGAAGGCTCTACCATGTAGGTTTGCATCACTACACTCTGTGATATCTGAATAATGAAATTGCCTAGCAACGCATTTCTTTGAATATATCCACACGTTAAGCAATGCATGACTGTACCTAAGACAAAGATCTGGGAGTTAACCCCTTCATGTTTTCTCTTCTCACCACCACCTCAAGGCATTGCCTAGAAGACTGCTCCAGGCCCAAATGAGCCCTCTGCCTTCATTCTCTAAATAGCAACAAGAGCGATCTTTTAATTCCATCTATCTATCTATCTATCTATCTATCTGTCTGTCTGTCTGTCTGTCTGTCTGTCTGTCTATCTATCTATCTCTGTCTAGAGTCTCGCCCAGGCTGGAGAGCAGTGGTGCAATCTTGGCTCACTGCAACCTCCCCACTCAGACGCGCACCATCACCCCTGACTAATTTTTTTTTTCTTTTTTCTTTATTTTTTTTTCATTGAGACAGAGTCTGGGTTTGTCGCCCAGGCTGGAGTGCAGTGGCGCGATTAAGGCTCACTGCAACCTCCGCCTCCCAGGTTCAAGCGATTCTCCTGCCTCAGCCTCCGGAGTAGCTGGGATTACAGGCACACGCCATCACTCCCGTTTAATTTTTGTATTTTTAGTAGAGACGGGGTTTTGCCATGTTGGCCAGGCTGGTGTCGAACTCCTGGGCTCAAGCGATCTTCCCGCCTCAGCCTCCCAAAGTGCTGGGATTACAGGCGTGAGCCACAGCGTCCGGTCCAAAGTGATTTATTATTATTATTATCATCATTATTTTGAGATGGAGTCTTGCTCTGTTACCCAGGCTGGAGTGCAGTGGTGCGATCTCGGCTTATTGCAAACTCCGCCTCCCAGGTTCAAGCGATTCTCCTGCCTCAGTCTCCCGAGTAGCTGGGATTACAGGCGTGTGCCGCCACGCCCGGCTAATTTTTGTATTTTTAGTGGACAGAGGGTTTCGCCATGATGGCAGCCTGGTCTCGAACTCCTGAAATCAGGTGATCCACCTGCCTCGGTGTACCAAAGTGCGCGGATTACAGGCATGAGCCACCGCGCCCGGTCCCAAAGTGATCTTTTAAAACATAAGTCAGAGAATATAACTTTCCTAATGAAAATCCTCCACTAGCTTCCAATTGCCCTTAGACTAAAATCCAAATCCCTTCAACACTCTCCAAGATCCTGTGGGATGGGCTACGCCTGACTCTCCAATCTGATTTCTGCCACTCTGCAGATTCCCCATCCCGGGTTCGCTGGACCTCTTTCTCCAGCTCCCACCAGCAAATAGCTCTCCTGCCTCAGAGCCCGTAGTTGCAGTTCCCTTTACCTGGACTCAAGGCTGCTGACTATGCTGGCATCAAGTATCAACTCTTCACAGAGGCTGTCTCTGGCCACCCAGAGTAAAGTAGCCCTTCACTTTCAAGTCATCGCCATGACCCTTTTGTTTTGTTTTGTTTTTGTTTTGTTGTTGTTTTCTTTCCACAGCCTCATAACCATCTGAAGCTATCTTACGTTATTTTTTGCTTTCGCAGTTATTGTCTGTCTTTCCCATTGTAACGTAAGCTTCAGGAAGGCCCAGACCCAATGTACTCCTTCCAGTACTCAGCACACGGGAGGCACCCAATAAATATGGGCTGACCGAATAAATCCAGCAGCTGCGCACACAGGCATATAGATAGATGCACGTGTTTGTTTGTTTGTTTTGTTGTTGTTGTTTTTGTTTTTTGTTTTTTTAAACAACAGTTTCCTTCTGGAGGCCACGGTTACTACTTAGAGCTAAGAAGAGAGCATTCGCAGTCACAGATACAATCCGAGGACGAGACAGAGACCCAAACCCTGGCGCAAATAAAACAGGCTGAAGGAAACGGGAGAGACAGATCCAGGGTGAGTTCCAGAGAGAGAGAGACCCAGATAGACCAAGACCGAGACAAAGATTCACTCAGCGAACCTAAGACCCGAGCCCACAGGTCCCGGCAGCTACCGCGGACAGAGCCAGGAGGAGGAGGCGAGCGGAGGGAGGCTTAGCGCGCCGGAAGGGAGCGGACCGTGGGGAGCCTCGCCGCCCCGCCCCGCCGCTCCGCCCCGCCCGGCTCACAAGTGGTCGCCGCAGGTGGCGGTGCGCCTGCCCGCCCGCCCTCGGGGCCGACGCGTGCGGGATCAAAGCGGCCGGGAAGGGGCGGGGAGGGGAGGTGGCAGGAACCCGGAGGTGTTAGCGAGCTTCCCAGGGGATGGCAGGAGCGTGGGAGCGCAGAGTCCCGGGAGGCGACAGAGACTCGGAGAGACGATGAGATACCAGAGACCCGAAAGAACCAGAGGCGGAGATGCAGACGCCAAGAGACCGGAGAGACGCGGAATCAGAGATGCGGAGGAACGAGACCACCGACACCCAGAGAGACCCAGGGTAGAAGTCGCTGAAGATCTGGAAAGAACGTGAGAGATACAGAGATGGAGAAGCTAAGGGGCACTCAGAGACCCAGAAAGGAGGCTAGACAAAAAAGGCACAGACCCATAGACTTAAGAAAAGGAAGCGTGCTTCAGAGAGAACGGAAAATAATAGAGGAAGAGAGGTGGAAAGAACAAGGGATTTAGAGTAGGGGGCGGGAAGACCTGGCCCCTCCCCCGCGGGGGGCCGAGAGGACCCCCGGGGCAGGGATCCGAGCACTGTGTCCTTTCTCAGGGTCACGCCTGTGGAGGTGCGGGCGGGGGACGGAGGGAGG
Source organism: Macaca fascicularis (assembly GCF_037993035.2). Taxonomy (NCBI): domain Eukaryota; kingdom Metazoa; phylum Chordata; class Mammalia; order Primates; family Cercopithecidae; genus Macaca; species Macaca fascicularis. The sequence goes on along the minus strand of NC_088390.1, from coordinate 8,214,694 downwards.
AGTGTGGAGGATGCAGGACCCCCAGGCTGGGAGGAGGGGAGAGTGAGGGCGTGCGGAATCAGGGTGTAGGCCTGGGGCTGCAAACTCTGCTATAGTCAAAAGGCTAAGATTTATATTTGGCAGAAATATTTGAGTGAAAAGATGCTTTTTAGATGCTACCAAATGTATTAGCCTCTCTTTGGAGAGGAGAAAATAAGGCTCTTGCATTGGCCGGGAATCGAACCCGGGCCTCCCGCGTGGCAGGCGAGAATTCTACCACTGAACCACCAATGCGTGACTACTGGGGTGTGCCGGGAGACTATCTGAGTTCGTAAGAGGTTGAGGCGGACCCGGACAGGCAACTGTGTAGGCCGGGGAACTGGTCCCGAATAGTTGACGTGGGTGGAGCGCCAGGTCATCCTTCCTCTCGTCCGGATCCGGCCACCGGGCCATAAAGCCGCCCCATATGGCCAGGGGCGGCCCCACACCCGGGTGCGAACAGCCTGGGGCCCCCAGCCTCGCGTGCAGGTGAGAAAAATTCAGCCCGAGCCCAGGTTCCCAAGGAGGGGGGCAGCGGGGGCTGTTGGGGCCACACATTTGCGTTCCCATTTGGCTGAGGGACGGAGAGGGGGGATGTGCTGGGGGCCCTGATCCCAAATGGGAGCTCCCTCCTCAAGGTCTGTGCCTCTCTAGGCTCTGGCTACAGCAAGAAAGGCTCCGTTACAAAACCAAGGTGCGGAGGGCCGTTGGGAGGGCTTGGAGGAATCCCCACTGGTCTCTGACTTCACAGCTATCTTCCTTCTCGGTCTGCAACCCTGTCTTTCCGTGTCTTTATCCCTGGCAACCTGGCTGTCCCGTTCAGTTTCTGATTTATCTTCTCAGGCACTTTGTCCCGAAGCCCCCGAGTGGTCAGGCATCGTTCTGCGGAGGGTCATGTTCTTGGTTTGAGGTGGGTGTTGATCCCTTTTCTGTATCCCTTGCTTTCCCCTTAGTAAAACTGCCTGCTCCCTGCTACCCTACAGTCACCAGGGGCCTCCAGAAGCAAGCAATGCGGGCACACTTGCGTGAGGTGTCCCATCAGCCACACTCCTGAATCTCCTATGACTAGTTTTGAATCAAATACTTGTGCTGTAAGTGGAAAGACCTCTCCACTCCTACCTATGTTTCAAAGACTTGCTCCCTCTGCCTTGAAGTTCCTCCTTAGTCCACCCATCCTCAAGGAGACCTTTTCCCGGAGCACCTATTTCACTGGGCTTCTGTAACAGCTACTTAGTGTCACGTGGTCTTTTCCATTAGCTACTGCAGGGATAAGCTGGGTCTCTCCTGCGTATCTCACTATGACTCGCCCGAGCCTAGACCAGTGCCCTGTCCGCACAGTGGGCGCGCAGATGTTCGGGGACTTGAAGGTAACTGGCTTAGACAGAACAGAGCGCCTCTCCAACCTCCTGGCAGAGCTTCGGTTGAGTCGGACGGATTCACCCAGCACACTCGGGTTGCTCCCTGTCTCGACTAGGAAGCGAACTCGGAGATGATGTATAAAATTCAGCCTGGGGGCTGTTTCAGGGTTAGTGAGGGTACAGTAAGTCTCCGACAAAGCTGCAATTCTGGAGGAACTCTGAATTTCATCCCCAAGCGAGCTCTGCCCCTAATAACCTCCTGCCTTCAGCTGGGTTCCGCCTCCTTATACAGCCTTATGGTCCGTAAACCAGCCAGTGCCCCCATTCACCCCTCACTTCCCACACTCCCAGGCCCCCACACTCCCCTCCCCCCTTCACTCCTCCTCTTTCCGGGAGCCTCGTGCCGGGTCCTAGAGGGGCAGAATCCGGGTGCCGAAGGGGGCGGGGTCGGGTCCTATCCCTCCTACCCTGGGGCCGCGGAATATAAGGCTCCAGGCGAGCAGGGACCCGGTCCACACCAGGGTCCGGAGGAGCAATGGTCACCCGGGATCGAGCTGAGAATAGGGACGGCCCCAAGGTGAGAGGCGGGAGGGGAGGGAGCAGAGGTCCCTGGTTTGGCCAGGGGACTGGGCCCCTGACGCCGTCGGTCTGGAGAGAGACTGGGGACGCAGGGGTGGAAGGGGAGCCGTGCTCCAGGACTCCAGGAGCCAGGAGCTGGAGAGGAAGCTGCAAAATATGAAGAAGGGGACAGGGGTCAGAGCCAGACCTGAGTGGGCGGCGGAAACATAGGACTAGGGGTCTAGGTAATGGGGGTCGGCACCGTGTGGCCTGGGGAGGGAGCCGGTGTCGGAGTAAAATAAGCAAGTAGAGGGCAGAGCCAAGGGAGGAGGGTGGGAACGAAAAGAGAAGAGGATAGTCTCTTGCTCTACGCTGGCTGTGAGGCGGGCGGGGTTGGCCCAAGACGGTCTTGTAGAGAAGGCCCCGGGGCGTTGGTTCCAGAGGCCCCACACTGGTGGAAGATTTTAGGAGAACCAGTGGAGAAGGTGACGGCCTGGAGGGTTTTGAGGGAGAAGAGGCGGCGCGGTCGCGCTAGGTATCTCCCTTTCTATACTCAGGGCCGCCAGCTCTGAGCCTGGCACCGTGCGGCGCACGTGCCTGCGCGCAGAGGGTTCCCAAAGTTCTCCACTGAGACAGAGAGAAACTGCACGAGACGGAGACGTAGAGAGAAAAGAGGAGGAGAGACACAGAGAGGGGAGGAGGGAGGACGAGACTGAGAGAGGAGAATGCGAAGATCCGGGGAGGCGAGCTACAGAAACTGATCTAGGGGCATTGGGAGGGGGAGCGGAGAGGGATCGAATGGGGTCGACCCTAGGCAATCTGGGGTCTTGGGGCCGGGGTGGAAGCCGGGCTCTCCCAGCGGCGGGATCCGACGCCGGCGCGGCCGCGCTGAGTCTCGGTCCGGTCGGCCCGCTCTCCTTTTCCCGCTGGTCGCAGATGCTGAAGCCGCTTGTGGAGAAGCGGCGCCGGGACCGCATCAACCGCAGCCTGGAAGAGCTGAGGCTGCTGCTGCTGGAGCGGACCCGGGACCAGGTCAGTCCCTCCGCTAGCCCCGGGTCCCCAAGCTTCCCGTTTCTGCGTCCCAGGGCTTCCCACTGGGGTGGGGACACGTGCTTGGTTTGCAACCCTGGCTCCAAGGCATCCTCACTCGAGTCCCGCCTTTGGAATTCCATCCCAGACCCCCACTCGCTCTCAGAACGCGATCTTCTTCGCCACCCCTCGGGTCTGTAAGTTTCACGCCTGGTTCTGTAAATTTCGCTCCCGGGTTCGGTCCGTTTCACCCTTTGGGTCTCTTAACTGTCCGCTTCCCCCTCCCCCATAACCAGCTTCTGATCAGCCAGCTTCTGTTCTGTCGGGTGGTTAATTTCATTCCCTGGGTTGCGGTTTCAAATCTCCTCCTCACGCGTTGGGCATTGGTTCCATCCCCTCGGATTGGACAGTTTCGTCTCGGGGTGGGCCAGGACCTCCCTTGGTCATCTCCACGCCGCATTTGGTCGCGCGTTCTGTGGGCAGTGCGCAAATGCGATCCGGGGTACCCCCAGCTCCCGCATCCGCCCCTCCCTTCTTCCCCCTGCCACTTTCCCCCTTTCTCCCCACCCCTTTCTGTCTCTGCGCCCTCCCCTCCCGTCTGTAGAACCTCCGGAACCCGAAGCTGGAGAAAGCGGAGATACTGGAGTTCGCCGTGGGCTACTTGAGGGAGCGAAGCCGGGTGGAGTCCCCGGGTACAGCGCGGGGGTGGGGCAGCGGAGGGAGGGAGGGGGGACGCCAGGAGGCTCCGGCCGGGGCAGAGCGGGCGGGCCCTGCGGTGGATGGTGGGCTTGGGGAGTGGCCGGTTCTGCTCCGAGGCGAGGTTAATAACACCCGCGCGTGTCTGTCTCTGTGTCTCCCTCATTTTCTCCCTCTCTCCGTCCATCTGGCTTCCTGTCTCTGTGCGCCTGTCCGGCCTTGGTATCTCTGCGCCCCACCCCTTCCCTCACCCCTGCTGGGCCCCTGCCCTGCCCACCTGTGCTCCCGCCGGCCGCACCCACCGCCGCGGCTCCAGGGGTTCCCCGGTCCCCAGTCCAGGACGCCGAGGCGCTCGCCAGCTGCTACTTGTCCGGTTTCCGCGAGTGTCTGCTTCGCTTGGCGGCCTTCGCGCACGACGCCAGCCCGGCCGCCCGCGCCCAGCTCTTCTCCGCGCTGCACGGCTACCTGCGCCCCAAACCGCCCCGGCCCAAGCCTGTAGAGCCGAGGCCTCCAGCGCCGCGCCCATCCCTGGACCCCGCCGCACCGGCCCTTGGCCCCGCGCTGCACCAGCGCCCCCCAGTGCACCAGGGCCCCCCTAGCCCGCGCTGCGCATGGTCCCCATCCCTCTGCTCCCCGCGCGCCGGGGATTCTGGCGCGCCGGCGCCCCTCACCGGACTGCTGCCGCCGCCACCGCCGCCTCACAGACAAGACGGGGCGCCCAAGGCCCCGCCGCCCCCGCCGCCCGCTTTCTGGAGACCTTGGCCCTGAGCCTTGGGGGGTGATGGGGGCGGGGTCTAGGGGTGGGGTAGAGACTCCAGCCCGAGGGCAGCAGAGGGACCCGGGCGTCCGGGCGAGCAGGTGTTGGGGAGGGCGGCGGGGCGCGCGGGCTCAGCGCGCGGGTGAGATGTGGTCTATATTAGAGTATCTATATAAATATATATTTCCCTGGTTCCTGTCCCTTTTCCCTGCCCCAACTTCTTCCTTGCGTCTAGGATTGTACTCTCTCTGCCCCCCAGCCCAGTCCCAGTCCCTTCCCGAGTCCCTAGTGCATGGAATAAAGTGGTTATTAAATCCCCGTGTGTCCCCGAGCCAGGGGCCTGCCTTTATCTCGACGTCCACGCCCACTTTCCCTTCCCTTCTGTCTCCCACCCTCAGTCCTGCTCTCCATGGCCCAAGCCCCGGGGCAGACAGGTAAGTAAAGAAGAGAGCAGGGCGGGAACTGAGATCGAAATAGAAACCAGGTGGAAAAAGAGAGCGATAGGGTAGGGGGAGAAAAAAACGGATAAAAGGAAAATTTGAAATAAAATCGACTCTGGTGGGATTCGAACCCACAACCTTTGAATTGCTCTAATTCGTCACTAGAAGTCCAATGCGCTATCCATTGCGCCACAGAGCCACCTCGCGGGCGGCGGCATCTTCTAGCTTACCGGTACTAGAGTGGGAAAGGGGCAGGGCTGGGGGAGTCGGGGGCGGACATACCAGGAGCGCGCGGTTTGGATCGCAGAGGCCAAGCCAGGTAGAGGGAGCGGGCGCAAAGCATGTTAGCCAGGTGAGAGCGAGGGTGCATATAGGTCGAAAAAACAGGGAGGGAGAACAACGGAAAATGGGTGAGCGAGCGAGTGCAGAGCTCCGGCTGCCCGATTGGGGGCTGCTTCCGGCTCAGGCGCTCCCCACTCCCAGATGTAGTCCCACCCAAATAAACTAGTTTTGTTGTAAATTTCTGTGTGTTTCTGTCTCTTCTCGTTTATCTGTTCTGCCATCTGCTGCTATGCGGTCCAGAGTCTCGATGGTTCCCCATTTCCAGTCTGAAAGATATGGAAAAGGAGATGGATCAGTTTGGCACTCTTAGTTTTGCCCCATTCCCTGCTTCTAGTCTCTTAGGAGGACAACGGGGACACTGTACTTTCACGCAGGTAGCGTGGCCGAGCGGTCTAAGGCGCTGGATTTAGGCTCCAGTCTCTTCGGAGGCGTGGGTTCGAATCCCACCGCTGCCAGGCCGGAGTTTTTCTGGTGGATCAAGCACCTGACATAATTCCGTTAGGTTCTACCTATTTACATGCAGAGAGTAATTTTATTAATTCCCCTGTTAATAGTTTCACCATCATCTTCCGTGTTTGGTCGTCCAGACAGATCATACTCCTGCATTCATCCCTCAAGCTAAGACCTGATAGTAGCTGCTGAAGCAACGTTTCCTTTCTTCATAACATCTCTATTTTAACATGTTTTCAAATGTTAGCTCAGCTTCCAAGATATTTAAATAATTTGTTGTATGTTCTCCTAACACTGTGTTATAGGACCCAATCACCTGGTAGGAAAAGCACAAATAACTGGTAGTGTCCTAGTTTCCTTTTTTTTTTTTTTTTCGGTCGGATTCTCTTGGGTCATAGGAGTATTCCTGTGTGAAAATCAATTAACAGTATGCAACATGCTGATATTGAAGGGAAAAAAAAGTTAAGGTTCCACCGAGATTTGAACTCGGATCGCTGGATTCAGAGTCCAGAGTGCTAACCATTACACCATGGAACCACCCTCTTACTGGCTCTCAAGATTATGTACATTACTGGACATTCTATTTTGCGTGTTTTCCACACCCGTCACTGAAAGAAAACGAAAATAAAACAAAATCTGCTGTTGGATATGGTAGACACCGTTATCGAGCACTTGAAATACATGAATTCAGATGCATTGCCAGCTGCTAAATATCTTCTTTTGAAGGCTTTGTACAAAAAGACAAAATTTCATTAATAATTTTAAAATGTTGATTATGTGTTAAAATAAGATTTTGATATATTAGGGTAAGTAAAATAGATCCGTCAAATTAATTTCGCTTGCTTCTTTTTATTCTTTGTAATGTGGCTACCAGAAAATTTAAATTCGATAATACAGCTCGCGTATGTCGTTTTCAAAGTATATTTATTACCCTCCACCGTCAGTTGCTGTATTTTGCGGAAACCAAGTTTCTGTTCCACTTAGTTTTAAAAGCTAGTAACTATTTTTGTTACTATTTTTAGCGAAGTGCGGTACCTTAAAAGGTAAAACAATCCGCCCGAACAGGGACTTGAACCCTGGACCCTCAGATTAAAAGTCTGATGCTCTACCGACTGAGCTATCCGGGCTCTTAGCATAACTGTTACTCTTTCTTTATAAGAGAATTCTCTATATGAAAATCCAGGTTTGTAGAACCGCAAGAGGATTGTGTGTACCTATGCAGAATATTTTGGCACAGATTCAGAGGCGGCGGGTGAAGCCCACCTGCTGCTGATTGAGCTTTCTCTGCCTCCCGTTCTTAAAGCCCCAGCCGAGGCTGGGACGCAGGGACTGGAGCATAGCGGAGGCTTGCACGGTGCGGCGCCGGAACTGGCCGCGCGGGGCCGCTGCGGACTATGGGCTTCTTCCTCCGAGAGGTTCTTCCCCAGTCCCACGTGGCCCAGATCCCGGACACTCGGGCTCCCGGGTCCTGCAGGCGCAGGGCGGTCCTGGAGCGGAAAGAATGCCACGCGGGGCCTTCAGACGCTGTTTGCCGGCGCTGTATTTCGCTTTCCTGACTGGCCCTACTCCAGAGCAGAGAATGAGGTCGGGCGTGCCAAAGGCTGGGGACAAAGAGGGCCAGGCGTGGGGGGATCGGTGTATGGGGTGACAGGGGAGCTGTTCCTGACCATTTGACGTGTGTTGGAATGCGTGTGCGACTCACCTGCCTGTGGCTGCAGTCACATGAGATTTATGACCACGTGCAGCTCTCCACTGTTTAGTGATTCACACGGATGATTCACACGTAGGAATGCAGGTGCCCTATGCTCATCTCCGCCTGGGAATGGGGAGGAACAGATCTTGGGGGACATTGGGGACTGGGCGGACAAGCAGTCCAGGGCATCAGTCCGGGCCGCTGACCAGGCAGAGAGCAGTGTCCCAATTATACAGGCGTCACCTCCTCCTTGTCTCCGTCTCAGCATCTGGTTCCTCCCTCCGCAGTGGAACCCAGGCTCCTGATACCCATCCAGGTGAGTCAGCCAGAGGGACCGGCTGTGTCAGAGGCAAGCAAACAAGTATTAGAGTGCAAGACTGTGGGCGGGGAGAGGGAGCCCGAGCCGCCAGCAGGGAACTTCGGAGAAAGAGAGCCCAGGAACATCCCAGACAGAGCTGGGCCCTTCCTCAGCCCTACCCTGCCCCGCAGCCCCTAGCCCTCCACCCAGAAACCCAGCCCTGTCCGGCCTGCTGCTCTCCTCCTCCAGGCCGGCTGCTCCTGCGGCCAGCGTTGCCGGGAGCATCCCTTCCTCCTTCCCATCATGGCAGTGTACCGCCTGTGTGTGACCACTGGTCCCTACCTGAGGGCCGGCACACTGGACAACATCTCTGTCACACTGGTGGGCACGTGTGGTGAAAGCCCCAAGCAGCGGCTAGATCGAATGGGCAGGGACTTCGCCCCTGGATCGGTGAGTACAAAGGAGACAGGGAAGCGCCACCTCTGAGGGGCAGGGGCCGCAGGCGGGAGGAGCATTCCTCCTGGACTCTTGAGATCCTGCTGAAGTCAGGATACCGGCCCTGACCTCCTCACCTTCCCTACTGAGGTCTCTGTCTTTTCTGGAGATGAGGAACTCCATCCAGGCAGGACTGTGGAGAGGAGTCGAGGGACTTCCCCTGGCTCCTAAACTCCTCCCATAATTGACAGTGGGCTTTGGGCAAGTCGTTTCCCCTCTCTGAGCCTGGGTTTCCTCTTATCTGGAGGGGATCTGCCTGCCTCTGCCAGCCCCAGGTGGCCTCCACAAGGGTTCCCAGCCGGCCTAGGAAGCTAGTGAAATGCAGTGCCCACTGTGCTCAGGCACTTTTTTCTTTTCTTTTCTTTTCGAGATGGAGTTTTGCTTTTGCTGCCCAGGCTGGAGTGCAGTGGCAGGATCTCAGCTCACTGCAACCTTCGCCTTCCGGGTTTAAGTGATTCTCCTGCCTCAGCCTCCCGAGTAGCTGGGATTACAGGCGCCTGCCACCAAGCCCGACTAATTTTTTGTGTTTTTAGTAGAGATGGAGTTTCATCCGGCAGGCTGGTCTCGAACTCCTGACCTCAGGTGATCCACCTGCCTCGCCCTCCCAAAGTGTTGGGGTTACAGGCGTGAGCCACAGCGCCCGGCCAGGGGACCCTTTTTCTAATTCATACAAAAGCCGGGTGTGGGCTAGCAGCAGCTCAGGTTTGTATGCCCGAACAGGCTTAGTTGTAGATGCATCTTGCAAGGCGCAAGGACCGCCTTGGCAGTTCCCTGCCTCTCACCTGCTTGCTGTCTTGGTCCCCTCAGGTGCAGAAGTACAAGGTGCGCTGCTCGGCAGAGCTGGGTGAGCTCTTGCTGCTGCGTGTACACAAGGAGCGCTATGCTTTCTTCCGCAAGGACTCTTGGTACTGCAGCCGCATCTGTGTCACCCAACCGGATGGTACTGTATCCCACTTCCCCTGCTATCAGTGGATTGAAGGCTACTGCACCGTGGAGCTGAGGCCAGGAACAGGTGGGCCAGGGGCGAGGACTACACTGTACTGCAGGTGTCTTTTGGGATTAGGAGTGGGGTCTCACAGAGCCCCAGAGTGTAGGGAACAAGATTGAGGTCAGAAAGTCTGGGCTCCCAAGTAGATGTCTTCTGAAAAAAGGGAACCTCTCAAGCCCCAAAATGCGACGGTTTTCCAGATGGTATTGACTCTTCTGGAGACTGACATAGACACACCCACTCATATAGGCGTGCACCCTTCTCTCATACACATAGGAAGCACTTTGCTTTCCACAGCCTCGCTCTGCACTTTTCCAGAGTGACTTCCTCCAGAACCCAGAGAGGAACTAATCCGCACATTGAGTCATTAACAGGTGGAGAAGCCCTGGCTGCTTAAAGATTTTAGCTGGAGAGGCCCTGTTCCCTCCCCTACTACTAGCTGTTCCAGTGTGGATGAAGACCCTGAGAGGTGCTGCTAAGATTCCTTGTTGAATTTCTGGATTCCATGGATGCTGGGCTTGAGCATCTTCAATTTCCAGAGCTGTCCGATCTGGAGAGGCAACAATAGGGCTGCTCTTGGTGTTGGGAGGAGGCTCAGGATGAAGAAGGGATATTCTAGGTCAAAGTGAGGCAAGTCAATATTACCCCATGGTCCATAATAAGTTTTCCACAGACCTCACTATAAACTCTCATCTGTCACCACAGCACATCCATCCATAGCTACACAAAATATATTTGTTCATCAGTCATTTACCAAGTGCATCTCATACACATGGGCCAGGCACCATGCTAGAAGCTGGGAATACAGAAAAAAAAAAAAAATACGACTTCTGCCCTCAAGGAGTTTATAGTCTGGAGGGGAGATACACATGCCAACAATTAGGAACGTTGTTATAATTTGGGGGTTAGGCTATCTTGAATCCCTTCTACTGATGAATACACAAGGAACGTGGGGGCACTGCTACGTGATTCACAGGGATGTGGCTGTCGGATTGGGTTCAAGGGTCAGGGGGTTCAGGCAAGGTTTGCAGAAGATGTTGTTTGAAAAGAGACTTATGCCAAGAGTAATCTTCATTCCCCACAGCAAGAACTATTTGTCAGGACTCCCTTCCCCTCCTCCTGGATCACAGGACACGGGAGCTCCGGGCCCGACAAGAATGCTACCGGTGAGGGTGGCCTAATTTGACTTCTTTCCCCATCTTTATTCTGACCTCAGCCTTAATCAGATTGTTCCTAACTCTAACCTCATTCTCAACCTTGGGTGCCTAACTTGGATCAGGACTCTTATTTGGACCTAACCCCACTTTAATAGTAACCCTGAGTCTGAACTGAGAAGACCAATAGTAACAGTTGTCCCAACACCACCAATGAATCCATACTCAGCCCTCAGCTGTCCCTGATGTAACCCAGATCCCAATATCAGAAGTGACCTGAAGTATCCTCCAATCTCAGTCCTTTCTCATCTTCCCCCCATAAATCGGCCATGATTTTAATCTCAACACAAACCCATCACTAACCCAGTGTGGGCATTAATGCCATCCTCAAATGCTACCCTTACGTGAAGCCCAGTGCTTTCATGGAGAAATGTCCAATTCCTTGTCACCTATCCAGAAAGTAGGTGGTTTCTGAAGTTTTAATCTGAAGTCATGTCTTTAAAGCTAAGACTTGTGTTTATCCTGAGCATGACTTGCCACCTCTGGCCTCTTTCCCTCGGAAGCTGGAAGATCTATGCCCCTGGCTTCCCCCGCATGGTAGACGTCAACAGCTTTCAGGAGATGGAGTCGGACAAGAAATTTGCCTTGACAAAGACGACAACTTGTGTAGACCAGGGTGACAGGTGAAGATTAAAGCTTGGGAAGGAGGGGAAAGAAGGTCAAGTGAGGGGCTGTTGAGAGTATGGGGTCCTGATAGCCAGGAAGGAGGGGTAAGGGTCTATGACAATGCAGTTTCATTCAAGTGTCAGGATGGGAGATGGCCCCAAAGGGTCTGGCAGAGAGGAGGAGAGTGAGGAGGTTATTTTAGGTCAGGAGCAGAGAGGGCAGGGGAGGAGCCGGGAGTAAGGGAGACCTGGGAACTCGGAAGGCAGGAAAGAGGGAAGGAATTAAGGCTGCAGAGCCCAGTGACTGGTTTCTGTCTTTCTACACCCCCAACCCCCAGCAGTGGGAATCGGTACCTGCCTGGCTTCCCCATGAAAATTGACATCCCATCCCTGATGTACATGGAGCCCAATATTCGATACTCAGCCACCAAGACGATCTCGCTGCTCTTCAATGCCATCCCTGCGTGAGGCCATTGCCCCTCTGATGAACATCTCACATCTCTGCCCATCCATCCCCTCCCCTTGCTCCCAAACTGCCCCTTCTCCCTATCCCCAGTATCCCCTCTCCCTACCCCAGTCCCTCCTCTCTGGACTCATTCCCTCTCCCTGCCCCACAGTCTTCCCTCTCTACATGGCCCCTGCCCCCTTCCTGCCCCTGTCTCCCCCTTCTGCTCCCCATTTCCCCTCTCCCTGCCCCCAGACTCCTCAGCCTCTGCTTTCATGACTGAATTCCTCGTGGTTTTCCCACCCACCCCCACGGGGTGTTGACTGGGCAGACCCCCAGCAAGCGTTTGTGCAGTGAGTGAGTGAGTACTTAGGAGCCCAGGGGACATAGTTCTTGGGCCTGTCAGATCATTCCTCCCCCTTTGCCACCCTGCCTTCCCCAGGTGCCCACACTTTTCAGGGCACGTCACTTTTTTTTTTTTTTTTTCCCCAGACAGAGTTTCACTCTTGTTGGCCAGGCTGGAGTGCAGTGGTGCAACCTCGGCTCACTGCAACCTCCACCTCTCGGGTTCAAGCGATTCTCCTACCCAAGCCTCTCAAGTAGCCTCTCAAGTAGCTGGGACTACCGGCTAATTTTGTATTTTTAGTAGAGATGGGGTTTCTTCATGTTGGTCAGCCTGGTCTCGAACTCCTGACCTCAGGTGATCCATCTGCCTTCACCTACCAAAGTGCTGGGATTATAGGCGTGAGCCACCTCGCCCAGCCCACATTACCCTCTTTATGCATCCTATGTTATTGACCTATTGCCACAGGCGTACTTGTTCCATGTTCCATTCCTTTTGTTGTTGTTGGTTTTGTTGTTGTTGTTGAGACGGAGTCTGGCTGTGTCACCCAGGCTGGAGTGCAGTGGCTGGATCTCAAGCTCTGCCTCCCGGGTTTACGCCATTCTCCTGGCTCAGCCTCCTGAGTAGCTGGGACTACAGGTGCCCACCACCTCACCCGGCTAGTTTTTTGTACTTTTTAGTAGGGACGGGGTTTCACTGTGTTAGCCAGGATGGTCTCGATCTCCTGACCTCGTGATCCACCCGTCTCGGCCTCCCAAAGTGCTGGGATTACAGGCTTGAGCCACCGCGCCCGGCCTTTTTTTTTTTTTGAGATGGAGTCTCACTCTGTCGCTCAGGCTGGAGTACAGTGGCGCGATCTTCACTCACTGACGTCTCCACTTCCTGGGTTCAAGCAATTCTCCCACTTCAGCCTCCCGAGTAGCTGGGATTACAGAGATGCACCACCACACCTGGCTAATTTTTGCGTTTTTAGTAGAGACAGGGTTTCACCATGTTGGCCAGGCTGGTCTCGAACTCCTGACCTCAGGTGATCCACCCGCCTTGGTCTCACAAAGTGCTGGGATTATAGGCGTGAGCCACTGAGTCCTGCCTGCATTCCCTTTCCTTTGATTCAAGCCCATTCAGTGAGTGCATATTATGAACTGGGTATGGTGGGACAGACACAGCCAAGTCCTTGCCCTGAGGAGCTCATAGTATAATGGGGATGATATATGTCCACTGGGCTTAAAGTACGATGCAGGGAATGATGAGTGTGAAAGATTCAAGGCATGTGTTTTGGAGGTGTTCAGGCAATGCTCCATAAAGGACTTTGCTTCTGAGCCGTGCCTAGAACAGCTAGATTTTTATCATAGAGATGTAGTAGATGGCTTTCTACCAGAGGTACAGCTTAAACGAAGACCTGGAAGTGGGGAAAGCTGATTTAATTTAAAGCATGTTTCTCCATATTATAAAATAACATTGCGGGGCATGGTGGGGCACACCTGTAGTCTCTGCTACTTGGGAGGTTGAGGCAGGAGGATTGCTTGAGTCCAGGAGTTTGAAGCTGCAGTGAGCTATGATTGTGTCTATGAACAGCCACTGCATTCCAGCCTCGGTAACACAGGGAGACCCCATCTTAAAAAGAAGAAAAAAATAATAATACTCACTTTAAAAATTCAAACAGTACAGACATCCACAAAATGAAGACTATGCATCCCTCCACATGCCAGCCCCTCTTCTACTGTCCAGTGTAAAAAGCATGTCTCTGATCATGTTTGGAGAGTGGGTCTTGGTTGGCCCTGTTTAATGCCCAGGGTGGATGAAAATGCTGGAAAGGTTGGTAGAAGCTGGCTGGTGGGGATCTCCATGGGCTAGTCAGGCTTGGCAGCTGGGGCTCTGTCCTGTAAGCAGAGGGGAGCCAGTGGAAGTCTGTGACAAGAGGGCAGCTTGGAGAACACAGGCCAAAACACCAGTGAGGGTGGCTTGTCTGCACCATAGGGCTGTGTGTGCCAACTTTATATGTAAGTACAATGGCCTGTCTTAGGGATGGTTACATATGAACCAGGGTCTTCTGAGGCCACAGAGCCTCCACTGGGCACTAGACTTTTTCTCCCATGTGGATTGTTAGGCATCTCTACTCTGGTGATGGACCCTGTTAGTTCCTCCAGGCAGAGGGGGACACAGTGGTTCCCAGCAGACTTTAGCCCCCAGACCTCAGCCTCATCTTTTCCTCTCCCATCAGGTCCTTGGGAATGAAGCTTCGAGGGCTGTTGGATCGCAAGGGCTCCTGGAAGAAGCTGGATGACATGCAGAACATCTTCTGGTGCCACAAGACCTTCACGACAAGTAAGCAGAGCCAGGCAGGAGATGTCTACCCTCACCTTATCTTGTACTCAGACCCTTTCCTCTCCTTCCTGGGAAAGGACCCTCTCCCAGCCCTCCCAGGGAGACTGCTGGATTTGAGGGGGAGGGGCTCCTGGCTTCACTGGTGGCATCTCCCAGATTGCTCTGGAGAACAAAGCACCTTCTCTGAGGAGGGGACAGAAACAGGGGGAGTCAGGAGACAGAGACACTCTGCTTGCCTGGGAGAGGGTCACAGTCATTTAGGGAATCTTGGTCCTGATCAGGGACACATGACTCTCTTCCCCCACTCCAACCACCAAGTGATCCAGGCTTTGGGTCCAGAAAGACTTAGGTTCGAATCCCTGCTCTGCCACTCGGCTGTGCAAGTCACTCCATCTCTCTGACCTTTACTGTCTAGTATTAAATTGAAGATACAATGATTCCTACCTCATAGAGTTTTTGGGAAGAAAACCTAAACCACAATGACAAGCAAAGGATTTGACAGGACCAGGATCTAGGGAGGTAGTTTCTAGACCAACTGGTCCCCTCTCTTGCCCCCCAGAGTATGTCACAGAGCACTGGTGTGAAGATCACTTCTTCGGGTACCAGTACCTGAATGGCGTCAATCCCGTCATGCTCCACTGCATCTCTAGCTTGCCCAGCAAGCTGCCTGTCACCAATGACATGGTGGCCCCCTTGCTGGGACAGGACACATGCCTGCAGACAGAGCTAGAGGTGGGTAAGGACCTGGGCAGTGGGCCTGATAGGTGGGAGGTGGGTGTGTCGCCATTATGGACAAGGGATGTGTGTGGAGGGTATGGAAATGGCCCGGGCTGCATTTCACCTGTGGGCCTCATCCTCTGGGCAGCCGTGGTCCTGCACACTTTACATAGAGCAGATACGGTTGATGGTCAGGTTGGGGTTGGGAGGCATTGAGGCCTGAGATGGGACCTGGTGGAAATGGTGTGAACGCGCAAGGTGGTTGCAGGGACATTTTGGAGGAGGCCTTGCCCTTGTTTTGAGGCCTACCTGAAAAGTGCTGAGGCCTAGAGGAAGGCTGTTTTAGGACAGGCCAATGGTAGGGCCACCAGATACATCAGGGAAAATCACGGAGAACTAGGAGCTCTGAGGTCGTCAGAGAAGAGGCTGATCCAGTCTTTTTGGGGCAGCCAAGCCCTCAGGCATTCTCCTCCAGAAAGCTAGAGACGTGGTTGGTCAGTTCTCGTGTGTTGATTTAGCTGTTGCTGGATACACAGTGCTCAGATCTCAGAAGAGGATTCCATCTGAGTTGAAAGTGGGAAGGACTAGGTATGAGGTGAGGAGGAGAGGACGCTGGCTTGTCCCAGCAGGTGAGCGGTTGCACAAGGAGGGACTCAGCTGGACCTCATTCCGGACATTCTGGGAAGGGCGGGGTACCCCACGTTGGTCATTAATTCAGGCACCAAGAATTTCTGAGACCTCAGCTGGGGACCTCAGCTCCTCTCTGGAGTGGAAGTGGGCAGGGAAACGGGAGGGAAGTGGAGCGCGGGTAGAGAGGGACACTCAGCCTCTGTGTGCCTTCTGCAGAGGGGGAACATCTTCCTAGCAGACTACTGGATCCTGGCGGAGGCCCCCACCCACTGCCTAAACGGCCGCCCGCAGTACGTGGCCGCCCCACTGTGCCTGCTGTGGCTCAGCCCCCAGGGGGCGCTGGTGCCCTTGGCCATCCAGGTGAGCCTGGAGCCGCCGCCTCGGGGTGGGGGCTCAGGTGCGAATCCACAGCCTGGAGCCGCATCACCCCTCGTTCCTTTCGGACGCAGCTCAGCCAGACCCCTGGGCCCGACAGCCCCATCTTCCTGCCCACTGACTCCGAATGGGACTGGCTGCTGGCCAAGACATGGGTGCGCAACTCTGAGTTCCTGGTGCACGAGAACAACACGCACTTTCTGTGCACGCATTTGCTGTGCGAGGCCTTCGCCATGGCCACACTGCGCCAGCTGCCGCTCTGCCACCCCATCTACAAGGTCCGCGACCCCGGGTGGGGGCCCAGCGGGGCAGGGGCCGGGCGGCCTCGTCCCCGGCCTTCAGCTTACGTGATCCGCTCCGCTCGCAGCTCCTGCTCCCCCACACTCGATACACGCTGCAGGTGAACACCATCGCGAGGGCCACGCTGCTCAACCCCGAGGGCCTCGTGGACCAGGTGCGGCCTCCCCGCCGGGTCACTGATCTCCACCCCCGAAGACGCTTTGCCCCGCTACCCGCCCCCAAGCCCGGTTCTGCACCCAAGCCCCTTGTGAGGACACCTGGGGTGTGAGAACACCTGTACAATTCCTGTCTCTTCCACCAGCCCCGCCCACTCCGCCGGTCTCCTACCGGTCCCCTTCACAGACCCTGTTCCCCCTTCCTCCCCAGCAGCCCCCCGACAGGTCCCACCCCCTCCCCCGACTTCCCCCTGCCCCGCTGGGCCACGGGTCCACAGGCAGGGCAGCCTCATCCTGAGCCCCGGCACCACCCTCAGCTGACCCTGAGCCCAGCCAGGCTCCCCGGCTTTCAGTTCATTCTTTTAGTTACCAAATACCTATGGATCTTCTCCCACGCACGTAATGGGGCGTCAAGCTGCGCAGCCTGCGTCAGGCAGGCCCTTGTGGGTATTTGATCCGGGGTCGTGGATTGCTTTATGAACCGAAGAAGGCCCTCCTTGGGCCGAGTCCCCAGCCCCATCTCGTGCCCAGACACTAGGGTGGGGATTGGGCCGGCCCGGAAGCCGAGCTGTGCTGTGTCCTCAGGTCACGTCCATCGGGAGGCAAGGCCTCATCTACCTCATGAGCACGGGCCTGGCCCACTTCACCTACACCAATTTCTGCCTTCCGGACAGCCTGCGGGCCCGCGGCGTCCTGGCTATCCCCAACTACCACTACCGAGACGATGGCCTGAAGATCTGGGTGGCTATTGAGAGGTGCGAGGTGCGGGGCGGGACCAGCCGTCCCACCAGGGTCTCCTGGCCTGGGGCACTGTGGTCCCTGCGCTCATGGTGCCTGGGGACTCCAGGTGTTTTCATGCCCTAGCATAGGGAATTCTTGAGGGTATGAATTGGGTTTGGGGTCCCCTCTGAAATGGCAGGTAGCTGCTCTCCACAGAGGGGCTGGGGGTGTGTGGATGCAGGGGAAGGAGGGGGTGTCCAGTGGAGTCAGAGTATCAGGGCTGGTGCATCATCTAAGCATGAGCTGGGGCCTCAGGCAGGCAGGTCTTCCTTCCTCCTGGGTGCTGAGTGGGGACTGGGGTGGCAGCATGAATCAGATTCTCCCTGCACTCCCCTGCCCAGCCCCCAGGCCCCTGTGCAGGAAGGAGGTGTGGAGCACCCATGACTCAGGAGTGAGTGGGACTTAAGGGAAGCCCAGCCACTCAGATTCCAGCTGCACCTGGGGGTCCCCACTGAACCCCCATAGCTATCTGCCTCTCTGCCGCCTGAGCGGCAATGGGCCTCAGTTTTCTGGCCAGGCCTGAGCCTGTGGTTACTCCAGTGGTACCAGCATCTCTTTCCTGCAGCTTTGTCTCAGAAATCGTGGGCTACTATTATCCCAGTGACGCATCTGTGCAGCAGGATTCGGAGCTGCAGGCCTGGGTTGGCGAGATTTTTGCTCAGGCGTTCCTGGGCCGGGAAAGCTCAGGTATCCCCTCTCTATCCCACTTCCTGTGTAGGCTCTGATGAGCTAGCACCTGCTCGGCCACACCCTACTCCCATCAGTTATTTATTGACCAGCCTTCGAAGTAGATACTGTCAATATCCCCAATTAGCAGATATGGAAAGAGGCACAAAGACGGCTGCACAAGGCGGGTTCCGAGCCAGCTCCGACTGTCTCCAAAGCCCTTGCTTGCATCCACTGCTCTGTGCCCCTCCAGTCCCTTGACCTTTTCACAAGCCCATCCATTCATTTCAGCTTCCTGAGCTCTGTCAATGTTCTGCAACATGCAGTGGGAGCCATCTCTGACTTCAGAGGATTCTGGGAACTTTCTCTCAAACCCCCCTTGCTGTCCTGCCACATGGCCCCTCTAGCCACCAACCTCTCTTCATTCCTTTGGCTGCAAACTTCTTGGAGTGCGTTGGTCTTGCTGTGGACTGATCCCTCATTTACGCTTGTCACCTAACCCTAAGTCTCCCTTATCTTCTGACACTGCCTGAAAGGCCTCAGACCCACACACACCAGCGGCTCCCTCTTAGGCCTTAACCCAAGTGTCCAGCAGATGGCCCAGATCACGCCCTCCTTTCTTTAAAGTCCTCTCTTAGCTCCGGGAAAGGCGTGTCCTTCCGACCCCCTGCTTCTCCCCAGGTCCCGGCTTCTCCCCACCTCTTAGTTTATCCTGGATCTTTGACTCCTCTCTACCCTTCTCTAATGGAATGAATATTTCTTTTGTTCCTGCTCTGTAGCTGATTTCCAGACTCAGAAATCTCCCATGCCCACATTCCCCATTCTCTGAAGGACTTCTATTTAAAAAAAAAAATTTTTTTTTTTTTTTTTAATTACTGTGCCTTGTGTGGCAGTGCTAACTCATAGGCAGTATGCCAGGTTAGCCTTTTCTTCTTTTTTTTTTCGTTTTTGGTACAGATGTGGGAGGGTGTCTCGCTTTTTTGCCCAGGCTGGTTTCAAACTCTTGGCTTCAAGCAATCCTCTGGCCTCAGCCTCCCAAAGTGCTAGGATTATAGGCATGAGCCACCACGCCCAGCCAGAGCTTTTCTTTTTGATGTCTCATTGTCACCCTTAAGCCCGGCATGTGAAAACTGCACGGTCACCCCTCCTCAGAGTGAGGTCTGGCTATGCTTGGGTTACATAGCCCATTGCTGCTCTTCATAGCCTACCTACCTAGCGCCACTGTATGTTACAGTTTGTATTCTGGCACTCAAAAATGTAGAACCTGGACATGGTGGCTCATGCCTGTAATCCCAGTACTTTGGGAGGCCAAGGTGGGTGGATCACCTGAGGTCAGGAGTTGGAGACCAGCCTGACCAATGTGGTGAAATCCCGTCTCTACTAAAAATACGAAAATTAACCAGGCGTGGTGGCCTGTGACTGTAGTCCCAGCTACTCGGGAGGCTGAAACAGGAGAATCGCTTGAACTCAGGAGGTGGAGGTTGCAGTGAGCCGAGATTGCGCCACTGCACTCCAGCCTGGGCGGCGAGAGTGAAACTCTGTCTCCAAAACAACAACAACAACAAAGTAGAGGAAGCCTCTCTATCTGGGGGTAGTGGAAGAAAAGGGAAAGCTCAGAGTGGCACAATTGTTTATCCTCCAGCCCTGGCCTGGGACTTGTCTCAGCAGGAATGTGGCTTTTTTTTTTTTTTTTTTTTTGAGACGAAGTCTCGCTCTGTCGCCCAGGCTGGAGTGCAGTGGCGTGATCTCGGCTCACTGCAACCTCCGCCTCCCGGGTTTACGCCATTCTCCTGTCTCAGCCTCCAGAGTAGCTGGGACTACAGGCGCCTGCCACCACGCCCGGCTAATTTTTTTGTATTTTTAGTAGAGACGGGGTTTCACTGTGTTAGCCAGGATGGTCTCAATCTCCTGACCTCATGATCCACCCGCCTCGGCTTCCCAAAGTGCTGGGATGACAGGCGTGAGCCACCGCGCCCGGCAGAAATTGACATTTTTCTATACAACCACAATGTTGTCATCACACAAAACAAAACTGACACTACTCTCCAATGTCACTTTCATATCTAGTCCATATTCAATTTTCCCCATTTGGCCAGGCTTACACCTGTAATCCCAGCACTTTGGGAGGCCGAGGTGGGCAGATCACTTGAGGTTAGGAGTTTGAGACCAGCCTGAACAATGTGGTAAAACCCCATCTCTACTAAAATACAAAAATTAGCCAAACGTGATGGCGGTCACCTGTAATCTCAGCTACTCGGGAGGCTGAGGCAGGAGAATCACTTGAACCTGGGAGGCAGAGGTTGCAGTGAGCCAAGATTGTGCCACTGCACTCCAGCCTGGGCGATAGAGCAAGACTGCTTCTCTAAATAGATAGATAGATAGATAGATAGATAGATAGATAGATAGATAGATAGATAGATAGATAGATTAGATAGATAGATTAGATAGATAGATAGATAGATATTCCCCATTTCCTGCCAGCTGATCCCTATTGGTTGACGATCCAACAAACGACCGCAAGCTGTTTTGCTTCTATTTCAACTCGAGTCTCTCATAACTTAGAACAACCCCCCTTCCCCCTCTACTTCTTAAAATCACATACATAGACTCATTGAAAAGCCCCCACTAGCTGTTCTGCAGAATGTCTCACCTTCTGAATTTATCTAATTGCTTCCTCATGATGTCATTCACCTAACTCCTCTGTGGTTTTTTTCTTTGTTTATTTGTTTTTGTTTGTTTGCTGTGTTTTGTGGTTTTCTTTTTTGAGACTGAGTCTCACTCCATCACCCAGGCTGGAGTGCAATGGCGCAATCTCAGCTCACTGCAACCTCCGCCTCCTGGGTTCAAGAGATTCTCGTGCCTCAGCCTCCTGAATAGCTGGAATTACAGGTGTGTGCCATCACACCCAGCTAATTTTTGTATTTTTAGTAGAGACAGAGTTTTGCCATGTTGGCCAGGCTGTATCCCATGTTTTTTGTAAACCAGAAGTCATGTCTGAAGGTTAAACATTTTTGGCAAGAATATTTCTGCATTGCTTCATATTGGGACATGCATAATGTCAGGTTGTCTTACTATTAGTGATGCTGAGAGTAATTTCTGGGTTAAGGTGGTGACAGCCAGAACTCTTCTGGAGTTTTTTTTTTTTTTTTTTCTTTATTATTTTTTGAGAGTCTTTTTTTTTTTTTTTTGAGACGGAGTCTCGCTCTGTCGCACAGGTTGGAGTGCAATGGCACGATTTCGGCTCACTGCAACCTCTGCCTCCCGGATTCACACTATTCTCCTGTCTCAGCCTCCAGAGTAGCTGGGATCACAGGTGCCTGCCACCACACCCGGCTAATTTTTTGCATTTTTAGTAGAGATGGGGTTTCACTGTGTTAGCCAGGATGGTCTCAATCTACTGACCTCGTGATCTGCCCGCCTCGGCCTCCCAAAGTGCCGGGATTACAGGTGTGAACCACCACGCCTGGCCCGAGACAGAGTCTTTCTTTGTCACCCAGGCTGGAGTGTGGAGGCACGATCTCGGCTTATTGCAACCTCCGACTCTTGGGTTCAAGAGATTCTGCTGCCTCAGTCTCCCAAGTAGCTGGGATTACAGGCGCCTGCCACCATGCCTGGCTAATTTTTGTATTTTTAGTAGAGACGCGGTTTCGCCATGTTGGACAGGCTTGTCTTGAACTCCTGACCTCAGGTGATCAGCTCACCTGGGCCTCCCAAAGTACTGGGATTACAGACGTGAGCCGTCGCACCTGGCCTTGGAGTTTTTAAAGGGTGACCCTGCCCTGTGTTTTGCAAACCTGCTATTAATCATGATCAGTGCTGATCCTGACACCGCCTCCCTCCTTGGGCAGGTGTTTCATATTTGGGGCTGTCTGTTTCCTACTTAAGACCCAAAGGGGGATCTAATTACTGTTAATTCAACTCTCCTATCTTACCTGATTACATTTGTCTCTGATTTAATGCATCAGAACACTCTTCAGATTGACAACAGCTCTTCCAACGAGTACAAACCTATTCCAGATTCATATACGGTATTTAAAGGCAAAACACACTCATTAACCTCAGTCAGTCTGAGGTTAATTAAACTCTCCTATCTTACTTTATTACATTTTTCTTTCTTTTTTTTGAGACGGAGTCTTGCTGTGTCACCCAGGCTGGAGTGCAATGGCCAGATCTCGGCTCACTGCAAGCTCCGCCTCCCGGGTTCACGCCATTCTCCTGCCTCAGCCTCCCGAGTAGCTGGGACTACAGGCACCCGCCACCTCGCCCGGCTAGTTTTTTTTGTATTTTTTATTAGAGACGGGGTTTCACCGTGTTAGCCAGGATGGTCTCGATCTCCTGACCTCATGATCCGTCCGTCTCGGCCTCCCAAAGTGCTGGGATTACAGGCTTGAGCCACCGCGCCCAGCCACTTTATTACATTTTTCTCCGATTTAACGCATCAGAACTTTCTTCAGATTGACAACAGCTCTTCCAATGAGTACAAACTTATTCTAGATTCACACACAGTATTTAAAAAGGAAAAACGCTCGTTAACCTCCACCTCTCCAAGCGATTCTCCTGTCTCAGCCTCCTGAGTAGCTGCGACTACAGTTGCACGCTACCACGCCCAGATAATTTTTGTGTTTTTAGTAGAGATGGGGTTTCTGTCACCATATCGGTCAGGTTCCATATTCCAATGGGGGAAAAATAGGCAATATGAACTACAGAAAAATTCCTATAGATGGTCTGTCCCCTTCTTTGTTTTTATTTTTTTGTTTTTGCTTTTGTTTTCGTTTTTTTGAGACAGGGTCTTGCTCTGTTGCTCAGGCTGATCTCAAACTCCTGGGCTCAATTGATTCTCCTGTCTCAGCCTTCCAAGTAGCTGACACTACAGGTGTGTCTGCCTGCTTTACTTTTTTGTTCTCAGCCTCCGAGTTTAGAGACTCAACCAGGAACAGAACATTCAGAAAACTCCCACACACTCCCAGGCAGATGTCTGGTTTTTCCTCCGAACCTCTCTGTTCTCTTGCATCAGCCTCTGTCCAGTCAGCCTGACTCTAAACCTTAGTTCTCCTTGACTCATGTTCCCCTCTCTTCCTAAATCCAGTTAGGTGGCTGATGCCTATTGTCACCACCCTAGTCGTATTCTTCCTCATAGTGCTCTGGAATTGTGGCAGCTGCTTCTCAACCAGTCCCACCTCTCCCAGCCTCTCGCTGCTTGCCCGCCAAGCCTGCAGGGCCACCACCCTGCTAATCCTCTGAAATACTGCCCAGGAACCACGTGGCCCTGCACACCGCTGCAGCCTCACCTCTAATTAGGTCCCCTCCCTGTTCCCTCACCCTGCTAATACCCCATGCCTTCCCACTCTGGCTTTTTTTTTTTTTTTCTTTTGAGACCGGGTCTCACTTTGTCGCTCAGACTGGAGTGCAGTGGCATGATCACAGTTCACTGCAGCCTTGACCTCCCAGGCTCAAGTGATCCCCATGCCTCAGCCTCCCTGGTAGCTGGGACTACAGGCACGCACCACCACATCACTGCATCCAGTTACCTTTTTAAAAAATGTTTTTGTACAGACAAGGTTTTGCTATGTTGCCCAAGCTGGTCTCAAACTCCTGGGCTTGAGCGATCCTCCCACCTCTGCCTTCCACGCTCTGGCTTCTTACCCTCTTGTGCATTCCTTCATTTGACCAATAATTACCAGGCTCCTGGTATTTATTAAGTATTGTTCTAGGTGCTGAGGTTTAGTAGTGAAAAAGACAAAAATTCTGGCTTTAGTGGAGCTTAACATTCTTTTGGAGAGAGAAAGAATCAACAAACAAATGTCAGGTGGTTATGAATGCTAAGAGGAAAACTGAAACAGCATCAGGGTACATAGTGTGTCAAGGTAAAAAGATCATTTCAGGGAGGTGGTCAGGGCAGGCCTGTCAGGAGCTGATGCATTAGTAGAGGCCTGAAGGAAGTACAGGTGCTAGTTCTGAGGATAATTGGGGCAAGAGTAGCAGGCAGAGGCATAGTAAGTGTGCAGGCCCTGAGTTCTGAATGTGCTGGTGCGTTTGAGAACTATCAGGAAGGCCTGTGTGGCTGGAGTCAAATAAGTGAACAGCCAGGAAGGAAATGAAGTGGGAGAAGGGGCTGGGGCCAGATCAAGTAGGGCCGTGACAAGGTGAGTGGGATGGGAAGCCCTCCGAGGGTTTTAGCGAAGGGTGACGTAATCTGATGGGCATTTGTACTTGCCCGTGTGCAGTGTGAGGTGGTGTAGATGCTTAGGTGGGGACGTCAGGTAAGCCACTGCAGAGTAATGCCCATGGCTGAATCTGGAGCTCAGGAGCCAGGCAAAGCCAGAGATGGGAATTTGGGAGTTGTTGGCGAGTGGGAGGTAGTTAGAGCCATGGACTTGGGTGAGATGAGTGAGGCACAGAGCGAATGGACCAAGGGCTGAGCCTTGGAGCTCTCCCCTCTCTAGCCCTGAAGTGCTTCTCTGTGTTGTCTTTCTTTCCATTCAAGGCTCATCCATCTTTCAACTCACAAGGCCCCTCTTGCCTTCCAGGAGGCGTCCACTAACCACTCTGCTCCTGGTGCCCCTTTCTGCCTTGCCTGCCCTCTCCTCAAAGAGCCAAGCTCTGGCCTTAGAAGCTTCCTTCTGCTTCTGTTACTATGAGCTTTTGAGTAACATGCCCTGTGCATCGGTCTCTGCTGCTAAGCCCAGCAAAGGATGGTTGGATACTGGGTGCTTGAACAAATCTTGGTGAACTGGGTAGGATTAAATCACTACGTCCTAATAGGGGCTGCAGAGGGAAGTGCCTTGGAAGTCAGGGAGAGGCAGCTGGGCACTTGGGCTTGAAGCTGGCTCTGTTATTGGCCCTGCCTGCCGGGGATTTTCTAGCCAGATCCCAGCGCCCATCTTCTATCCTGACCCACTTCAGAGGCCACAAACCTTGGTGATGGCCATCCCTAACTTCAGCCCAATAAGACAGTTGTGTCTTGGTGTTCCTTACTTCCTCACTTTCCCCCTGTGGTGAGCCCCAGTCCTGAGCTGGCCCTAGGAATCCAGTACCTTCCGTCCACACCCTCTACCCTTCCTTCCCACACCCAGGCTTCCCAAGCCGGCTGTGCACCCCAGGAGAGATGGTGAAGTTCCTCACTGCAATCATCTTCAATTGCTCTGCCCAGCACGCTGCTGTCAACAGTGGGCAGGTGAGGCTACGAAGGGCAGGCCTGGGGACACCAGGTCTTAGCAATGGACTTGAGGCCTGAATTCGGGTTGAGAGCTTGGGTGGGTCAGGGCTGGGGTGGGTTTATGATTGGGCTTGGTGTTGGAGTGGCAGCTGAGTGGGGTGAAGGCTGGTATTGGGTGATGACTGGGTGGAGCTGTGTCCAAGGTCGCAATGGTGACTCAAGTGGATGTTAATTTGGGAGTAGAACTTAGGGGCTCCTCTCATGGTTAGAACCCAGACAGGTGGAGTAGCAGGTTGCTCTGTATGGCATGCCAGCCCAAGGCCCTTTTCTAGGATTACCTCTATTCTGGGGCCACCTCCTACCCTAGTGACTCACCCCACCCAGTCCTGGAACACTGGGTAGGGAGTGACAAGGAGTAAGCTGGCTTCCTGCCCCACTTCTGGGACTTTCCACTCCCTACCGCTTCCTCTCTTGCCTTTCCATGATCCCCTCATTTCCCAACAATCACCTCTCGGATGGTAGAGGTGGGATCAGGGATGATGAAGAGGGAGGTGATACTCTCCTTCTGGCCAGCTGACCCAACTGGGATGGGGGGCTCCACAGCATGACTTTGGGGCCTGGATGCCCAATGCTCCATCGTCCATGAGGCAGCCTCCACCCCAGACCAAGGGGACCACCACCCTGAAGACTTACCTAGACACCCTCCCTGAAGTGAACATCAGCTGTAACAACCTCCTCCTCTTCTGGTTGGTTAGCCAAGAGCCCAAGGACCAGGTGTGTATATCGGGTGTTGAGGGGAGTAGGGTTCTTGAGGGCCACCAGTGGGGGTGGTGGTGGCTTTGTCTGGGGGTTTGAGGACTGACCAGTGGGATTTATGTTCACTGCAGAACTGCCTTGGGTTCTTCGGTTTCTTCAGAAAATGATAATCCCAAAAGACATAGACTGAAGCAAATACCAGTTTAGTTACCAATCTGCCCGTCCACCCATTTGTCCGACTGTTCATCCATCAACTACTCGTGTGTTAATGCAAACATTCAACAAACATTTGCTGGATACTTCCTATGTGTCCACACAGCACTGGGCACCCGGTCTATAACCCTGAATGAGACCTTCCTGCCTTCAAGAAGCCTGTGGTCTAGCTGAGGAGACATACAGGTCAATGAAAAAGGGCACCACCGTGTCTTAGGAGTTACTTATATGTTAATTTCTCCATTCAACACACACTTCCTGAGTACCAGTGGTGACCCAGACCCTGTTATGGGCAGCCACGGACCTTGTCCTTGTGAGCTTACAGTCCAGTGATAGAAGTAAGGACAGGGCCCTGGGGAACCTAAATGGGTCTGGGGGAACCCAGAAAGGCCTCTTGGAGAAAGTGGCATCTAAGCTGAAACCTGCAGGACAAGTAGGAGTTG
Organism: Macaca fascicularis; assembly: GCF_037993035.2. Taxonomy (NCBI): domain Eukaryota; kingdom Metazoa; phylum Chordata; class Mammalia; order Primates; family Cercopithecidae; genus Macaca; species Macaca fascicularis. The sequence continues at coordinate 8,188,449 of NC_088390.1, read as the reverse complement.
GACAGAGAGGAGGAGCAGGGTTCTTTTTTAGGGAGGGGGAAGGACAGGACCAAGGAGTGAAGGCGAGAAATAACTGGTGTGTTTGTAGGATTCCATCACAAATGGAAATAGCAGAGCGGAGAGGAAGGTAGGGCTTTGTCTGCACAGTATTCATTTAGAAGACAAAGCAGAGCCAATCAAGGCTTCCCCGCTGCCCCCCCAGACAGAGTCTTGCTCTGTCACCCAGGCTGGAGTGCAAAGGTATGATCTCAGCTTACTGCAACCTCCGCCTCCCAGGTTCAAGCGATTCTTCTGCCTCAGCCTCCTGAGTAGCTGGGACTACAGGCACCTGCCACTGTGCCCAGCTAATTTTTGTATTTTTAGTAGAGACAGGGTTTCACCATGTTGGCCAGGCTGTTCTCAAACTCCTGACCTCGTGATCCACCCGCCTTGGCCTCCCAAAGTGCTGGGATTACAGGCGTGAGCCACTGCGCCCGGCCGCCAATCAATACTTTTAAGCCTCAGGCCCAGTGGTTAAATCCGCTTTAGCAAGGGTGCTCCTGTGGCTGTGTGAATGGATGCAACGGGCAACTTCGGAGGCAAGGGGCTAGGGAGAAGCCAATATGTGAGTTTAGGCCAGCCAAGTAGCCCTTTATCACTGGTTCCCATCATCTTTGTTTTCACCCAGCCGTCTTGCACACAAGCTCTCTGACAACTGAATATCCTTATTTCTCGCGCTTGACTCCCTTTGGTGCTAGAAAGATTCCAGATGTTGCTGGGCACAGTGGCTCGTGCCTGCAATCCCAGCACTTTGGGAGGCTGAGGCCGATGGATTGCTTGCACCTAGGAATTCAAGAGCAGCCTAGGAAACATGGTGAAACCCTGTCTCTACCCAAAACACAAAAATTAACTGGGCATGTTAGTGTGTGCCTGTGATCCCAGCTACTTGGTGGGGGCTAAGGTGGGAGGATCACTTGAGCCCAGGAGGTCAAAATGCAGTGAGCCATGTTCACGCCACTGCACGCCAGCCTGGGTGACCAAAAAAAAAAAAAAAAAGCTTGGCACCGTGCTGGCATACTAATGTTCCATAAATGGTAGTTCCACTTCACAGGGGAGAAAACTGAGGTTCAGGGAGATTCAGCAATTTGTTCAACAGTGCAGAGCTAGTAAGTAGGCTTTGAATCCAGTGTCATATTTCTGTCTTCTGCTTTGTTTTCTCTTTCTTTCTTTGCTGTGTGTGTGTTCTGTTTTTTGTTTTTTTTTTTTTGATGGCTACACTACAGTTTTAGAAATCAAGTATTGAGCCAGGTGCAATGGCACGGGCCTGTAGTCCCAGCTACTCAGGAGGCTGCAGTGAGAGGATTCCTAGAGGCTAGGAGTTCAGGGCTGCAGTGTGCCGTGATCATGCCTTGAACAGCCACTGCACTTTAGCCTGGGCCACATAGCAAGACCCCATCTTTAAGTAAGAAAAGAAGGAAAAAAAGAAATTAGATGTCAATCTGATTTTAAAAACATAAAACTTGTTATTTGAAAAAAAAATACAATAAAAAATCTATAGACATATTTATTTTTTCTTAAGATTCTCTGGATCAGAAATTTAGGCAGGGCTAGGCAGGGCGGTTCACAGGGTACCGGCTAGGGTGAAACACTTGGATATAATCAGCTGGTGACTGGGCTGGGCTGGAAGCTCCCAGAAGGCTTTGCTCACATGTCTGGGGCCTCAGTGCTCCTGTGTGTGGTCTTTTCTCTCTCTGCATATGCTGTCTTATCCCCCAGGACTCTCCAAGGGGTCTCTCTCCAGCAGGATAGTTGGACTTCCTCATAGCACAGTGGCTGGCTTCCAAGATTGAAACCAAGCTTTCAGATTTCTTCAAGTCTAGGCCCAGAAGTGGCAGACTGTCACTTGTAGCACTATTTTTTTGCCCGCTTGCCTGCCTGCCTGCCTGCCTGCCTGCCTTCCTTCCTTCCTTTCTTCTTCCCTCCCTCCCTCCCTCCCTCCCTCCCTCCCTCCCTCCCTCTCTCCCTCCCTCCCTCCCTCCCTCTCTTTCTCTCTCTCTCTCTCTCTTTCTCTCTTTTGACAGGATCAGGCTGTCTCAAAAAAAGCCTGGGCAACTCCAGACAGGGTCGCTCAGGCTGGAGTGCATGACGTGATCACGGCTCACTGCATCCTCAAACTCCTGGGCTCAAGAAATTCTCCCACCCCAGCCTCTCATGTAGCTGAGGCCACAGGCGCCACCACGCCTGGCTAATTTTTTGATTTTTGGTAGAGACAGGGTCTGGTTATGTTGCCCAGGCTGGTCTTGAACTCCTGGGCTCAAGTGATCCTCTTGCTTTAGTCTCCCAAAGTGCTGGGATTATAGGTGTGAGCCACTGCATCTGGCCTAGACAATTCTAATCAAGGGGGTAAAAAAAAAAAAAAAAGAGAAAGGGAACATAAATACACAACATTAGGAATGGGAAAGGCATATAACCACAAATGCAGAGAAGATTTTTTACTCTTTTTTTTTTTTTGAGACAGAGTCTCACTCTCACCTAGGCTAGAGTGCAGTGACATGGTTTCCGTTCAGTGCAACCCCTGCCTCCCGGGTTCAAGTGATTCTCCTGCCTCAGCTTCCTATGTAGCTGGGATTACAGGCGCTTGCCACCACGCCCAGATAATTATTTTATTTTATTTTTTAGTAGAGATAAGGTTTCACTATGTTGGCCAGGCTGGTTTTGGAACTCCTGACCTTGTGATTCACCCATTTTGGCCTCCCAAAGTGCTGGGATTATAGGTGTGAGCCACCACACCCAGCTGATTTTTAAAATTATAATAAAATTATAATAAAATACTGCTTACAGTTTTATGCAAACAGATATGGAAATCTAGATGAAATGAATGCTTTTCTAGGAAAATAAAACACCTAAAGCTTAACTCCAGAAGAGATGAAAACCATACAAGTTGTAAAAGGTTTTAAAAGATGTGATCCCTTTAAACCTCCAAGGGACAAATGATTCCTAAGTCATTCAAACTACTTGAAAGCATAGCAAAAGGTGGAAGCTTTCTCAATTATTTTGCTGAATTATAGAGTCAGCACCTAGCAAAGGTAGTACTCTCTCTTTTTTTTCTTTTTTTTTTGACATGGAGTTTCGCTCTTGTCGCCCAGGCTGGAGTGCCATGGCGTGATCTCAGCTCACCTCAACCCCTGCCTCCTGGGTTCAAGCAATTCTCCTGCCTCAGCCTCCTGAGTAGCTGGGATTACAGGCGCCCACCACCACACCTGGCTAATTTTGTATTTTTAGTAGAGATGGGGTTTCTCCATGTTGGTCAGGCTGGTCTCGAACTCCTGACCTCAGGTGATCCGCCTGTCTCGGCCTCCCAAAGTGCTGGGATTACAGGCGTGAGCCACCGCGCCCGGCTGGTAGTACTCTTAAGAAGGGCAGTGGGTCTCATTGGAAGGCTCTAGTCCCAGATCCACACCTACCACCTATATGACTTCAGTTATGTAATGGCCTCTCTAAGCCTTAATTTCCTTATCTTTAAAGTGAGAATAATAAGAATACCTGTTTTAAGGGTTGATGTATGGTTGTGATGGTTCACGTAAAGTGCTTACATGTTAGCTGTTATTATGAAAATGAAATTATAAGGCCAGGTGCGGTGGCTCACACCTGTAATCCCAGCACTTTGGGAAGCAGAGGCGAGAGGACCGCTTGAGCCCAGGATTTAAGACCAGCTTGAGTAATATACTGAGACCTTGTCTCTCCAAAAAAAAAAAAAAAAAAAAACTAGTCAGGCATGATGGCGTTCGCCTGTGATCCCAGCTACTTGGGAGGCTGAGGTAGGAGGATTGCTTAAATTTGGGAGTTCAAGGCTGCTGTGAGCTGTGATCCCATCACTACACTTCTGCCTGGGTGACAGAGTGAGACCCTGTTTAAAATATATATATATATATATGTCCACTTAGCTACAACAATCTTAAAAATATATCAGCCAGGCCGGGCGCTGTGGCTCACGCCTGTAATCCCAGCACTTTGGGAGGCCAAGGTGGGTGGATCATGAGGTCAGGAGATCGAGACCATCCTGGCTAAAGTGGTGAAACCCCATCTCTACTAAAAATACAAAAAATTAGCTGGATGTGGTGGCGGGCACCTGTGGTCCCAGCTACTCGGGAGGCTGAGGCAGGAGAATGGCATGAGCCCGGGAGGCAGAGCTTGTAGTGAGCCGAGATCACGCCACTGCACTCCAGCCTGGGCGACAGAGCTAGACTCCATCTCAAAAAAAAAAAAAAAAAAAAAAAAAAAAAAAAATATATATATATATATATATATATATATAAAAATATAAAACAGTAATACACCATGATAAAGTCTAATTTATTCTAGGAATGAAAGGAATGGAAGGTTGGTTCAACCTTATGAAATCTAGCAATATAATTCATTACGTCAATAAAGATGCATATCATATAATTATCTCAATATATGCTGAAAAAGCATTTGATAAATGTGAACAGCCATTACTAATAAAAACGCAGTGTAAAATGAAACCCCTTTAAGGAGTTTTGATTAGAAGTGTATGTCAGGCTGAGTGTAGTGGCTCATGCCTGTAATCTCAGCACTTTGGGAGGCCGAGGCGGGTGGATCACGAGGTCAGGATATTGAGACCATCCTAGCTAAAGCGGTGAAACCCCGTCTCTACTAAAAATACAAAAAATTAGCCGGGTGTGGTGGTGGGTGCCTGTGGCCCCAGCTACTCAGGAGGCTGAGGCAGGAGAATGGCGTGAACCTGGGAGGCGGAGCTTGCAGTGAGCCGAGATCGCTCCACTGCACTCCAGCCTGGGGGACAGAGCAAGACTCTGCCTCAAAAAAAAAAAAAAAAAAAAAATATATATATATATATATATATTTTAAAATATATATATCAGCCAATGAAGGCCAATAGTGAATAATAAAACAATAATACACTATGATAAAGTCTAATTTATTCTAGGAATGAAAGGAATGGAAGGTTGGTTCAACCTTATGAAATCTAGCAATATAATTCGTTACATCAATAAAGATGCATATCATATAATTATCTCAATATATGCTGAAAAAGCATTTGATAAATGTGAACAGCCATTACTAATAAAAACGCAGTGTAAAATGAAACCCCCTTAAGGAGTTTTGATTAGAAGTGTATGTCAGGCTGAGTGTAGTGGCTCACGCCTGTAATCTCAGCACTTTGGGATGCCGAGGCAGGTGGATCACCTGAGGTTGGGAGTTCAAGACCAGCCTGGCCAACATGGTGAAACCTCGTCTCTACTAAAAATATGAAAATTAGCCAGGCATGGTGGTGGCGCGTGCCTGTAATCCCAGCTACTCAGGAGGCTGAGGCAGGAGAATCACTTGATCCCAGGAGACAGAGGTTGCGGCGAGCCAAGATTGCACCACTGCACTCCAGCCTGGGTGACAAAGCGAGACTCCATCTCAAAAAAAAACCACAAAAGTATATTTCCGAAAACACTGTATTTATGGTGAGACCATAGATGTCTGTTCATTAAAGTCAGAGGCAAGAAAATAACACCCAATGTCCATTGTTACTACTGCTATTTAACATTGATCTGGAGGGCTTCGCCAGTGCAATACAATGAGAAAAAGAATTTGTTAAAGATCAGTAGTATTGGCCGAGCGTGATGGCTCACGCCTGTAATCCCAGCACTTTGGGAGGCCAAGGCGGGAGGATCACGAGGTCAGAGATCAAGACCATCCTGGCTAACATGGTGAAACCCCGTCTCTACTAAGAACATAAAAATTTAGCCAGGTGTGGTGGCGGGCGCCTGTAGTCCCAGATATTCGGGAGGCTGAGGCAGGAGAATGGAGTGAACCTGGGAGGCGGAGCTTGCAGTGAGCTGAGATCGTGCCACTGCACTCCAGCCTGGGCAACAGAGTGAGACTCTGTCTCAAAAAAAAAAAAAAAAAGATCAGTAGTATTGGCAACAGTTATATGAAGGTTCTAGTAAATGGGAAGTGTGTGCTGGTTAGGAGGCTGGGCCTCTGCGTTGTCGTGATGAGCTGGTTGTGTGATATGATCATGAGGGAGGGACAGTCCTGTGCACAGGATGGCAGTGACTGGAGCTCATTGTGCTATTTCTTGATTGTGCTTGGCTGTGCTGTAAAGTGTGGCAGTGGAGGATGATGGTGACCGCGTTGGCAAAAGTTCCATCACGATGGTTGATTGTGAAGATACCTTAGAACCAGGATGCTGGTGGTTTTCAGGAGTTGAATTTTGTGAAATTGTGAAGTAATAGTTATTTTCTTGGGTATATATGCTGGACAGTGTTTATGTTGATCTCAGTTGTATGAGAAATGTGGTTGTGTTCTTTTAGTTCACAGAGCAGTTGGATCAGGTATGAAAGGGGCCTTTCAAGATTTTCTAGGCCAGGCGCCGTGGCTCACACCTGGAATTCTAGTGCTTTGGGAGGCCAAGGTGGGAGGACCACTTGAGCCCAGGAGTTTGAGGCTGCAGTGGGCTATGATCACACCATTGTACTCCAGCCTGGGCAACAGAGTGAGACCCTGCCTCAGAACTTTTTTTTTCTAGTTCAACCCATCCATTTTCAGATGCAGGAATCGAGTCTCAAAGAGTCAAAGTAACAGGCAGAGGCTTGTCAGCAGAGGCAGCACTGAATTTGGGTTGGCTGGTTCCTACATCACATTCTGTTCCCTACTCTGTTTGGGGTTTGGGTGCTGGGGTCCTGGTGTCAGGATGCATGGGGTGGCAGTTTGGGGCAAGTGTTTACGATGGCTGCAACTGGGTTGTGCCACTAGAAGCCACCTTGACTGGATTTGCTGTTACATGTGGTCCTTTGTTATTCTCCATCCCATCCTGAATGTCATCCTGACCTCTTACCTGATTTCCTCCCAGAGGCCCCTGGGCACCTACCCAGATGAGCACTTCACAGAGGAGGCCCCGAGGCAGAGCATCGCTGCCTTCCAGAGCCGCCTGGCCCAGATCTCGAGGGACATCCAGGAGCGGAACCAGGGTCTGGCACTGCCCTACACCTACCTGGACCCTCCCCTCATCGAGAACAGTGTCTCCATCTAACCACCCCCAAATACCACCTAAGAAGAAAGAAAGGTCCAAGCATGAGGAGGACCAGCTCCTCAGGGTCCTCCAGACCCTTCCATCCTCCCTGTTCTCAGTTCGCCTGAACCTTCTCTTCTGCACGTGGGGACCTTTGCAGCCAAGATGGCTCTGACATCATCCAAACTGGGGCCTGAGCTGTGAGAGACCAGTACAGCAGTGTCCACGGTTAAAAGCCGCTGACCAAAGTCCAATGCACAATAACCCCTCCGAAAGGAAGGAACCGTTTCACTTCTTGCCCTACTTGGGGTAGCCTCTCGTCCCAGCCTCTTGGAATGCCCAACTTGGGTTTCTGAGCTTTTCTCCCTCATCCTTCCCCATCCCCAAACTCCTTCTCCTACCATGCCTTTCTACTTTCTCTTTCCTTCAAGCCTAGAGCCAGCCAGCCCAGCTTCCTTCTCTGGAAAGGCCTGGAAACTAGGCACAGAAAGAACTGTGTGCCTGGGTCTGACATGTGGCCCCCTTTGTCCCTAGCACCTTTAAGGGGAGGGGAAGAATTAGAGCACAGTTGCTTGGACCCCTAACTGCTGTTCTCATGGACACGTTCCCAGGCCTGGGGTGTTTGCGGGATCTCTCTTTCTCTCAAGCTTTCACCCTACTCCCCTTTCATCCCATTTTTTTCTTTTTGTCCTTGAGCCCAGTGAGTTCAATAAAAACCAAAATATTTGGCTTTCATTTTGTTTTGCTGTTTTGGTGTATGTGTATAGGGGTGGGTGAGGGTGTGGGTACCAGGGGATTGCAGCGGGAGGGCAGAAGTGGGTCCGTGGATCATCTGTTCTGGAGACATGAATCCATGGATCATCTATTCTGGAGACAGAAGTGTCCCAGCTCAGCCCACCATCCAGCCATGCTGTATATTCCTGCCCTTACCTCCCAGAGCGTGTCATCAGGAGGTGAAGGAATGTCTGGATTCAGGGGACTGAGAAGTGGAATAGTAAGTATTTTGTGAAGTTTCAGAGTCTGGTTAATTGTTAGCGTTGCCACTGAAATCCAGTTCTCCTCCTGGACACACGGAATGCTCAGCCTCTGGCCCTCTTGTGGGTGGAGTCACAGGATGAGTTTTGGTTGAGTTGGGAGCAGAAGGGATGCAGGTCGTCTCCAGGCCAGCACAGAGACCCCTGATTTCCTTCTCTTTGCCTCTCCCTTCCGGAAGCACGTGTTGAGATGGCACTTGCTTATGTGTCCAAGGGACTGTAGAAGAGGCCCCCACTGACTGAGCCAGACTTGGACTGAGCGAGAAATAAACTTGTCAGGTGAAGCCACTGGAATTTGGGGGTTGTTACTGTGGTATAGTCTAGTTGATTCTGGCCACATGACTGGTAATCTGGGGAGTCTGATTTTCTTCCAGCCCCACAGCCCTTAAACATAGAGATCTGTGCAGCCCTCAAGTCAGTCTTCCTGGTCTTCTCAGTTCACAGCTGCCCAACGCCCTGGTTTTCTGCTTCCCCAGACCTCAGATCCAGCCCACCTTCCTTCCTTCCTCTGCCACCTGAGTCGAATTCTGTGCCTGACCCAACCCTGGTCATGGCCTCTCTCTGGCGGGATCACAGTGTCTTTGGACAATGACAGGGTAACTCCTCCCCCATCCCTGTGGTGCCAGTGGTAGGGGGATCAGATGGTTTTAGTGTCAGCATAACCAGCAACCCACCCAGAGCTTCATGTGGCTGGAGGCCTTGCGGGCTGCAGTGTGTCTCAACCCCAGTGTAGACCATGGTCAGTGTTTGTTCCTGGAGTCAGTGGGGATCCTCAGGCTGCCTTGGCTGGGGCTGCCACCATCTAAGAAAACAACATATATGGCCAGGCATGGTGGCTCACGCCTGGAATCCCAGCACTTTGGGAGGCTGAGGTGGGCGGATCACAAGGTCAAGAGAGCAAGACCATCCTGGCCAACATGGTGAAACCCCGTCTCTACTAAAAATACAAAAATTAGCTGGGTGTGGTGGTGTGCACCTGTAGTTCCAGGTACTCTGGACGCTGAGGCAGGAGAATCGCTTGAACCTGGGAAGAGAAGGTTGCAGTGAGCTGAGATCGTGCCACTGCACTCCAGCCTGGTGACAGAGTGAGACTCCATCTCCAAAAAAAAAAAAAGAAAAGAAAAAAGAAAAAAACAACATGTGCTTGCAGTACAACCGCAGCTCCAGAAAGAGCCCCACACCTAACCACATTTCCTCCCTAACTAAATTGCCATCCCAAAGCCCGGGCATGTTGAAATTTTGGGGTGGCCAACTGTCTCATCATATCCCAGCCCAAGAATCTCTGTGTTCAACCAAACCCCTTCTCCCTTTGCTCGTGTGTGTGTGTGTGTGTGTGTGTGTGTGTGTGGTGGGGAAGGCTGTCTTTGGCTGTTGGATTTTCACTTGCTGCATCTGTGATCCTGGGAGAAGAGGATCCTCATACCGTTGTGCATAAAGAGGTGTGTTTGGGGATATCTCACATGCAGATTGCAACCTAAGGACTCATCCCAAATCACCAGTTTAGTTTACCGTAGAACAAATCAAAGGACTAAGAAATACTCAGAGACGCCCCCTTGTGGCCACCAGGGGTGAGGGTGAGGCTGAGGCTGGGTGCGCACTGCAGGTGCCTTTGACCTTGCGCCCGGCTGCCAAGCATTTTAAATAGAGCTATGTATTTGTTTCATATTTTACTTTTTATTTATTTATTTATTTATTTATTTATTTATTTATTTATTTTTGAGACGGAGTTTCGCTCTTGTTGCTCAGGCTGCAGTGCAATGGCGCGATCTCTGCTCACTGTAACCTCCGCCTCCCGGGTTCAAGCGATTCTCCTGACTCAGCCTCCCGAGTAGCTGGGATTACAGGCGTGCACCACCACCCCGGCTAATTTTGTATTTTTAGTAGAAACGGGGTTTCTCCATGTTGGTCAGGCTGGTCTTGAACTCCCGACCTCAGGTGATCCTCCCACCTCGGCCTCCCAAAGGGCTGGGATTACAGGCGTGAGCCACCACGCCTGGCCTGTTTCATATTTTAAGATCGTGTACACAAAGGCTCTGATTTAATGACTGAGACATGATAGCTCCTCAGTAAGTGACAGCTGCCAGTATTATTGTTGGGTGTGTAGTGCAGACCCCTTTGATCCTGGGGTTGGAAGCAGCAGGGAAAAGGGCCTGGGCATGCTCAGGCACCCTGTCCCCCAAGAGGATGAACACTCCTTGGGCCTCCACAAAGGCAGCATTAGAAGGCATGCCTATCCTGAAAAATGCCCCCGAGCAGGAGAGGGAGGGACCAGGGCGGATCATTGGAATCTGGTTTTCCAGAAAGGCAGCTTGGAAAAAGATTTATTGGGCAGACACACCTGGTATACTCAGGATGTCCTGCCCTGACTCTAGGGACAGGACATGGGGAGGAGGCTCCCGTCAAGCTTCTGGAGCCCTGTGAGGTCAGGAGCTCCCCGTAGCTTGCACTCTGCCCTCCACTGTTTTATGGTCAGTCTAAAAGGCCAGCTGGCACAATGGGAAGCACACCAGCCTCCTTCCCCAGCTGACCTTTCCCAGCTGCCTCAGTGGTCCCAACCTGTCAGATACATGAGTGGGACAAGAAGACCTGAAAAGCCCCTTCCAGCGTTGACATCTTAGGATCACTTTGCTTCATGGCTCTTGTCTGCCTAGACGCTGTTCTAGATTTTGAGGGAGCAGCTGTGAGCTCCCCAGGCACAACCCCTTCTTTCGCAGTTTGTGGGTGCTGGAGAGACAGAAAATAAACACATCAATAAACAGATAAAGATCCTTTTGGGCGCTGGCAAGTGCAGTTGGAGATACAATCAGGTGTCAGGGTAGCACGATGGAGGGCGGAGGGTGGAGAAACATAAGGGATAGTGGTCAGGGAGGGACTCTGAGGAGGTGACACTGGAGTTGAGACCTGGATGACATGAACAACACACGCTTAGGGTCAGGTGCAGTGGCTCACACCTGTAATCCCAACACTTTGGGAGGCTGAGACAGGCGAATCACTGGAGCTCAGGAGTTTGAGACCAGCCCTGGCAACATGGCAAAATCCCCACTCTACCAAAGGATACAAAAAAATTAGCTGGGCGGACCACGCCTGTGGTTCCAGCTACTCGGGAGACTGTGGTGGGAGGATTGCTTGAGCCTGAGAGGAGGAGGTTGCAGTGAGCTGAGATTGGGCCACTGCCCTCCAGCCTAGGTGATAGAGTGAGACACCGTCTCAAAACAAACAAACAAACAAACAAACAAAACCACTCTTGAAACAGCTTGGTTGAAACAGCTTGAACAGCGTGGGGGAAGGGTGTTACAAACCCAGGAAGGACAAACGCAAGGGTCCTGAAGGACACATGTTCTGGGTACAGCGAGGAGGTCAGAGTGGCTGGAAAAAGGTGTTGGGCAGGCATGGTCTTGTAGCCATAATAAATCCTTGGATTCGTTTCTGTTTTCTTTCTTCTTCCTTTTTTTTTTTTTTTTTGAGACAGACTATCTCTCTGTTGTCCAGGCTGGAGTGCAATGGCGTGATCATGGCTCACTGCAATCTCCACCTCCCCGGTTCAAGCGATTCTCCTGTCTCAGCCTCCTGAGTAGCTGGGATTACAGGCGCGCACCACAACGCCCTGCTAATTTTTGTATTTTTAGTAGAGACGGGGTTTTACCATGTTGGTCAGGCTGGTCTCGAACTCTGGATCTCATGATCTGCCTGCTTTGGCCTCCCAAAGTGCTGGGATTACAGGCATGAGCCACCGTGCCTGGCCCTTGGATTCATTTCTTTCTTTTTTTTTTTTTTTGAGACGGAGTCTCGCTCTGTCGCCAAGGCTGGAGTGCAGTGGCCGGATCTCGGCTCACTGCAAGCTCTGCCTCCCGGGTTCCCGCCATTCTCCTGCCTCAGCCTCCCGAGTAGCTGGGACTACAGGCGCCCGCCACCTCGCCTGGCTAGTTTTTTGTATTTTTTAGTAGAGACGGGGTTTCACCATGTTAGCCAGGATGGTCTTGATCTCCTGACCTCGCGATCTGCCCGTCTCGGCCTCCCACCTGGGACTCATTTCTAAGGACAACATCATTTTAAGCTCTGGTGAACTTTAAGCAGGGGAGTGGCCGGATTTGATTTTTTTTTTTTTTTTCCCTCTGTGTCTTAGGAGAGTGGGTCCCCAGGAGTTACTTGCTCCTTGCCTTGCAGGACTTGGGGTGGGGTCAGGCATGGGGGATGCCCCAGCAGTGAGAACTGAGCTTCCTGTGTGGGTGGCCCCTAGTTAGCAACCCCAGTGAGTACAAATCCTTCCCCGGAACCTCTCCTCCTCGCCGGGTCCCACCCCTGGTCCAGGAGAACCAGTTCTTCAGCCCAACGAACACCTATCAAGAGTCATGCGTCTACGTTTTGGTCATAGCTGGGGAGTGCCACATCTACATCCTCATGCCTAATCCCGTCCCTGTCCCTGCCCCAGCCACATTCACATCCTCAGCGTCCCTGCCTCCATCTCTGTCTCCCTCAGGAACCTCATTCCCATCCCAGACTGGAGCCCTGAGCAAACCCAGGGCCACGCTGGGATTTGGGTTGGAGGAGACCTCTTGGTAGCGGGCTATGACTCAGTTTGCCCGGTCCACTGCCCTGCTTCTCACCAAGCCTCAGCAGCCCCCTGGGGACACAGGGCAAAGGGGAGAGATTAGAAAGCAGGAGGCTGGGAGAATTTGCATCTTAAGATTTGCATCCTCAGGCTCCCAGCATCCTCCAAGAGTCATCAAGGTGGTTGAGGAGGGAGAGCCCAGGAGGGAGATCCAGCTGGACAGCTTCTGTCTGCAGCCCAGGACAGCCAGCCCTGCCACCCAGAGCTGGGCACGACCCTCATCCTCAGCCTTCTCCCCTCTCCTCCCTCCCTCCCCACCCAACCCTTTCCCCTCCCCCACACCACGCCTTGCCCCTTCTCTCACCCTGAGCCCAAGTCAGCTCTCTTCGGATCTTCACCATAACTCCAAAGCCATCATTGATTCAATCCCCATTCCTGACCTTGTCCTTGACATTAACCCATTGAACTATGTTTTCAGTGTGTCCCAGGTACCAAGTATGACACCAGGAGATGGGGACAAAACCAAAAAAAAAATATGGACTAATTTATTAGAGAAAACAGACATCAATCAAAGATGTTAGCTATAGTGCTGCGAGAGCCATGTATAGTGAAATTTGGCCTTCCTCAAAAAAGCAATTATTGAGCTAAGATCAGGAGGAAGAGGAAACATGACCTCAGTTCTAGAGGTAGAGAGGGAACAGCATGTGCCAAGACCCTGGGGTGCCGAGGAGCTGACTTTACTTCCTTCAGGTCTTTACTCAAAAGTCCACTTCCCAAGGAGCCCTTCCTTGGCCATTCTATATCTAAAATTTGCTCTTCTTTTATATTACTTTATTTTTTTTTTTGAGATGGAGTTTTGCTCTTATAGCCCAGGCTTGAGTGCAATGGCACGAACTTGGCTCACTGCAACCTCCGCTTCTCAGGTTCAAGTTATTCTCCTGCCTCAGCCTCTGGAGTAGCTGGGGTTACAGGCATACACCTCCATGCCCAGCTAATTTTGTATTTTTAGTAGAGATGGGGTTTCTTCATATTGGTCAGCCTGGTCCGGAAATCCTGACCTCAGGTGATCCGCCTGCCTCAGCCTCCCAAAGTGCTGGGATTACAGGCATGAGCCCCCGTGCCTGGCACTCCTCTATCTTTTATACTATCCTTCCCTGTTTTCTTTTTTCTCTTTAGCACTTATCACTATTTAGCATACTATTTAATGTATTTGGTTACTAGGTAATATTGTCTGTTTCCCTCACTCAAGGCAAGCTCCATGAGTGCAGGGGTTTGCTTTGATCGCATTGTATTTTCAGGACCTGACACAGTGCTGAACACAGAGTAGGGGCTCGGCCAGTGTCTGCTGATGAATGAATGAAAGGCACGTGGTCCCAGACAGAAAAGAGCAAAGGGGATGTGAGGGGTGAAGCCAATCAGGCAGGCCACGGGGGCCATGGGAGGGGATGGTGTCACTGTTCCAAAGGCAAAGAGGAGCCACTGCCAGGCTTGATCAGGGTTGGGAGGAGGGGGCATAGAGGGTGATGTGAACAGATTTGGGTCTGGAAAAGATCATTTCAATCCCCAACTCCAGCCACATCCGTGTCCCTAACCTAAATCTGAATTGCAGTTTCCACCCCATTCTACATCCAGTCTGGAACCTACTGGAACTTTCTCTTCATCTCACAATCCCAGCCCCCTCTAACCCTAACCTGGCCTGGGCACTGAGTGACCTTCCTTCGATGGCGATGGAAGCGTGCCATCAGTGAGGAAAGCGGGGCTGTGCTTCCTGGTTGACAGGAGCTGCCCCTGGGAGACGACAGGGAAGAGGACAGGTCCAGAAAAAGGGGATAGGAAGGTGCTCGCCTCCTCACTCTCCCTGGGTCCCAAATCCTATCTTTGGAGAGTCTGCCTCTGACTCTCTCATCATTGTTCTTCACCTGACTGCTAACACCTTCTCCCTATCCTGCAGCTCTGACTTCTGTGATTCTATCAGAAACTAGTTCCCAATCCCAACCTCCCACCCACGACAGGCTTATTTTCCTCAGAACACTTAGTATCCAAAATTATAGTGAACAAATTCTTGTTTACTGTTTCTTTCACTTCTTTCCCAGCTATTCGGTAAGCTCCACGTGTGTTTCATTTCTTCTCTGCGTCTGCAGTGCCCGGAACGCCGTGCATCGTGCTCACTACGTATCTGTGGGAAGGAGGGAGGGAGGAATGTCCTGGTTCCCAACAAACCCCGTTCCACAGGAGCCCAGCCCTGACTCCAGCCCTCTTCCTAGCTTCATTCTTTTTTGGGAGGGAAGTGAGGGTATGTACTTTATGAAATTAAAGGATAACACATAATGAAATGAATGAAGTACCCTAGAAGCCCCTCAGATCAAGATAAGAACACTTCCAGCAGCCTATATGGCTTCCCTCTGCCAGAGATACTCACCACTGGGGATTGTCTAAGAATTGCTCAGTTTCACTGGTCCTGGAAAGTTCCTATCAATGGAATAACAGAACGTATCCTCTTTAATGTCTGGCTCTTTTCGCTCAATATCATCTTTGTGAGACTCATCCGCATTGCAGTTCATTCTTTCTTTTTATTCCTGGGTAGAATTCTATTTTATGATTATACCACAAAATATTGATCATATTAATCCATTATTTAACTTAATTCTTCTTCTTTTTTTTTTTTTTTTTGGAGATGGAGCCTCACTCTGTTGCCTAGGCTGGAGTGCAGTCACACGATCTCAACTCACTGCAACCTCCGCCTCCTGAGTTAAAGTGATTCTCCTGCCTCAGCCTCCCGAGTAGCTGGGACTACAGACGCCCGCCACCACGCCTGACTAATTTTTGTATTTTCAGTAGAGACGGGGTTTTGCCATGTTGGCCAGGCTGGTCTCGAACTCTGAGCTCAGGCAACCCACCCGCCTTGGCCTTCTAAAGTGCTGGGATTACAGTGAGCCACCACACCCAGCTATTTAACTTAATTCTTATGCCCCAGATTTCACTCTGTCTTCTAGTTTAGGTTTTTTTTTTTTTTGTCTTCTGATTTTATATCCAACTCCAATCCCTCCCCAGTGGATCCTGGCCCTGCAGGAAGCAACAGATCCTCTTCTGCTACCCTGATCATCCCTCCCTGCAGCGTCTTCAGGCCTTTCTGCACCCATGTGGTCCCTGAGCCCTAGCTTCAACACCTCCCACCCTTCCTGTCACAGACTCTGGGCCCTGGGGCAGAAGGACGGGCCAGCTTTCTCATTGCGGCCACTACCTGCCCCATTTCCCAGAGAGGAATGGTCTGGCGGCCAGCCAGCTGTGCAGCGAATTAGTACCCTCCCCCTCCCCTCCCCCGCCCACCAGGAGCCTCAGAACCAATGCAGGTCACTCACTGCCCATGGCCCTGCTTAGCAGGGGTGCCCGACACTGCAGCCAATGGGGACTGGCAGGAGGAAGGAGCTTATTAGTCTGATAAAGATCTGGGGGCCCCACCCTGTCCCCTCCCGCAACTTCCCTAGGGCCCTGGCTCAGGCTGGACTGGCTCCCCCACCCTGAAGGTGCCTTCATCCAAGGCATCTTCCATCCGCCCTTTCAGAGGCAGGCCCAGGGCCCTGCCTGCTCTTCCTCTCTGCCAGCTCCCAGAAGGCTTGGAGCCCAGACACCAGCTCACCTGCCACCAGCTGGGCCCCGCCCGGGCCTGCCCAGCACGCACCCCGGCCGCCAAGGGCAGCAGCTTTTCCAGGATTTGGCCGGCAGGCCCAGTCACCCCACCTCGCCACCTTACCACTCCGCCTCGGAAGCCAGCCCTGTCCACTCCACTCTGTGCCTGGCTTCTCTTGCCTGCCTTGGGCCTTCGTGTGGCCCCTCCACGGTGTCTGGGACTGAGTGCCCCTCTTGCCTCCTGAAGAGCAGCCATGGCCACCTACAAAGTCAGGGTGGCCACAGGCACCGACCTCTTGTCGGGAACACTGGACTCCATCTCACTGACCATTGTGGGGACGCAAGGAGAGAGTCATAAGCAGCTGCTGAACCACTTTGGGAGAGACTTTGCAACTGGGGCAGTAAGTGTGTGTGTGTGTGTGTGTGTGTGTGTGTGTGTCTTTGTGGTCCCGGGAGAGGTGAAGGTCCGCAGGGAGAGCCAGGTGAGCTGAGCTTGGCCAGGAGAGGCTAGAGAGCCAGGGCACAGCTCTAAAGACAGTGGGCTCCCCAGGTGGCTCTAGACGCCTTGTCCAGAGCTGGCTTCCAGCCCTCGCCCATGTCCCAGATCTCTGGGCCATCCTTCTCCATCCTGCTCCCTCATCTCTAACCCTTTCAGGCATTCCTCATTTCCTTCCCCATCCTTTTCTTCTCTCTCCCTCTTCCTCAGCCCTCTCTCCCTGTCTCTGCCTATCCTGCATCCCCTCTTTTCTCAGTCCTTTCCACCTGCTTTCCTTCCCCTCCGCTCTCCTCCCGTTTCTGTCTTACCCCCTCTCCCGCATCCCTCTGTCTTCCATTCTCACTCACTCTTCCTAACTCAGCTGCCTCCTAACTGTTTCACATTTGATTGGATTCTCTGTGATTTACAATGGCATCAGACCAGCCTGTCTAGTGGAAGGCATGCTTTGTGGGCCCTCAGACCTGATTTTGAGTCAGGCCCAGCCACCTGCTGCTATGCGACCTTAATAGGTCACTCTATCTATGTGGCCATTCTGAATAGCTGCATCTTCATTGATGAATGGGAGAAAGGGCTGGCTGGACCTCTCCCCACTCAAAAACTGCAGAGTGGTACCCAAGTCCCCAGGGGTCTGAAAGTTCCTGTAACCTTAGGTGCCTGGAGAGGGGAGTGGGAGAAGACAGGAGCTGGGGATGGAGAGAAGGAGGGGCTGGAGTTCTACGCAGCCCTAGGTAGAGGGACTCAGTAGGAGACCCCCAGGTTGGAGGAGTCAGAAGGAAGCTCAACGATCAGGTCAAAATCCTGTCTCTCTGTCAGTCCAGGGAGGTGAACGTTGCGCAGCATGCGCAGGGCCTGGGTGAGAGGCCAGAGGGGTGGGCGGCCTGGGAGTCAGGGTGAAGTCCTGCCCACTCAGCCAGCCCCTCATCCTGCCTAGGTGGACCAGTACACCGTGCAGTGCCCGCAGGATCTGGGAGAGCTCATCATCATCCTCCTGCACAAAGAGCGCTACTCCTTCTTCCCCAAGGACCCTTGGTACTGTAACTACGTGCAGATCTGTGCCCCCAATGGCCGTATCTACCACTTCCCCGCCTACCAGTGGATGGATGGCTACGAGACCCTGGCACTCCGGGAGGCCACAGGTGAACCCTCATCACCCTGCTCCATCCTATGGCCGTGAGGCCTCGCGCTCCAGTCTGCTACCCTGGCATGGCACCCAGGCTCCCATCAAGCCAGGAGGGGCCCAGCCCCACCAGGGACTCCTGGGCTCTCCTGCCACTGTCACACATTTCCCTCAGTCAGTGCTGCTACTCTGGGCTCAGCTTGGGGCTGCACACCAGAGGAACAGAGGTGTCTGAGGCCCAGTGGCTCCCCTCAGCATCCCCATCTGGCAGCAGACAGCATTCCCAGAGTGCGCTCCCCGCTATGTCTCCAGTCCTCCCTGACTCCTACAAGATGCCTGGCCACTCTAAAAAGACCCCTTGTGATGCTAAGTACAGGCTCAGGACTCTCACAGGAGGCCTATTTATATGCCAATCATATGCGCTCCAAAAAGACTCCCTGTTACTCCAGCAGGATTCTGTTACTATCACAGGATGCCCCATGATTCCAACCAGCACCTTATATCCCATTTAGAAGCCCTTTGAGTTCAACAGGTCTCCATGGTAATGTGGTCTTATAATTATGATGCCCTGGCTTTCTTTTTTTGAGATGGGGTTTCACTCTTGTTGCCCAGGCTGGAGTATAATGGCACAATCTCGGCTCACTGCAACCTCGACCTCCCGGGTTCAAGCGATTCTCCTGCCTCAGCCTCCTGAGTGGCTGGGACTACAGGCGTGCACCACCATGCCCGACTGATTTTTGCATTTTTAGTAGAGATGGGATTTCACCATGTTGGCCAGGCTGGTCTCGAACTCCTGACCTCAGGTGATCTGCTTGCCTCAGCCTCCCAAAGTGCTGGCATTATAGGCGTGAGCCCTGGTTTTCTAACTGAGCATTTTTTAGACTAATGGGATGTTCTGTTGCTCCAAAGGACTCCCTATTTTCCCAATAGGACACCACATTTCTCTAACAGGATGAACTGTTACTCCAAAAGGCCCCCCTTAATCCAGTAAGGATCTATCCAATAGAGGCCCTGTTATTCAGATAGACTGTCAAGGTTTCTCCAAGGTTAAGGCTGGCTAAGGCTGCCCAGCGGTTTTTCCAGTTGCTTGGTTACTCCCATGGGAGAGACACAGGACCTGAGTGGCTGAGCTCCTTGCACCCACCCCTGCCAGAGTCCCTTGTGTGGTGGGCCGGGGTCAGGTTCCTAATTTGTGGTGCTACATGGGGACTGGAGGCCTGTCCTCTGTTATCCCCCAGTTCTACCACCTGAGTGTCTGTTGGCTTCCCTTGAGGCGAGTAGGAGGGAAAGGCAGAGCTGAGGACACCCAGGGCCTGAAGCCCTATCCTCCCTGTGGCTGACTACCTCTCTTCCGTTTCTCATTGCCCTGTGCTGGAATCTTCCCCCAGGAGTGGGGAACAGGCCCTGAGTTGGGGAAAAGAGAGGCAAAGAAAGCCTGGGAGATGGTGAGCATGCCAAGGGGAGGGTCTCACTGGGGACACAGAGCATCTTACTGCAGTGACAGGTCTGGGTGACATGGAAGCAGGGGACAGGCTGGGTGATGCTGGTGGCCAGGCAGGAATGGGGTTGGGTGGGGCCGCTGCCACGCAACAGGACAGGGAGACTTGAGTCACCCATAGGGCCCTCAAAGGAGTGAGGCTCCCGCCCTGGGGATGAAAACGAGCTGGGTCTCTGGGTTGCATAACTCCAGGGAGCGCCGTTCATCCAGAATACAATATGAGCTGAGGCAGGTGGAAGAGGGAGCGGGTGGTGAGGTGAGGGCCTTGAGAGGAAATGATGGGCTGCAGCGGTAGGCACAGGCCAGTCTGGGGACCACCAGCCAGGGTGCTGGAGAAAGACAGACCTGGACTCGGGTCTCAGTTCTTCCACCGACTAGCTGGACATTTGGCATTTGGGCATATTTCCAAATTCTACTTCTTTTTTTTTTTTTTGAGACGGAGTCGCACTCTGTCGCCCTGGAGTGCAGTGGCAAGATCTTGGCTCACTGCAACCTCCGCCTTCCAGGTTCGAGTGATTCTCCTGCCTCAGCCTCCTGAGTAGCTGGGACTACAGGCGCCGCCACCACACCCAGCTAATTTTTTGTATTTTTAGTAGAGACGGGTTTTCACCGTGTTAGCCAGGATGGTCTCGATCTCCTGATCTTGTGATCCACCCGCCTTGGCCTCCCAAAGTGCTAGGATTACAGGCGTGAACCACCACACCTTGCCACATTTCCAAATTCTTCTAAGCCTTGGTGCCCTCATCTGTAAAATGGAGATAACAACAGAACCTACTTCATAGGGTGGATGTGATAATCCAGTAAGATGACATCTGAATGGAGTTTTTTTTCTTTTTTTGGGATGGAGTCTCGCTCTGTCACCAGGTTGGAGTGCGATCTCGGCTCACTGCAACCTCCGCCTCCTGGGTTCAAGCGATTTTTCTGCCTCAGCCTCCTGAGTAGCTGGGATTACAGGTGTGCACCACTGTGCCTGGCTAATTTTTGTATTTTTAGTAGAGATGGGGTTTCACCATGTTGGTCAGGCTGGTCTTCAACTCCTGACCTCATGATCCATCTGCCTCAGCCTCCCAAAGTGCTGGGATTACAGGCATGAACCACCGCACCTGGCCTGAATAGAGTTTTAAAAGGCTTAACAACTGTTGGTGGTCAGAAGCAGCCTGCCACGGTGCAAATCCAGCCTTGTCCCCAGGTAATATGTAATAGCGGCTGTTTCTCTTTGTAAAATGGGCATGGTGATACAGTCCTTTAGCTGAAACTGTTGACTCCAGGGGTGTTTTGAAATTCAGATTTTATTGAGAAGCTACACACACATGTATCTGTACACATGTGTATGTTTATATAAAATATGTATATGTACATATACATATTTTCATCTATAAATCTATATCACACACATACCCCTTATATTATGTGCTATATCTACCACAGGGCACCCCAATCAAATATACTAACACTTCCCAGCAACAACTATGAATAGTTACACTGAATGAGTTAAATAAAGATTGTATATAGCCTCAGGGAGATTCACAGCAGATTCTGTCAACCAATGAATTTGTTGTGGAACAGTCAAACAGACAAACAAACCTGATTTCCACAGCTTTCTGTACTTTGGGGTTGTAGAGAAGGGGTCAGGAGCCTATAGTAATAGTCACCTGTCTCATAGGGTACTTCTTAGGCTTAGATTAATAAAAGTAAAGTGTCTATAAAGTGCCTGGTGTTGGGGACCAGCTTCAACACCACCCGTAGGGTACTCAACATCTGGTGGCAATGAAGGAATGAGAAGAGACAGGTTAAGAGTGCATAAAGAGTGGGGGCCAGGGGGCCAGTTGCAAAATGGAGGCTGCAAAAGGACCAGAGTTCTGGTCTCCACACTATTTATTGAGTACAATCACTTAGACCTAAGAAGCAGATGTTCAGGGCGAAACAGTGAAAGGGAGGCAGTACGTCATAGGCGTAATCTATAGCAATAGCGGTTTAAGTGAATCTCCTTTGTGTTCAAACAGCGTATCTTTAACTTATCGGACAGCAGCTAGTGGGAGTGGGCTTAACTAGGAGCCTGCACGTCTGTCCACATTCCTGTGTTTCAAAGGAGTGTCTTTCTCCTTCAACACAGTGTTTACAGATAAGAGAGCTTATAGATAAGTTGTGCTCAGAGCATGGGAACATAATGGCAATAACGCTTTCCTCCTTAGAGGCTTTTCGTGACTTTCCACAACTTAGTGTCCCATTTTTTTTTTTTTTTTTTTTTTTTGAGACATAGTCTCACTGTGTCGCCCAGGCTAGAGTGCAGTGGCGCCATCTCGGCTCACCGCAAGCTCCACCTCCCGGGTTCACGCCTTTCTCCTGCCTCAGCCTCCCGAGTAGCTGGGACTACAGGCGCCCGCTACCACGCCCGGCTAATTTTTTTTTGTATTTTTAGTAGAGAAGGGGTTTCACCATGTTAACCAGGATGGTCTCGATCTCCTGACCTCGTGATCCGCCCACCTCAGCCTCCCAGAGTGCTGGGATTACAGGCATGAGCCACCATGCCAGGCCGTGTCCAATATTTTTATGGCCAGTTTATACAGGAACCCCACAAGCACTTTTCCCAACACCTAGGACCTAGTAAGTGCTAAACAACTGTCAGTTCTTAATATTTCAGTGGTATCTACTCAAAGGAAAAGAAATCAACATATCAAAAAGATGCCTTATTTATCGTGGCACTATTCACACTAGCAAAGATATGGAATTACCCTAAGTGCCCCAATGGATGACTGGATAAAGAAAATGGGGTATATATACACAGTGGAATACTATTCAGTCAGGAAAAAAATGAAATCATGTCATTTGCGGCAACATGGATAGAACCGGAAGTCATTATCTTAAGTGAAACAAGCCAGACCAGAAAGTCAAATACCAAATGTTCTCACCCATAAATGGGTGTTAAAAAATGTGTACACATGGGCCAGGCGCAGTGGCTCACGCCTATAATCCCAGCACTTTGGGAGGCAGAGGCGGGCAGATGACCTGAGCTCAGGAGTTGGAGACCAGCCTGGACAACATGGCGAAACTGCGTCTCTACTAAAAATAAAAAAAGTAGCTGGGTGTGGTGGCAGGCGCCTGTAATCTCAGCTACTTGGGACACTGAGGCAGCAGAATCTCTTGAACCCAGGAGGCAGAGGTTGCAGTGAGCTGAGATCGTGCCATTGCATTCCAGGCTGGGCGACAAGAATGAAACCCCATCTCAAAAAAAAAAAAAAAATGTGTACACATGGACATAGCAAAATAATAGACAATGGAGACTCTGAAGGGTGAGAGGATGGAAGGGGGTGGATGATGAGAAATTACTTAACGGGTACAATATACATTATTTGGGTGATGGGTATCCTAAAGCCCTAACTTGGCCGCTATGAAATCTGTGCATGTAACGAAATTGCTCTTGTGCTCCATGAATTTATAGAAATAAAAAAATATTTCAGTGGGTCTAGAGGAGGGACTTTTTGCAGCAGCAGAGCTCAGCTTGAGGGTAGAGCAAGAGGAAAGAGTGTGGGTCCATGATCCTTTTATCTGAGATTTTGGGACGGGGCACTCCTTCATTCTCCCAAGGTAAGCCTTCCCACTCCTTGGTCATGGGCAACCCCCAGAGCCGACCTGGGGCACAGAAGCTGTACTCCTGCTTCCGGAAGTAGGCAGGGGTGGGCAGGGGCAAGGGTCAGCCCTTGAGTCCCCTCGTTGGTCTCCCTACAGGAAAGACAACAGCAGACGACTCACTCCCTGTCCTCCTGGAGCACAGAAGAGAGGAGATCAGAGCCAAGCAGGACTTCTACCAGTGAGGGGGCGGGTGGCAGGGGTCCAGGGAGGTGGGGGGCAGTGATGGCTCTGGCCCTTTGCCCTGGGGTGGTGTACGGGCATGAGGGTCACATCTCGGTTTCCCTTGCAGCTGGCGAGTCTTTCTTCCTGGCTTACCCAACTATGTGCACATTCCCAGTTACCGCCCTCCGGTCCGGAGGCATCGCAACCCCAACCGGCCTGAGTAAGGACCCGAAGCTGTGCTGGGCCCCTCCCATGGCTTTCCCCTGGACGCCTGCCTCCTCCCCGCCCCTTGGATCCCAGCTGCCCTGCGCTTCTCCCCACAGGTGGAATGGCTATATTCCGGGATTCCCAATTCTCATCAACTTTAAGGCCACCAAGTTCCTGAACTTAAATCTCCGCTACTCCTTCCTCAAGACAGCCTCCTTCTTTGTCCGCCTGGGGCCCATGTGAGTGTGTATGAGTGACGGGAGAACAGGGCTCCTGCAAGGACTGTTCCTCTCCCCCGACCTTGGCGGCCTCCAAGACAACCCCAGAGGTTGGAATGGCCAGGAAGCCAGAGGGAGCTGAAACGCAGACCCAGAAAACCCGAGAGATGATCCCAGAGACCTAGAGATGTAAAGATCTTGAGACATGGGACCCAGAGACTTTGCGACGCACAGACTCTGAGACCCAGAGACCTAAGTGGGTGGGGCGGCCCCGCCACCCGCCACCCGCCACCCACCCCAGCCGACCCTTGGCAGACCCCTCTGACGGCCTCTCCCTGGAATCCCATCTTCTAGGGCACTGGCTTTCAAAGTCCGCGGCCTGTTGGACTGCAAACATTCGTGGAAGAGGCTGAAGGACATTAGGAAAATTTTCCCTGGGAAGAAATCTGTCGTCTCCGGTATGGAATGGGGCGTCCAGATCCAGCAGAGGGAGTCAGGTGGTCTCCAGCGTGCTAGGCAGGCCCCCCACATGGGGGCAGTGGGACCTGAGAGGCAGCGAGGCGCGCGCGCGCGCCCTCTGGCGGCTTCTTGGAAAACGTCGCCCCGGGCTCCTCCCGCCGCTCAACGCGAGGCTGGGGGCTTCGTTTTCCTCCCCGAGTCCTCTCGGTGCCCATGGTCTTCTTCTGTCCCACGCCTCTCCGTCCCCGAGGGGGGTCGGGACGCCTTGTGACGCCCTCGCGCCGTTCTCGCAGAGTACGTGGCCGAGCACTGGGCAGAGGACACCTTCTTTGGGTACCAATACCTCAACGGCGTCAATCCCGGCTTGATTCGCCGCTGCACGCGGATCCCAGACAAGTTCCCCGTCACAGACGACATGGTGGCTCCGTTCCTGGGCGAGGGAACATGCTTGCAAGCGGAGCTGGAGGTGAGGCCTGCTCCGGCGGAGACCCCGGCCCCCGTCCTGGCCTCCCTCGCGGGCATCCCCGTCTCTCCCCACCCGCGGCGCCCGCGCCAGTCCCAACCACGCCCGCACCCCGCGTCCCTGTCTCCGTCCCACCCCTGCCCCTGGTCGCCAGCGCCTTCTGCACCTGCGGCTCGGGTCACGGGTGCCCCGTGTAGGTGCCTACTTGCCACCCATCGCGGCTCCCCTCCAGAAGGGGAACATTTACCTGGCCGACTATCGCATCATGGAGGGCATCCCCACCGTGGAGCTCAGCGGCCGGAAGCAGCACCACTGCGCCCCACTCTGCCTGCTGCACTTCGGACCCGAGGGCAAGATGATGCCCATCGCCATCCAGGTGCCTAGGCTGTAGGCGGCGCTGCCGCTGAGCCTCTGTGTGCGCGAATGTTCCTCCGAGTGCGCGCGCGCTTATGTGAGCGTGTGGACCCTGTGTGTATTCAGCCGTCTCTTGGTATCCTTGAGAGAGTGGTTTCAGGACCTCCCTGGGATGCCAAAATCTGCAGATGCTCAAGTTTCTTATATAAAATGTCCCAATATTTACATATGACTTACACACATCTTCTTGTGTGTTGGGATCACAGGCGTGAGCCACCGCGTCTGGCCCGGGCATATTTTTCTAATTCATACAAAAGCCCAGTAGGGCCTGGGAGCAGCTCAGGTTTGTATGCCCCAATAGGCTTAGGTGGAGATGCACCTTGCAAGGCGCAAGGACCGCCTTGGCAGTTCCCTGCCTCTCACCTGCTTGCTGTCTTGGTCCCCTCAGGTGCAGAAGTACACGGTGCGCTGCTCAGCGGAGCTGGGTGAGCTCTTGCTGCTGCGTGTACACAAGGAGCGCTACGCTTTCTTCCATGTTGCACTCCTGGGCTCAAGCGATTCTCCCGCCTCGGCCTCCCAAAGTGCTGGGACTACAGGTGTGAGCCACCTCGCCCGGCCATCTTGTGTATTTTAAATTCTCTCTAGGCTGGGCGTGGTGGCTCACGCCTGTAATCCCAGCACTTTGGGAGGCTGAGGTGGGCAGATTACCTGAGGTCAGGAGTTCAAGACCAGCCTGGCCAACAAGGGGAAGCCCCATCTTTACTAAAACTACAAAAATTAGCTGGGCATGGTGGGGGGGGGCACCTGTAATATTCGGGAGGCTGAGGCAGGAGAATCTCTTGAACCTAGGAGGTGGAGGTTGCAGTGAGTGGAGATCGTGCCAGTGCCCTCCAACCTGGGTGACAGAGCAAGACTCTGTCTCAAAAAAATAAAATAAAATAAATCCTTTCTGGATTACTTATAGTACTCGATACAATACAATGTAAATGCTATGTAGATAGTTGTTATGCCGTATTGTTCAGGGAATGACAAGGAAAAAAGTCTGTACACATTCACTAGAGACACTTTTTTCCCAGAATATTTTCCATAGATTGTTGGTGGAATCCACCGGTGTGGAACCCATGGATACAGAGGGCCGGCTGTACTTGTATGCCCCTGTGTGTGTGCATCTGTGAGTGGGTGCGTGTATATGTGTCTGTGCAGTGTGCTTGTCTCTTTGACTTCATCCATCCATCCACCTGGAAAACCAATCCCTGAAGGGGGTCAGGTCCCTACTGGAAATACTGAGATAATTAGACTTAGCCTCTGCCTTGGGAATCTGGTCTGGCAGAGGAAGCAACTAGGTGTTTCCTTCCCAGGGGTCCCCCCAAGGGTCATGCGCAAGTTAGAAAGAGGCTCCCTCTGGGTGGATGGGCCAGAGCCCCAGAGCCTGATGCTGCTGGTTCCTTAATGGAAAAATGTAGGCTGATTTCAGTGATCTGCCTGCCCCCTGAGGGGCTAGGAATCCTTGTGCAGTGCACAACCTGCACACCTGAATGTGGTGGAGGTGTGGTTGAAGTAAGGAAGTCTTGCCGGAGGAGGCAGCTTGTGAGATGGTTCTTGAACAGTAAGTGGGAGCTACCAGGTAGAGGCGGGGCAAGAGGAAGCTACTGCAGTCGAGCAGAAGGAATGGCAAGATCAAATGTGGGGAGGGAGGAAAGGCCCGGGGCGCTCAGGGGACCAGTGCGACCAGAGTTGCGGCGTGTTTTCACCTTCTCAGACTCCCTTCTGCCTCTTTCCTGCAGTGGGCCCTTTATGTGTGTGGGTCTCTGCCCTCACCTAGTCCTTTCTCTTCCATCACCCCTAGCTCAGCCAGACCCCCGGGCCGGATTGCCCCATCTTCCTGCCCAGTGATTCTGAGTGGGACTGGCTGCTAGCCAAGACGTGGGTGCGCTATGCGGAGTTCTACAGCCACGAGGCCATCTCCCACCTGCTGGAGACCCACCTTATTGCGGAAGCCTTCTGCCTAGCCTTGCTGAGGAACCTGCCCATGTGCCACCCCCTCTACAAGGTACGGGCTTGGGCGAAGGGGCCTCCCCCAGGCATCATGACCCTCACCTGGCCTCGGAAAGCCCCCAGGCCCACTGCGCAGTCAGAGAGACTCCAGTCAGCCTGGGGGGCTATCTGGAGACCACAAGAGAGGGCTTGGCATGGGGACTTCCCAGAGTGAGTGGATCTGATATTGCAGAAGTAGGGGGCTGAGCTCCTTTGGGGGCCACTTCAGCCCTCTCTCTTCATCCTCCTCGCTCTCCCCACAGCTCCTCATCCCCCACACCCGATACACCGTCCAGATCAACAGCATTGGCCGGGCCGTTCTTCTCAACGAGGGGGGGCTCTCCGCCAAGGTAAGACTTCCGCCCCCAACCCCAACGAGACATTTGCTTTCCTCTGGCCTTTGCAGTTAGACAAAGAGCAGGACTTCCCACTTGCCTTTTCGTGAGGGGGCGTGAAGGGAGGGAACTGGATGAAGTGGGTTCTCCTCTCAAGAAAGGAGCAGAGGCAGGGCTGGTGTGCTGGCCTGGAGCAGGAGAGTTCCCGGAGGTGGGGTGGGCTGGGTCGGGGGTTACAGGGGCACTTACTGGGATCCTAGAGGACCTGAGGGGGGTGCCAGGGATGCCCATCCAGCTCCAGGATCTGCCTCCTCCCTCACAGGGCATGTCCCTGGGCGTGGAGGGCTTTGCTGAGGTGATGGTACGGGCTCTGTCAGAGCTCACCTATGACAGCCTCTACCTCCCCAATGACTTTGTGGAGCGTGGGGTCCAGGACCTGCCTGGATATTATTACCGTGATGACAGCTTGGCGGTGTGGAATGCACTGGAGAGGTGAGCTCGGGACAGCAGTGGGTGGCTCTCAGGGTGGACACCTTGGGATGTTGGAGAGGGTGTGGGGAAATTCTAGAGACCTGAATGTGGGTCTGGTGCCATCCAGGGGCTTGGCCTTGGGGAAGGGGCCTGGGGTCTGTGTGTCCATCACACCTACACCCTCAGCCTAGCAGGCCCCTTCCTTGCTTGGTTCCCCAGCCCACCTCTGCTGGCCAGACCCCTTCTGGGATCTGAGCTGCCTGTAGGCCTTGCCCATCCCTTACAAGGGAGTGCTCTGGCCTTGCCAAGCCATCCTCTCCAGTTCTGCCCCACAGGACTTGCCCTCCCACAGGCCTGGGGAAGCTCTGGGGCCAACTGAGGTCAGGGCATCCTGGGGGAGGTGGGAGAAGCCTGGCTGAGGAGTGGGAGGGGAGGAGGATCCAAACTGAGGCCCTGTCCCCTGGTCAGGTACGTGACGGAGATCATCACCTATTATTACCCGAGTGACGCAGCTGTGGAGGGTGACCCGGAATTGCAGTCCTGGGTGCAGGAGATATTTAAAGAGTGTCTCCTAGGGCGGGAGAGCTCAGGTATGGGCCTGGACACCTGGGCAATCAGGGGGAGCTGGGGCTGAGGGGCAGCCCCCAGGCAGGTCTGCTAGGGCCCTCCTGGGCTGGATCAGAACATATTTTATTGTGGACCGAAGGAGACCAAACTGCTGCCCTAGGATTTTGACAGGCTCTTCTCCGGCCCCTGGAGCAGTGGCATCTCCGAGAGGCTGGGGAAGAAAACATGGCTGGCAATGGGTCCCTGTCTGAGATTAGGGGCTGTGGGTCATCTCTGCAGAGACCTGGAGGGGTCCCAGCCCCACCCCAGAAACAAATCTTTGCGGACTGTGAAATGGGGTATGAGCTCCAATAGGAAAGGGCAGGAGGCCAGGGAGCTGGCAGGAGGGAGCTGGCAGGAGGGAGCTGGCAGGAGGGAGCTGGCAGCTCCAAGAGAGGGGTGAAAGCGCCCTGAGGTCCCGCCACCTGGGTACACATTCAACAAATATCCAGTGAGCATCCACAATGCAATACTGGGCCGATTATTGAGGAGGCAAAAGGGAAAAAGGCAGGTGGTGAGGGTGCCTGCCTTCAAGGAGTTCATAGTTGGGGGTAGCAGGTATTTCCCTAAAGAAAGTTGTGGGGAAGCCCAGGGAAGGCGCCTAACCCACCTTGGGAAGGGGTAGTGGAGAGAAGATAGGGTGGGAGCAGCAGGCTAAGATCTAGCTGAAATCTAACTTCTTGGCTAACATCTAGCTAAGATCTGCAGGATGGAGAGGTCAGCCTCAAGATGACGGAGGATGGGGATGGAGAGTTCCGCATGGAAGCAGCATGTGGAAAGTCCAGAAAGCCAGAGGGAGCATAGGGAGTTCCAGGAGCTGCTTACTGCAATCACGTTCTCTGCAACTAGAGCTTAGGGTGGGACGTGGGGAGGTTCCCAATGGGCTAAGGCTGAGGCTGTGGGCAGCGGCCAGGCTGCACAGCCTGGTTAAGGGCCAGTGGGAGCTATCGAGAGTTTTGCGAGGAGATTAGGCTTGTATGCTAGAATATCAGGCTGCACTGGCAGTCAGGAGACAGTTAGGGAAGCTGCCATGGTGTCCAGGAGGGAAGACTGGGGACCTGACTAGGGTGAGGGCTGTGGGGACACCACAGAGAATTCCAGAGCTGGAAATGACAGGACTGGGTGATGGTTTGGGTTTGGAGGGAGGGGCTGAGGGCGACTCCACGTTTCAGGCCTTTGCAGCTGGATAAATGATGTATGTCGTCCCTTGAGCTGGGGGCTAAAAGGAGGAGCGGTTAGGGAGGAAGATGATGGGTCTGGTTTGAATATGTGGGACTTTTGGAACCTGAGATCACCATGGCAGCCGGGACACACGGGACAACAGGAAAGAGAAGCAACCTGAGGTTCACACGGGACAACAGGAAAGAGAAGCCAGCAGCTTGGTAGGGAAGAAGTGTGGGACTGAGAAATCCATCTGGATTGGGCAGAGTCTGGAAGGAGGTGATGGGAGGGAGTGGAGGGCGGGGGCTGGGTTGATTCGGGGCAGGACTCTTCCGAAGGAATGAAGGAACCCAGGAAAGCCTGCTGCCTCTCCCAACATCCCCAGGCCTGGGACCAGAGAGGCACCCCCAGGGAAACTGGAAGAGAGATCTGAGGGTCACAGGTTAGGCAGGGGCCAGAAGCAGCCCTGGAGGACTTTTGGCCAGGGCCTGCAGCCCTCTATCCCTAACCTCATGATCTGGATTAGGGGAGATGGGGTTTCTGCCACAGGAGGGTCACGCAGTCAGGATGAGGGTACGGATGCGGCAGCTTGAAGCTTTTGCAAAACGGGGAGAGCGGGGCATGGTGGCGCCCTCTGCCGGGCAGCCAGTGCCAGGGCAGGACTGACGCCGCCTGGGCTTTTCCCCCGCCGCTCAGGTTTCCCCAGGTGCTTGAGAACCGTGCCTGAGCTGATTCGATATGTCACCATAGTAATCTTCACCTGCTCTGCCAAGCACGCTGCTGTCAACACAGGCCAGGTACCGGTGCTCTCACCAGCTCAGGCCCAGCCCCAGGCCCAGACCTCCCAAATTTAGTCCGTGCCCCAACCTCAAACCCAGCCTCAGCCATAATCCCTGGTCCAGCCTCAACTTGTCTCAGCCCAAGTTCCAGCTTCAACTCCAGTCCCAACGGAAATCAAGCCTCAGTCCCAACTCTCAGCCCCAGCCCCAGTCTAACCAACCCAGCCCAGCCTCAGCGCCAAGGGCGGGGAGTCCAGGGCAGCGACTGTAGGGCAGATGGTCAGGGCGTGGCGGAAGGAAGCTACCACGGTACTCTTCTTCCCGGGGTACTCTTCCACCCAGACCCGAGCCTCTACCCCACTTCCAGATGGAGTTCACCGCCTGGATGCCCAACTTCCCAGCGTCCATGAGGAATCCACCGATTCAGGCTAAGGGGCTGACCACTCTGGAGACCTTCATGGACACGTTGCCGGATGTGAAGACCACGTGCATCACACTGCTGGTGCTCTGGACCCTCAGCCGTGAGCCTGACGACAGGGTGCGAGACGGGATGGGGGACTCTGAGCACAGGGAGGGGGCCAGGAGCTGGGGATGGGGGAGGATAACTGGAGGCGTCGAGGGGGGAGCAGGGAGTGAGAGACCACTGAAGCCAAAGGGTGGAGGGGCCAGGGCCACCGGCAGGAGGAGGGGGTCCTGGCCGGCCCTGGTTCCAGCTGTCCAGCTCTCTGCCCGCAGCGGCCCCTGGGACACTTCCCGGACATTCACTTCGTGGAGGAGGCCCCGCGGAGGAGCATAGAGGCGTTCCGCCAGCGCCTGAACCAGATCTCACACGACATCCGCCAGCGCAACAAGTGCCTCCCCATCCCCTACTACTACCTGGACCCGGTGCTGATAGAGAACAGCATTTCTATTTAGGAGCGCCCTTCCCCTCTCTCCTCTCCCCATCCTGTGCCCTCCCATTTTCAAAAAACAAAACAAAACATAAAAACCTCAAAAACCAAAAACCAACCAAAAAACCTTCCTTTTCCTGGGTCTGGCTGTGAGTGCGCGCGGCAAGTTACTCGGGCGCTGGCGGCAGGGCTGGCGCGGCTGGGTGCGGGTGCAGGCCGTGCGCGCCGCGCGCTCTCACCGCGATTCCGTTCTCTGCGGCCGCGGGATCCAGTAGGAGTAGGGCAGCGCCAGGCCCCGGTTCCACTCCAGGACGTCCGCCCACATCTGGGCCAAGCGGCTCTGTAAGGAGGCGATGCTCCGCCGCGGGGCCTTCTCGGTGCAGTGCTCCTCTGGGTAGGTGTCCAGGCTGGGAGAAGGAAAGGCTGGGACCTTGGCGGGCTGCATTTTCAGCCCACAGAGATTCTGTTCCATCTTAAGTCTCCTTACCAGGGAACTTAGTCCACCCAAGCCCAGCCCACCTAGGGGTCCCGGACCACTCCAGACCATCCAACTTGAAACATAAACCACCCGCCCACCTAGACAAAAGACTGCGGGCCGCAAGAAACCCAGACCACTCCAAGCCCGGCTCATTCTGAAGCCCAGACCGCTCTTAGCTCCACCTACTAGGAATCCACAACACCCTAAGCCACACCCACCAGCAACCTAGCGGCTGCAAGCCCTGCCACCTAGGAGCCTAGCCTGCTAAGTGCACCCTTCTGGTAGCCATTGTCCCCAAGATCCCTTCCTCAATGTACCCACTCTCTAGAAGCTGAGACCCCAGCCATCCCCACCTGGGCCTTGCTTATGGTGTCCTTGGTTCCATGGCTGACCCCCCACAGGAGCACCAGGGTGCGGTGTGTGGCACTGACCTCAGGGAGTGAGGCTGCTAGTTCCGTCTGGCCCTTGGCGGTGGGCAGGGCAAGCCACTGGATGATAGAAATACTGGGGATCCAGGTACTGAATTCAGAGCGACCCCCGCAAACTCAGTACAGAGCTGCCAGTGCTGCTAGGGCTGTTCCTCCCGCGACCCTGCTTGTCCCCCGGGTTGGCACTGGCTCACCTGGCCGCTGTTGATGGCAGCATGTTGGGCTGAGCAGGTGAAGATGATCATAGTGAAACAGCAGATGAGCCCAGCACAGTGGCCCAGGGTGGAAGGGACCCCTCGATGGGAGTAGGGTAGAGAGACAGAGCTGAGACCCAAGAGGCTGCTGCCCTAGGGCAGTGGACAGCACCTCTGAGAGCATCTGGCTTTGAAAACCCTCCCGGAAGATCTCCATGACCCAGGCCTGGAGCTCCGAGTCCCTGCTCACTGCAGTGTCATCCGGGCAGTAGATGTTAACAATATTGGTCCCAAAGCTGGGGGGTCGGGAATACATGGTGACTAACACTTGGGAGCTAACACTGCACAGGGGTGTGGGTTGGAAGGGGCCACTGAGACCTGCTGCCCACAAAGGAGGAAACTGAGGCCAAGGAAGGAAAACGGCCAACCACAGAGTGAACTGCAGAGCCGAGATCAAACCGAGAGGCTGTGGTCTTCACCACTGCGTGCAAACGGAGGCCCCAGGGCGGTGACTGATCTGCAGATGTGTTTCGATCAGCCGGCAAGGTTTTTCTGTTTGTTTTTCAAGTTGAATCACTTGCCAACATTTAAATATTAGAAGATGTCTGGTTTCTGCTGAAAAATCAGAAGATCTGGTCACAGTGGTAGCTGGGTCACCACTGTCCCTGTCAGACAAACATGAGTTCCCCCGCCCACGGTCCCCGCCCATTCTTCTTTCTTAGCTTTTCTCTGCTCACTGGCCCTGCAGGCATTTGGATTCCAAACCACAGGCAAGGATGAGACACCAGGCCCATCTGCGTTGGGACCATCCGACTGGGTTCATTTCCGCCACTGGTTCCCAAAGGGCCCTCCATCCCCAGCCATTGTAGGATGTGCAGACCCCCTGCTGAGGAAGGAGCTCCTGCTGCAGATGTTCATATAGGGGGAGTCCCTGAGGACTTCAAGGGGGAGGTGGGACATGAGTTGAGCTTGTAGCCAGGGCAGAATTTGAATTGGGAGAGAGGGAGAAATTAGGGTGCCTCATCTCCCTAGGCCCCGTGTGTGCTGAGGTGGAAGAATGGAAAGTAGGGGCAGATTTTAAAGGGACTGAGCTGCAGGGAATGCAGCATTGCATGTGGCGAGCCACTGGGCACCACTCGTGGCTAATGGGCAGCGGCACCGCCATCAATCTCAGTGCTGGTGGGAGGTCATTATGCAGGCTGGTGGCAGGAGCTGGGAAACCGCAGGAGGCCAGATGTTAAGAGGATCTGGCCATTGGCGTGGAGGCCACAGCTATGCCCCAAGGCAGTCTCCTATGAGGAATGTTTCAGTGGAAAAACCTGGAGACACAGTGACTTTATCTATGGGGTAAATAATAATCTTTCTTTTTTTTTTTTTGAGATGGAGTTTTGCTCTTGTTGCCTAGGCTGGAGTGCAATTGTACAATCTTGCTCACTGCAACCTCCACCTCCTGGGTTCAAGTGATTCTCCTGCTTCAGCCTCCCCAGTAGCTGGGTTTGCAGGCGCCCGCCACTACACTCAGCTAACTTTTGCATTTTTAGTAGAGATGGGGTTTCGCCACATAGGCCAGGCTGGTCTCGAACTCCTAACTTCAAGTGATCCACCCACCTCCCACCTCGGCCTCCCAAAGTCCTGGGATTACAGGCGTGAGCCACTGTGCCTGGCATAATAATCTTTTTTTTTTTTTTTTTTTTTTTTGAGACGGAGTCTCGCTCTGTCGCCCAGGCTGGAGTGCAGTGGCCGGATCTCAGCTCACTGCGAGCTCCGCCTCCCGGGTTTACACCATTCTCCTGCCTCAGCCTCCCGAGTAGCTGCGACTACAGGCACCTGCCACCGCGCCCGGCTAGTTTTTTGCATTTTTTAAGTAGAGACGGGGTTTCACCGTGTTAGCCAGGATGGTCTCGATCTCCTGACCTCATGATCCACCCGTCTCGGCCTCCCAAAGTGCTAGGATTACAGGCATGAGCCACCGCGCCCGGCCGCATAATAATCTTTTTTTTTTTTTTTTTTTTTGAGACGGAGTCTCGCTCTGTCGCCCAGACTGGAGTGCAGTGGCGTGATCTCCACTCACTGCAAGCTCCGCCTTCCCGGGTTCCTGCCATTCTCCTGCCTCAGCCTCCCGAGTAGCTGGGACTACAGGTGCCCGCCACCGCGCCCGGCTAATTTTTGTATTTTTAGTAGAGACGGGGTTTCACCGTGTTAGTCAGGATGGTCTCGATCTCCTGACCTCGTGATCCGCCCGTCTCGGCCTCCCAAAGTGCTGGGATTACAGGCGTGAGCCACCGTGCCCGGCCTCATAATAATCTTAATACCTAATCTCAGAGAGCACTTTCTGTGCACTGGGGTTTGTTCTTAGGGTTTTGAATTTAATAACAATAATAAGCTATACCATAGGTGCTCTTATAATCCTCACTGTCAGATGAAGAAACCAGCACAGAGAGGTTAAATAACTTGCCCAAGGTCACACAGCTGGAAAGGATGAAGGGTAAGCAGGAAGGGCTTGGAGACAGCAGTGTGTTTGGGCAGGAGGCTGGGGGAAGGTTGAATAAACCAACAGGGGTATAGGGAAGGGTGAGAGGGTTGGAGCCCTCAGGCCCCAGGGGAGTGTCACCTCTCTATGGCTGCCCAGATCTGGAATGTAGTAGTGGGCGAGGTCCTGGACCTTGAGGTCAGCCAGCTGGAGGGACAGGTACAGGGAGTGGTAGGCGGCAGCTGCCAGCCCTTTGTTGATCAGCTCCAGGCAGCCCACCTGTCCCAACGACATTGCCTATAATGAGCAGAGAGCCCATTCCTGCTGCTAGCAGGGGCTCTGGACCAAATCTCAGGCCTCCCCTGGCCCTCTGTGCTCCCCACAAGATCCCAGGCCTCCAGGGCCTTGACCTGGTGGATGAGCTTTCCTGGTACAAAGAGCCCAGTGCTGGGTGGATGTTGATGTAGAAGGTGCAGAAGAAAGGGGAAGCCGGAGTCAGAGGTCAGATCAGGTAGCCCCGGGTCTCCCACAGCTGTGGGCACTGAGAGGAGGGCTCCTCCCTGCCTTGAAAATGGGTGGCTCATGGGCAGCTGCTGCAGTATAGACAAAGCAAAGGCTCCAGCACAAAGTGGGTTCAAAGTAGATGAGTGACCGTCTTGTGCACCAGGAACTTTGAGGGTCACACCCAGGTCTTGTCCAGGAACTAGTCCTCAGCTGGGTCACTGGGCAGGAAGATGGGGCTGTCTAGGCTGGGTGTCTGAGTGAGCTGGAGTGGGGGCACAGGAGAGGGTAGGCATTGGGCAGACACTGGGGAAGGGCAGCCCATCATCATGTCCATGGGGCCAGAATAAGGGAGGAGACCACCCCTCATATTGTCTTATGCCCAATTTCAGCCTCGAACGAAAGAAGAAGTAAAAACTAAAAGGCAGAAATGAAATCCACAGGCAGACAGCCCGGCATCACACCCTGGGCCTGGCAGTTAAAGATCCACCCCTGACCTAATCGGTTATGTTATCTATAGATTCCAGACATTGTATGGAAAAGCACTGTGAAAATCCCTGTCCTGTTCTGTTCCGTTCTAATTGCCGGTGCATGCAGCCCCCAGTCACGTACCCCCTGCTTGCTCAATCGATCACGTCCCTCTCACGTGCACCCCCTTAGAGTTGTAAGCCCTTAAAAGGGACAGGAATTGCTCACTCGGGGAGCTCGTTTTTTGAGATGTGAGTCTTGCCGATGGTTCCGGCCGAATAAAACCCTTCCTTCTTTAACTTGGTGTCTGAGGGGTTGTCTGCCGCTCGTCCTGCTACAAAATCACACGGTCAACTTCTTTACCAGCTGTGTGACCTTGGGAAACTTTATTAACCTCTCTGTGATTCAGGTTCCTCATTAGTAAGACAAGGTTGATGAGAATAATCTCCTTGAGAGGTGAAATTACCCAAGGCACTGTGTTGGCTGACTTCCCTGTACCAGTCCAGCCATCCAGATCCCCAGTTGTATGGGGCAGACTGAAAGGATGGGAAGGGAGGGTGTGGACACCTCTCCCGAAGGGGTTATGGTTTTAACTATTGGGAACATGGTTGAACTGCCAAAGATGCGGGACTCAGTAGAATCGATTCTGACACCCCGTCAAGGTGCAATTTGTTCTCTTGAGTTTCGTAACATTTCTATCAAGATATAAATCAAAGAGGACAATACAGAAAAACAAACTTGAGAGGGGCTGAGTAGGATTGGAGAGGCGATGTCACCAGGCACAGTGGCATTGGGAGGAGGCAACCTTTCAGTTATTCCGAGGATCTAATAGACTTCCCCCACCCCACCCACTAGCCCCCCAGGGCCCTGCCTTGCTCACCAGAATGGCAAGGGGAAACAAGGACCCATTGTCGTTGGGATGCTGGTGCAGCAGGATCAGGGGTGCAGTCATGAACGAGGGCCTCCCATGACTGATGCTGGGGTAGAGGCCTGAGAGGATGGCGTGGTCCACCAGGTACAGAGCCCCTTTAGGGGAGGAGTGGAGGAGGAGGAGGGCCGAGCAGGCTTGGGTGAGGAAGGGGGAGTTATTATGAACCTGGGAGTATTTCACTTAAAGGAACTTCATTCTCTGCAGCCAGTGGGGTGTTCCAACTCAGAGCCACTTTCTGGTCCCAAAGAAAGAAGCACCTCCCCTCTTCCCCCACCCGAGTATTGAAGGTGACTCTGTTATGGCCAGGCCCAAGCATCAACCAGAGAAGCGTGCCCTGCTGGAGGTCAGCACAAAATGCACCCTCCTGGGGTCGCCACACACCCCATTCCAGTAGCCCACGGATGGGAGCAGCTCTGGGGAGCACTCAGATGAGCTGCAGAGCATCCTCAGAAACCATGGCAACCAACATATCACTATGGCTTCTGTGCTAGGAGGGCCTGCCAATGCATGGCGCCTGGCAAAATAGCAGGAGAGAGCACATTCCTCACTCAGCCCTGCCCCTCAGCCCTCGCCATCTCATAACAATGCCCCTCCCTCCACTGGCGCCTGCTCAGCCTGCAGACTGGTCCCAGGGCCCGGCGTGGCGACCATCCTGGCATCGGCGACCAGGAAATTATTTGGGAGACAGTGACAGCGGTGGATCAGGATGGAGTTGAGGTCATTCAGGAACTGGGAGGTGAAGGAGGCGAAAAAGGTGTCCTCATCCTCCTTCCAGTCTCAAAATGCATACTCTGCAGAGGGTGGGTGTGGGGAGGGTCACCCTGGTCCTCCACCTGCAGCACGGCCACCACTTTCAGACCCATCTCCAACTTCCCAGCAGAGCCACTTCCTGATGCTGAAGGCTGGGCTGGGCTCCCCTCCTCCCTACCACAACGGGTTGGATGACTTCACCTTTCCAAGTGGTTTTCTTAGAAAACAAAGGATTGCAGGTTTGGGTTCTGCCTGGGGAGTCATCTGAACTCCCTTGGCCCCACCCACTTTGGAGGAAGCCTAACACACTGTGTGATGTGCACTAAGGCCTCACCTAGGATGAGAAGAATTTGAAAAAACTGGAGTACTAAAGAATGCTGGATACAAGCACGGCCCAACCTTTCGGACTTCCGCTCCACAGAGCCCTTTCAATTCCCTGCCAAAACTCACCAGTCCCAGGTCCCATTCTCCTGCTACTTTGCCACAAGGCAGTGTGGATGATTTGTTGAATGAGAGTGATCATTCAGGCCGGGCACGGTGGCTCAAGCCTGTAATCCCAGCACTTTGGGAAGATGAGACGGGCAGATCACGAGGTCAGGAGATCGAGACCAGCCTGGCTAACACGGTGAAACCCCGTCTCTACTAAAAAAAATACAAAAAACTAGCTGGGCGAGGTAGTTTTTTTCTTTCTTTTTTTTTTTTTTTTTGAGACGGAGTCTCGCTGTGTCTCCCAGGCTGGAGTGCAGTGGCGTGATCTCGGCTCACTGCAAGCTCCGCCTCCCGGGTTCACGCCATTCTTCCGCCTCAGCCTCCCAAGTAGCTGAGACTACAGGCGCCCGCCACCACGCCCGGCTAGTTTTTTGTATTTTTAGTAGAGACGGGGTTTCACCATGTTAGCCAGGATAGTCTCGATCTCCTGACCTCGTGATCCACCCGCCTCGGCCTCCCAAAGTGCTGGGATTACAGGCTTGAGCCACCGCGCCCGGCCAGTTTTTTTTCTTTCAAAAAAAAAAAAATAAATAAATAAAATAGAGAGTGACCATTCAATAAGAGGTTGCATTGCTTTGGGGTGTGGCACTGGTGCTAGGGTTGCTCAACCAAGAGTTTGACCTGTATAGTTTAAATGCATCGGGCACCCAGCGGGGGCAAGGATATCAGAGAGTCAGCACTACTGAATCTTCCAGCTTGGTTTGTTTATTTATTTATTTTGAGACAGAGTTTCGCTCTTTTGCCCAGGCTGGAGTGAAGTGGCGGAATCTTGGCTCACTGCAACCTCTGCCTCCCAGGTTCAAGCAATTCTCCTGCCTCAGCCCTCTGAGGAGCTGAGATTACAAGCACCTGACACCATGCCTGGCTAATTTTTGTAGTTTTAGTAGAGACAGGGTTTTGTCTTGTTGATCAGGCTAGTCTCAAACTCCTGACTTCAGATGATCCACCTGCCTCAGCCTCCAGCTTGGCCCCCTCCCTTCCTTCCTTCCCTCCCTCCCTCCCTCCCTCCTTCCCTCCTTCCCCTCCTCTCTCTCTCTTTCTTTCTTTCTTTTTTTTTTTTTTTTTTTGAGGCGGAGTCTTCACTCTGTCGCCCAGGCTGGAGTGCAGTGGCACCATCTCGGCTCACTGCAAGCTCCGCCTCCCAGGTTCGCGCCATTCTCCTGCCTCAGCCTCCCGAGTAGCTGGGACTACAGGCGCCCGCCACCGCGCCCGGCTAATTTTTTGTATTTTAGTAGAGACGGGGTTTCACCGTGTTAGCCAGGATGGTCTCGATCTCCTGACCTCGTGATCCGCCCGCCTCGGCCTCCCAAAGTGCAGGGATTACAGGCGTGAGCCACCGCGCCCGGCCTCTCTTTCTTTCTTCTTCTTTCTTTTTTTTTTTTTTTGAGACAGAGTCTCGCTCTTTCCCCCAGGCTGGAGTGCGGTGGCGCGATCTCAGCTCACTGCAACCTCCACCTCCCGGGTTCACGCCATTTTTCTGCCTCAGCCTTCAGAGTAGCTGGGACTACAGGCACCCGCCACCACACCCGGCTAATTTTGTTTCTGTATTTTTAGTAGAGACGGGGTTTCACTGTGTTAGCCAGGATGGTCTCGATCTCCTGACCTTGTGATCCGCCTGCCTCGGCCTCCCAAAGTGCTGGGATTACAGGCATGAGCCACCGCACCCCGCCCAAGCTTGGTTTATTTTCAAGTCTGCGTGCGTAGGCCCCCAAGCAAGAAGGCACAATTTTAGAAGGAAAAAGTCTTCCTGCTTCAGCCTTTTTTTCCCTCTAAATTGCTGAGGCTATTCAAGGGACAGGTGTTCTCAGTGTTGGGGACAGTTTGAAGAAGTAGGTATGAAGGGGGGTGTAGATAAGTACACAGACCCCAATCCCCCGACTGAATTTCAGCTGCCTCAGGAGCTTGGTTTCCTGTGGGACCTGGGTCGTGGGTATCCAGAGAGGGCACAAAAGGAGCATTGGTGCTTGCCTTGGCAAAGAAGTGAAGTTGTTAGAACTTACTTTGGCCATTCTTTCGAAAGCCCTGATAGGTGAGAATGGCTGGGCTAACATGGGCATTACCCTGTGATGAGAGAGGACATGTTGGGTGGGGCATCCTCCCAGGGTCCTTCAGCCCTGACCTTCTTCCCACACAGAAGCCACCACTCAGCTGGGCGTGGTGGCTCACGCCTGTAATCCCAACACTTTTGGAGGCTGAGGCAGGTGGATCAGGAGGTCAGGAGTTCGAGACCAGCCTGACCAACATGGTGAAACCCCGTATCTCCTAAAAACACAAAAATTAGCCGGGCGTGGTGGGCGCCTGTTGCTCCAGCTACTCAGCAGGCTGAGGCAGAAGAATTGCTTGAACCCAGGAGGTGGAGGTTGCAGGGAGCCAAGGTCACACCACTGCACTCCAGCCTGGGTGACAGAGCAAGACTCCGTCTCAAAAAAAAAAAAAAAAAAAAGAAGAAGCCACCACTGCTGGCAGCACAATGGCAGGCTTCTCAGGGCAGAAATGAACTTCTTCACAGGACAGGGGGAACTGGTGGCAGCACAGAACAAGTCCTGTGATTTCCAGAATGTTCTAATTTTGGCTTTCTGGTTCTCAGTCCCACAAGGTGGCCACCAAGGACCCTCTGGCCCTGCTGCAGCCTCCTCGCCCTTCCTCCCTCATACTGTGGACTTGACACCTTGGTGTGGGGAAGACGAAGGTGCACTGATCCTATTCAGGCTTTTCCAGGGCCCTGGCTGTCCAGCAGTCCTGCAGCTTCAGGGCAATGTTCCTGCAGAAAGAAAGACAGAATGGCACGGGCTGCCAAGGGGATCCAGGTGCAGAGAGGGAGATCTTAGCCCCCAGCCTCTCCCCTCCTCTCCCAGACCTGGGGTGGCAGCGTCTCTAAACCAAAGTGTTGGCCAGCCCCTGGCCTCTGCATCTGCTTTGCCTTTTCCCCCAGGGATGGAGAAGCCCTACCCAGTCCACCTTCCCCCCAAGGCAGACCCTGCTTCAGCCCCTGAGGTCGTCCCCATCCTTACACCAAGCCCCAACTCAACAGCCCAGGCCAGAGGGGGCCAAAGGGTAAAGTTGGTGGGAAGAGGAAAGAGAAGCCATAGCCACACCCACGCACCGCCAATACTGGGCCACGGTGTTCTTCCCCCAACCCCTCTGCTTCACAGGCCTGTTCTCTTTCCACCAGCTTCTCCCTCTTCCACTCACTGATCCACCACTCAACTTCCACACCTAATCCTCTTGTCAGAGCCGGTGCTCCCATCTCCCCCACTTATCTTCCACCCCCACCTCCCTGAGGGTGGTTCCTCCCAACCATCCCACCTCGTCCTTCCCGTGCCCCTCATGTCACCTTTTCTTCCTTTCTCCTCCCCACTGTGTCCACACCAGCCCCCCTCCCCTGACCTATGACCACCTTGGCCTCCCTCGCTCCCTCCATGCCCCTCCTGCAGCCCTGGCCTGGCCCCGACCCTCGCCTGCTCCCTCCAGCCACTGGTAGCAGGGGGAGTGGAGGGGGTCCCCAGCGGCAGATCCTGGAGTCCGGGCTGGACCTAGTGGGCCAGGCAGCACTGAGGGGAGGGGGAGCGGGGGGAGGGGAGCAGAGGTGGGGGGAGGGGAGGCAGGGGTGGGGCAGCGGACGCCTTGTGCAAGCGCAGCAGCAGCACCGAAGTCCTCGGGGAGCATCAGCTGGAGGTCTTCCTTGGGGGGGTGGGGGAGTGGGCAGAGGGAGAAGGCATAGTAAACAGTGGCTTATTACCTTTTGTTCCCTAGGATGCTTCCCCTTTCCACACTCTCATTCTGGAGGTCATCATAAGCAACTTCCGCAATTCTGGATGTTCTGGACCCATGACCGGACTAATTATTCTTGGTCGAGGGGGAGCAATACCCTTATCTTCCCACTTTAACGGGTATGTTGATTCAAATCTTCTAACTAAAGTGGGGGAAGTATATGGATCATTTCTATATTCAATCATAAAGGAGTCCTCAGTGCACACAGCATTTTTGTCCAGTGCAATTTCCAGCAAAAGATTCCTTAGGAGCCCAGTCTATAATGACCCCATGAGAATCATTTTGCAAAACTATTGCATTATCTGCCACACAAACCTCCCAAGTCAGAATTTCTCATTTTTCTGACCATTCTGGATTCCTTTTAGGGCAAGGCAATCCCTTAGGCTTGTAATTTTGGACTTTTATATTTGACCGATGATAACCATCCCCATAGTTTTCACAGTCATGATGGGTTGAGAAGACATTCCACTCACTACATGATAACTAGGTTGAGAACGATTATGAGGAGGTACCTAGACCATCCAACTTTGTATTTGTAATGGCAAGCATCCAGGAGCAATTCCTAAACAAATAGCAGGGTATTTCCACCCAATTGTCACATTCATTAACATGCCCTCCTCCTCAGGCTATGCAGGGCAACGACCATCAGTGGCCCAGGCATCCAGATACTGTCATTTGTATAAACTTCAATAGGGTAGTCCATCCAAGTGACAGGTCTAATCAAAGGAGGAGATGGAACATAAGCTCAATAGGTAAAATTTGCATAGCTGGGGCCGGGCGCGGTGGCTCATGCCTGTAATCCCAGCACTTTGGGAGGCCGAGGCGGATGGATCACGAAGTCAGGAGATCGAGACCATCCCGGCTAACATGGTGAAACCCCATCTCTACTAAAAATACAAAAAATTAGCCGGGCGTGGTGGCGGGCACCTGTAGTCCCAGTTACTTGGGAGGCTGAGGCAGGAGAATGGCGTGAACCCGGGTGCGGAGCTTGCAGTGAGTGAAGATCGTGCCACTGCACTCCAGCCTGGGCGACAGAGCGAGACTCCATCTCAAAAAAAGAAAAACAATTTTTTTTTTCCTTAGCTGAAACAGCAGGGAGACTTACTGTCGTTGTGATTACCAACATGGCAGCCAAGATCATATTGTCCGGTGTAATCGCTAATCGCTAGTTGTTTCTCCTTTAGGCTGTCCTCTGCCAATTGAGTCAGCTTCTTTATCTGTCTCCATGTCGGTGATGAAGCCTGGTGATTCTTCTCCTGGTCTTCAGTTTTTTCTCCGAGATGCTCAGCTTCACCATTTTCCTCAGCTCCCGAAAAGACAGGTCGAAGGGACCGGTCTTCTTTCTCTTTTGATTCTTTCCTTTCTTCTCTCTGATTGGTGTAATGTTCATTGTAGAATTTTAAATGTCTATTGGGTATCCAAATGGGTGTTTGATTGTCTCCTGGTGAAACACAAGCAAAACCCCTCCCCTAAGTAATGATTTTTCTTTATTCCTTTTTTTTTTTTTTTTTTTTTTAGACAGAGTCTTGCTCTGTCACCCAGGCTGGAGTGCAGTGACGTGATCTCGGCTCACTGCAAGCTCTGCCTCCCGGGTTCACGCCATTCTCCTGCCTCAGCCTCCCGAGTAGCTGGGACTATAGGCGCCCGCCACCATGCCCAGCTAATTTTTGTATTTTTAGTAGAGACGGGGTTTCACTGTGTTAGCCAGGATGGTCTCGATCTCCTGACCTCGTGATCCGCCCGTCTCGGCCTCCCAGAGTGCTGGGATTACAGGCGTGAGGCACCGCGCCCGGCGATTTTTCTTTATTCCTGAGTTTTGGTTCTGGTATCCTTCTACCAGACCGTTTTTCCTTTCTGTGGCACACCCATGACTGCAAAACAAGATAATAAATGTCCTTTTACATGAGCTGTGCTTTCTCCAGTTTGGCATGTAGCCCAGATAAACCGAGAAAAAGTTTTAACTGTAACATGTATGAAAGAAAGTTTTCCGAATGATGGGACACGAGTCACTTCCATTTGCCACACTGCATTCGGTTGAAGCCCCCTAGGGTTAACTTCAGGTTTTTGGGTTGGTAGCTGTAGGACCTGGCACTGAGGATGTTGTACTATATTTTAAGCTTGTTTCCAGATCAATGAATATTTATTTTTTAATCCAGCAGCATTTACATGAGTTAGGGAATGGAATTTTTGAGCTTCTGTTTGTCACACTCGTCCGTGTGAAGAGACCACCAGTCTCTGTGTGAGCAACAAGGCTGTTTATTTCACCTGGGTGCAGGTGGGCTGAGTCCAAAAAGTCAGCGAAGGGAGTTAGGGGTGGGGCCGTTTTATAGGATTTGGGTAGGTAGTGGAAAATTACAGTCAAAGGGGTTGTTCTCTGGCGGGCAGGGGCCAGGGCGGTCACAAGATGCTCAGTGGGGGAGCTTCTGAGCCGGGAGAAGGAATTTCACAAGGTCATGTCTTTAGTTAAGGCAGGAACTAGCCATTTTCACTTATTTTGTGATTCTTCAGTTGCTTCAGGCTATCTGGATGTATCCGTGCAGGTCACAGGGGATATGATGGCTTAGCTCGGGCTCAGAGGCCTGACACTGTGAGAACAGGTGTCACTAATAAATTTGCTTGATTATTTAATTGGGTTAAAGGTCCTGGTCAGTTTGTGTGAGCCCGAATATGTGTAATATAAAAGGGAAAATTTTGAGCCCTAACTGCTTGTTGAAGTGAACTAAACAAGGAATTTAACGGATCATCAGCAATAGGTTTTACTAAAGCTGGTTTTTTTTTTTTTTTTACCATTTTGGTAGCCTGGACTACATAAACAGAGTCAGAGATTACATTAACAGGTCGATTAAAATCTTCTAATACGGATATAACTGTTTGTAGCTCAGCTCTTTGTGCAGAATGAAACTGAGTTTGAATAACCTTTTCTTCTGGTCCTGAATAAGCTGCTTCTCCATTCTGAGAGCCACTAGTCAAGATAGTTACAGCTCCCTCCAAAGGAATGGAACTAGTTATTTTGGGTAAAATTCAGGTAGTCAATTTTAGGAACTGAAAAATTTTAGTTTTAGGGTAATGATTATCTATATTACCAACAAAATCAGCCAGATTTGACTGCCATTCTGACGAATTAATAAAAGCTTGTCGAACCTGTGCTTTGTTTAAAGGAACTACAATTTTATCTGGATTGGTGCCAGCGAGTCTGACTATTCTCGATTGTATTTGGCCTATAAGAATAGCTATTTGATCCAAATAAATTGAGAAAGTTCTAGTTGTACTGTGAGGTAAAAAGGACCATTTAACTAAGTCAACATTTTGAACAATCACTCCTGTAGGAGAATGGAGAGTAGGGAACACCAGGAGCTGTAATAGAACACTAGGATCTCTTCTACTGACTT
This sequence comes from Macaca fascicularis, assembly GCF_037993035.2. Taxonomy (NCBI): domain Eukaryota; kingdom Metazoa; phylum Chordata; class Mammalia; order Primates; family Cercopithecidae; genus Macaca; species Macaca fascicularis. The sequence continues at coordinate 8,143,469 of NC_088390.1, read as the reverse complement.
GAGCACTTTGAATTTTTTTCCTCAATCATTTGTAATTCTTCAGGGGCAGCAGGTGTCAGAGTTCTTTTGCTATGTAAATTTGGATCCCCTCTTAGCAAATCAAACAGGTTAGACATTGCGTAGGTGGGAATTCCCAAAGCAGGTCTTATCCAATTAATGTCCCCTAATAATTTTTGGAAATCATTTACGGTTTTTAAGGACTCTTTACGAATTTCCACCTTTTGAGGCTTTACTGTTTGCTCCTCTACCCTCATTCCCAGGTAATGATAGGGTGTAGTAGTTTGGATTTTATCGGGTGCTACAGCGAGACCTGTTAAGTCTCACCACTTCTTGTAGCATAGCAAAACAATCAGTCTGTCCCTGCTTGCAGTAGCACATAAAATGTCATCAACATAATGAGTGATATAACAATCAGGAAACTGATTCCTGACAAGCTGAATAACCTTTCCAACAAGAGTTTGACAAATTGTAGGACTACTTAACATTCTTTGGGGTAAAACTTTCCATTGATATCTAGTAGATGGCTCCTTGTAATTTATGACAGGTATTGTAAACGCAAATTTCTCAAAATCCTGAGGATCCAAAGGTATAGTAAATAAGCAATCTTTTAGTTCAATTATTACCATCGGCCATTCTTTTGGGATCATGGCCGGAGATGGCAACTCTGGTTGGAGAGCTCCCATCGGTTGAATGGCTGCGTTAACCTTAGCTCGTAAGTCGGTCACCATGCGCCATCTACCGGAATTTTTCTGAATTACAAAATCTGGGGAGTTCCATGGTGAAAAAGGTTCAATACGTCCTTTGTCTAATTGCTCTTTTGCCAATGAATGTAATGCCTCCAGTTTTTGTTGAGGAAGCGGCCGCTGATCAACTCAAACAGGTTTTTGAGTTTTCCATTTTAATGGAATGGGCTTTCGAGGCCAACAGTGGCCGCACCTAAAAAGGATATCCAATTCCTTTTCAGTCAAATTTAACTGAGACTTCAATCAGCTGAGTTATTCTGTCCTCATTTTTTCCTAATCCTTTCCCAGGAATATACCCCATTTTGGTCATCATTCTTTGGCTCCCAGGACTGTGAATTGCAGAGGGAATGGTGAATTCTGTACCCCATTGCTGTAACGAATCTCTCCCCTACAAATTAATGGGAATGAAAGTAATCCATAGGTTGGATGGTGCCTTCCTGCCCATCTGGTCCTGAACGATTAAAATTGTAGCACTTTGATAGACTTCAGATGCTGTGCCTACTCCAATCAAGCCGTAGAAGCCTGTTGTGGGGGCCACGCTTTTGGCCAGTGATTTAGAGCTATAATTGAAATATTAGCACCTGTGTCTACCAGGCCTTCAAACTGTTTTCCCGGAGTCATTGTGCACACAGGTGTTTTTAGAAACTTGATTTACTCAACAGGCTGCTTTCCCGTCACTGTCGGTACTGCCAAAACCACCTTGTCTTTTTACTGTACTTTACTGTACTTTTTTCTACTTTTACATAAGGCAATGACAACAGCTGAGCAATTCTATCTCCTGGGTTGGCACTCCAAGGAATACTGGAACTAATAACCAATTGAATTTCTCCCACGAAATCTAAATCAATCAGCCCCGTATGAATTTGAATTCCTTTTAAGTTTAGACTAGATGTTCCTAAAACAAGTCCAACTGTCCCATCAGGTAAAGAGCCAAATACTCCAGTGGGCACTTTTTGAGGGGATTTCCCTGGAAGCAGAGAGACAGCTTCTGTGCAACATAAATCTGAGGCTGCACTCCCTGCTGTAGCTGGCGCCAATTGTGTTACTCTGGTGGCTGGGCAAGAGACAATGATGGTGGTTGGACTAGAGGCAATGACCGACTGAGGGACAAACTGCTGGAGTGGGAATGCCCCAGTGTGGAGTGGGGCCTAAGGCTGGCCCCTCTTCCTGTTTCCCCACTGCGGTTGTAACAACTGGCCATTTTTATCAAATTTGGAGTGACACGGATTAGCTCAATGTTTACCCTCTGGCACCTGGGACATAAGCCAGGTGGTTCTTTCATTTGATTAGTTCTTGCTTGTTTGTTTGATTTGTTCTTAAATTCCTTTTTTTGTGTGTCCAAATTGCCCACAATCGTAACAACTGCCTGAAAAGTTTTTAACTGGACCTCCCACTTTTAACCCTGCTATGGCTTGAGCCATTATCATAGCCTTATGCATGATTTCACCAATTCCATTACATGCCCTGATATATTCATTAATCACATCAACTCCCACCACAACCTTCCCTTTCACCGGGTGGATAGCTGACTGGCATTCAATTCTACAGTCACCTTCCTGGCACTTTCAGCAGTGAGAGCCTTCTGAGCTGCATCTTGAAGGTGAGCAATGAAATCAGGATATGATTCCTTTGAGCCTTGTCTAATAGAATTAAAAGAGGGGTAAGTAGTTCCTGGATCCTGAATTTTTTCCCATGCCCTCAAACAGCAATTGCAAATGTGTTCAATGGCATCTTCTTGAAGTCCTAATTGTTGTTGTATAGTTAGTTCCCCATTGACTTCCTAGAAGTTGTTCAAATGTAATGGCAATAGCAGGATTAGCAGCACGGTTTTTTCTATCTTGATTTTGAGCCTCATCGGTCCACCAAGCCTTAAACTGAAGAAATTGGGAGGGCGAAAGTGTAACTTTCCTTAAAATCTCCCAATCACACGGAGTCAATCGCTTATTCTGAGCCACAGATTGCAATAGCGATCGGACGAAAGGCGAATTGGGACCATACTGACCAACAGCTGCTTTAAGATCTTTGAGCAGCTTAAAAGAAAATGGTTCGCATACCGCCTGATGGTCTCCACCTTGCTGTCCTGGGGGTTGCAAAACTGCTGGAAACTGCCAGGCATTAAGATCTCCAGCTAATCTAGCCTGCCGAGTAGTCACCTGTAATGGCGATTCATCAACATTAGATGGCAGTGCAGCCTTATGTTGTAACTGGTGCTGCACCACGCACTCGTGGCTCCTGAGGCCCCAATTCCTTCATTGGGGAAACAGGGCAAATTTGAGATTCAAACCCCCAAGGCTCCGAACTACATTGCTTTATTGGAGGCGGTCACTCGGGATGATCCCAATGAGGGGCCGAGGGCTCCGCAAGGCCCTTCTTTGTTCTAAACATATTGGCATATATGGCTTCTCTCTTTTAGGAGCAGCTGAAGGTCCCACAGGCTCCTCAGAAGAAATTAAGTCATCTCCAGGTTTGTCTGTATTTTCCTCAAAATCTTCTTCACTATCCTCTCCTCCCTCAACTTCCTTTGTATCTATATTGGCAGCGGCACCTCCTTCCTCCGCAGAAATTCTTTCTACTGGAGGATAAGCCTCATTTTCTGATTGAAACAGTTCCAAGGCTGCTTTAACTATAGCCCAACTTGACCAGACTGTTAGAGGGATAAGTTTTCCTTCCCTACACACTTGTTTTAAGGCAATTCCCACCTGTTCCCAATCTTTTAAGTCCATGGTACCATGTTCAGGAAACCAAGGACAATATTGCTCTACTGTTTGAAACAGAGTAATCGAATTTTCTGTGCTAGCCTTCATTCCCGCGCTCTTTAAGAGGAACTTAATAAAGTGTGAATAAGCAGACGGTTTACTTTTTGATTGTCCCATGGTGTCGCTGGAACGCTCCGAGCGCACAAGCTGACTGCAAGGCCGACTACACATTCTTGGGGGTCCCTGGACAGACCGTTCTTCGCAATGACCACACTCAGGCGTAATTTCACCTGGGTTCAAGGAGACCACGTTGGGCACCAGAGATGTAGGGGAACTAGCCTTCTACACCACCCGCAGGTTCTCCCCTTCCTGGCAGAGATGAGGGAATGAGAAAAGAAATAAAGACAAAGACACAAAGTTTAAGAGTTAACAAAAGTGGATCCAAGGGTCCATCGCAACACGGAGACTGCGAAGGCCCTGAGCTCTGGGTTCCACCGATATTTGTTGAGTACAATTCCTTTGATCCTATAGGCTGAGAGTGGCCTGATGGTGAGGTGATCATTGGGTGAACGTAGGGAGAGGTGGCGGAGGGGGCTGCGTCCGTCATTAGCCAGTTAATACTACTTACTGTTCCACTATGTACACTAATACTCTATGTTTAACTTATAGCTAATCATCAGAGTCCAACTAAGCAGTTAGCAGAACAGAACAGGACGTGAAAGCAGAGAGCCCTTCAAACCACAGGCCTGAACATCAGAGGAGTGGTCAGCTCCTGAGCACAATGAGCAGATCCGCTGCTCTGGCTCTGGGAACAGGCGGGAGACAGGAGACTTCCTCCTTATGTCTAGCACAGAGGACTTCTCCTCTTTTACAAGCAGCCTCCTGCAGCACCCTCCCCGGTAACGGAGTGAGGGTCGCTTCCCTTCCCACGAGACCTTTGTTCAGGCACTCAAGCGGGAGGTTGAGCCATAAGCCAGCTTTCTTGCTCAGAGGCTCCGCAGGCTTCCTGTGATTGTTTGTTCCACTCTGTGGTCAGTGCAGCAAACTTACCGCCTGATTCTCTTATTGTTGGACTAAGCACAAGCTATACTTATATTTCAGTGGGGGATGCGGGTGGGGACAGGCGAGTCTGTTTCTCATTCCCCGGGGTAGTGAGCAAAGGCATCCCTGGGATGTCCAACATGGATGTGGGGGCGGTGAGGGGAAGGCAGGCATAAAGGTAGGGAGGAGGCTGGAAGAGGACCTGGCAGAGAAAAGAAGGGACTGGGGCTCTAGGCACTGTTCTGGGGTGGCACATGTGGCTCTCCCTCCAGCCTGGGAGGGATTTCAAACAAATGAAAAACATGGTTCATACAAATTAGAATGTTCACAAGTCAAATATTTTATTCGACTCAGCCAGATGGTCATGCTGGTTCCAAGAACAATTGAAGAGCTGGGCATTTATAGGCAATTTAATAAAGGGATGTTAGGATATGATTGTTGGGTTAGATATGAAACTAGCCAACATCCTATAGAGCAATCAACTACAATCTCTGGTTTATTTGCTTTTAAAAAAAAGAACAAATCATTTACATGAACTTCCCATAAACCGAGGCCTTTATTAATAATAGACAGCAAAGTCAAACAATGGTATGCTGTGCTAGAAAATAAAACATCCTTCCCAGCAATTTGGGAGGCCGAGGTGGGAGGATCACTTGAGGTCAGGAGTTTGAGACCAACCTGGTCAACATGGTGAAACCCCATCTCCACTAAAAATACAAAAATTATCCGGGTGTGGTGGTGGGTGCCTGTAATCCCAGCTACTCGGGAGGCTGAGGCAGGAGAATCGCTTGAACCCGGGAGGCGGAGGTTGCAGTGAGCTGAGATAGCGCCACTGCACTCCAGCCTGGGTGACACAGTGAGACTCTGTCTCAAAACCCAGAAAACCAAAACCAAAAACAAAACAAAACAACAACAAAAAACCAAACAAAACAAAACAAAAAAACGAAAAGAAAACATCTTTAAAAGGACAGGCAGTTGTCCTCTTGATTCTACTTATCAGTTTTGGATAATTTTTCTTAACAAGGCTGCTCCCTGTGAGTACATCAAGCAATCAAATAGATCTCCATTTCAGGGTTTCACTTCTCTCTCTCTCTTAGTTTAAGGCTCCCACTTCTTTACTGCTCACTGTGGCCCTGCTGTGCAATCCCACTCCCCTTCTCTCCTTCTCAAGCAACAGCTAGGTGTGCATCCTTCTTTCCAGACCTTTCCTTGCCATTTCTATTGATTTACATACTTCACTTAAAAAAAAACACACACACAAGGGGCCTGGGTGCCGTGGCTCATGGCTGTAACCCCAGCACTTTGGGGGACCGAGGCGGGCAGATCACGAGGTCAGGAGATCGAGACCATCCTGGATAACATGGTGAAACCCCGTCTCTACTAAAAACACTAAAAAATTAGCCGGGTGTGGTGGCAGGTGCCTGCAGTCCCAGCTACTCGGGAGGCTGAGGCAGGAGAATGGCATGAACCTGGGAGGTGGAGCTTGCAGTGAGCCGAGATTGCGCCACTGCACTCCAGCCTGGGTGACAGAGCGAGACTCCGTCTCAAAAAAAACAAAACAAAAAAACACAAAAGGGATCATGTACTTCTCATAGTGTGACTTGTTTTCTACCTATATTATAGAACATCATCATTAATGCAGTCAAGTGCCAACTTGACTGCATTGAGGAATACTGAGAGAACTGGTAAAGTGTTATTTCTGGGTGTGTCTGTGAGGGTGTCTCCAGGGGAGATTGGTGGGAGTCAGTGGGCTGAGTGGGAAACGTCCACCCTCAATGTGGGCGGGCATCATCCAATCACTGTGGGTCCTGGTGGAACGAAAAAAGGGAGAAAGGGATTTCCTCCCTTTTTCTCTCTCTCCTGGAGCTGGGACACTCTCCTCCTCCTGCCCTTTGGTGATCAGAACCCTGGCTCTCTGGCTTTGGGACTCCAGGACCCATACCAGTGGCCCCCCAACCAGTGGAAGTATTCTCAGGCATTTGTTCTTGGACTGAGAATGACACCATTGGCATCCGTGGTTCCAAAGGCTTCAGACTTGGACTGAGTCATGCTGCTACTGGCATCCAAGGGTCTCCAGCTTGCAGACAGCCTGGAGTGGGACTTCTCAGCCTCCATAATCACGTGAGCCAATTCCCCTAATTTCTCCTTGTGTATCTGTCTATAGTCATGCACCACATAATGACATTTTGATCAATGATGGACGACATGTAAAACAGTGGTCCCATAAAATTATAATGAAGCTGAAAAATTCCTAATGCCTAGTGACATCATAGCTGTCAGAATGTCACAGCACAATGCATTACTCACATGTTTGTGGTGATGCTGGTCTAAGTAAAATTTTGTGCTGCCAGTCACATAAAAGTGTACAGTAATGTCCTAGGCCCTCACATTCACTCACCACGCACTCACTGACACACCCACAGCAACTTCCGGTCCTGCAGCTCCATTCATTACCCCATCGGCATTCCTGGTTCCAAGGCCTTCAGTAAATGCCTTATTTAGGTGTACCACTTTTTACCTTTAACACCATATTTTAATTGTACCTTTTCAATGTGTAGATATGTTTAGATACACAGATACTTACCACTGTGTTACAATTGCTTGTAGTATTCAGCATGGTAATGTGTTGCACGGGTTTGCAGCCTGGGAGCAACAGGCTAGACCATATAGCCGCGGTGTGTGGTAGACGCTACCATTTGAAATTGTGTAAGCACAGTCCACGGTGTTCACACAATGATGAAATCACCTAACACATTTCTCAGAACATATCCCCATCGTTAAGTAATGCATGGCTATATGTCTATTATCTATTTACTATCTATCTTCTATCTATCTATCTTCTATCTACTATCTTCTATCTAATATCTATCATCTATCTACTATCATCTATCTTCTATCTACTATCTACTATCTGTCATCTATTTATCTTCTCTCTACTCTCTATCTACTATCTATCTTCTATCTACTATCTATCATCTATCTATTCATCTATCTACTATCATCTATTTATCTTCTATCATCTACTATATATCTATCTTCTATCTATCATCTATCTATCTTCTACCTATCTACTATCTATCTTCTATTATCTGTCATCTATCTATCTATCTATCCATCCATCTATCTATCATCTATCTATCTATTATCTATCTTCTATCTATTTACTATCCATCATAGCCCAAGGAAACCACCACTCTGGAGAGTTAACTGGATATCCCTAGAACTGAATGTTCTCTGTAACAACCTCCTCTTCTCAAGGCGGGGCAGCCAGCTGAGAGCTCTAGGGCTAGGGTTGTGTGGTGTGTATGGTGGGGGCACCTCACAGGCCCTGGGCAGAGGAGGTGGTGGTGGCTTCTCCAAGGGTGGTTAGGGAGTGACTGCTTGGATTTGCACAGCTGAGCTGCCTTGGATACTGCAGTTTCTCCTGGAAATGATAGTTGATCCCAAAAGATATATACTGAAACAAACACCAGTTTATTGAGTCAGGTGCAACTGCCCTCCAACTCACCAGTACATCCACGCATGCAACCATCCAATCACTTTCCCTTCATCTGACATTAAACAAACATTTGTTGGGTATCAATCTGAGTCAGTGCAGCACTGGGCACGAGGCCTAGCAAGTTGAGTGAGACCCAGCTCCCGCATTCAAGAAGCTCATGGTCTGGTTGGGGAGACACACAGGTAAGTGATGGGCACCACAGGGTTTTAGGAATTATTTGTGCGTTAATTCCTCCATTCAGCACGTACTTACCAAGCACCTGCAGTGTGCTGGCACTGTGATGGGCAGTTATGAACCTTGTCCTCCTGAAATGGAAATCCAGCAGTGGAGGTCAGGATGGCTAAGTCAGCTGGAAATGCCCCTGAGGAATAGGCAGTGAGGCAATAGAAGGATGAAGGAGGCACATCGGCTCATAACTGTCCCATCTTGGAAAGGACACACATCACTCCTCTGAGAATTAGTGTTTTGGCCAGAATTAGTCACATGGCCTCAACCTAACTGAAAGGCAGGCTGGGAAATGTTGGGAAGTACATGAGGTATTAGGTGAGCATAAACTCTCTCTGCTCCAGCAACCAGTGGTCTCTGCTGCTCCATGTTAAGTCAAACAGCCTCACTCATGGAACTGAATATGGAGGCAAATAATTCAAGGATGAAAAATGGTAGGAGCTTCATTATTCCCATGGCAGTGCCTGGGGACAGCATTCATCAGTTCTTGTCCCTTGTCCCCCAGATGCCTCGAGCTTCCTGGGTTTTAGTTTCTTTCCTGAAACTGCATGATTAACTTTTTTTTTTTTTTTTTGAGATGGAGTTTCGCTCTTGTTGCCCAGGCTGGAGTGCATGGTGCAATCTCAGCTCACTGCAACCTCTGCCTCCTGGGTTCAAGTGATTCTCCTGCTTCAGCCTCCCAAGTAGCTGGGATTACAGGCACCCACCACCACGCCAGGCTACTTTTTGTAGTTTTAGTAGAGACGGGGTTTCACCATATTGGTCAGGCTGGTCTTGAACTCCTGACCTCAGGTAATGCACCCACCTTGGCCTCCCAAAATGCTGGGATTATGGGTGTGAGCCACCGTGCCTGGGCTTTTTTTTTTTTTTTTTTTTTTTGGACAAGATATTGCTCTGTTGTCCAGGCTGGAACACTGGAATGTAGTGGTGTGATTACTGCAACCTCTGCCTCCCTGGATCAAGCAGTCCTCCCACCTCAGCCTTCTGAATAGCTGGGACTATAGGCGTGAGCCACCATGCCCTGCTACTTTTTACATTTTTTTGCAGAGATGGGGTCTCACTATACTGCCCAAGCTGTCTTGAACTCCTGGGCTCAGACAATCGTCCTGCCTCGGACTTCCAAAGTGTTGGGATCACAGGTGTGAGTCCCTGCGCGTGGCCTGCATAGTCAGCTCTTTAACTTCTCAAGGAACTCCGTTTCTTTTCCATTAACTCCTTTTTTTTTTTTTTTTTTTTTTTTTGAGACTGAGTCTGGCTCTGTCGCCCAGGCTGGAGTGCAATGGCCGGATCTCAGCTCACTGCAAGCTCCGCCTCCCGGGTTTACGCCATTCTCCTGCCTCGGCCTCCGGAGTAGCTGGGACCACAGGCGCCCGCCACCTCGCCTGGCTAGTTTTTTGTATTTTTTAGTAGAGACGGGGTTTCACCGTGTTAGCCAGGATGGTCTTGATCTCCTGACCTTGTGATCCGCCCGTCTCAGCCTCCCAAAGTGCTGGGATTACAGGCTTGAGCCACTGCGCCCGGCTCCATTAACTCCTTTATTGTTTAAGTTAGCAGGAATTGATGGAAAGAAGTTTGACAGATACATATATCTCTAAATCACTTTTGGTATACTCACTCTCCACGAGGAATGAGCGGGTCAAATGCTGTTTGCCAGTCAGCCCTACCCCTTCTGAGGCACTGTTCTGTATTTTTCCAATGGTAGTGTTCATGCAGTTATAGTATATAAATTACATTTTTGTCCACATTGTTTTATAAAAATCAGTGAAACTGAAAAAGAAAAGCACTCATGCCTGCAATGTGAAGTAGTGATGGAAATCATTAGGTGACTTGTAAAGGAGGCATTTTGTTTTTATGCTAAAAAAGCAAAGGCCATTTTAAAATTTGGAGAGTGCTGGTCAGGTATTTGCAGAACGCCCCTCAATTTGGGTTTGTCTGCATTTTTCTCATTATTAGACTATAGTTATGAGTTTCTAGAAGAAACCACAGAGGTGAGGTGCTCTTCTGACAACATTAGAGCAAAGCAACATGGTATCAGCAAGTTCACCTGGATCTTTTATTTACTTATTTATTTATTTAGAGACAGAGTCTCTCTCTCTTGCTCAGGCTGGAATACAGCAGCACGATCTCAGCTCACTGCAACCTCTGCCTCCGAGGTTCAAGCGATTCTCCTGCCTCAGCCTCCTGAATGGCTGGGATTACAGGCACCTGCTACCAAGCCTGGCTAGTTTTTTTGTGCTTTTAGTAGAGATGGGGTTTTGCCACGTTGGCCAGGCTGGTCTTTAACTCCTGGCCTCAAGTGATTCACCTGCCTCAGCCTCCCAAAGTGCTGGGAATACAGGTGTGAGCCACCATGCCAAGACTCACCTGGATTATTTGATTAAGGTGATGTCTACCAGGTGTCTCCACTGGAGTTTTTTTTTTTTTTTAAAGGATACTTTTTTACCGTAACGGATGCTCACTGAATATGAGCCAGAAAAAAAACAGAATGAAAGAATGTGTATGAAATGTTGTAATTCCATCAGTGAAGATGAAATCTAGCAGCAAAGTATGACTAGAGATATGATAATGTTTTCTGATTCTCTGGAAATGGAACCTGCTTTATAATGTACAAGTCTTTAATTTTAGGGGATGTTTTTAAGAAAGCATACATAGGCACTGCCTGCGCCGACTGGGCAGTGCGTCCTCATTCTGCCTGTTCTGCCTGGCTCCCAGTGACCCTTTTTCAGTGTTTTATTCATTTTAAAGCTGAGACAGTAGGTCACAATCAACCTCTTGGGCATTTTTTGTTTTCATTTTTGTTTTTCTGAGATGGAGTCTCACTCTGTCACCCAGGCTGGAGTGCAGTGGCATGATCTGGTCTCACTGCAACCTCCACCTCCCAGGTTCAAGTGATTCTTCTGTCTCAGCCTCTTTAGTAGTTAGGACTACAGCCACACACCACCACGCCCAATTAGTTTTTTAATTTTTATTTTTTGGTAGAGGTGGAGTCTTGCTATGTTGTCCAGGCTGGACTTGAACTTCTGACCTCAAGTGATTCTCCTGCCTCCATCTCCCAAAGTGCTGGGATTGCAGGCATGAGCCACTGTGCTCGGCCTCTTTGGCAGCCACTTCTTGGTGACTGTCCTTGAGTTGGGTAACCATAAGGTCCAATCAGTGGAGGCTAGTGGGCCCACGGGCAGGATTATATGCCACCCCCCATGGCTGTAAAATGCCAAACAAAACCAACTAGCAAAACCCTCAAGGTGGGCTCTGCAGGCATTTTGAGGCTTAGAGCCTCCAAAAGGCTCAGTGGTTCTGTCCTGAGACTCTGTTATTGGTGGGTTTTTTGCTTTCTGTGTTTTGATTTTGTTTGTGTTTTTTTTGTGTGTGTGTATGGTGGTGGGGGTGAGTTACACAGAGTCTGGTTGTCCCAGGAGAGGCACATGGAGGCCTGTTTTTCCCAGGAGTCCTTTTCTCTGGGTCCAGTTATCCTAGAGTGATGTGGTCAAAGGGATGTTATCTGGGCCTGTGTTCCCCTGGGATTTAGATGGAGACGCTGTTCTTGATGAGGGGAGGGTCTAGGTAGGTGTAGGGCAGCACCAGGCCCCGGTTCCGCTCCTGGATGGCCCCCGAGATCTGGGCCAGGTGGCTCTGGAAGGCAGCGATGCTCCGCCGAGGGGCCTCCTCTGTGAAGTGCTCATCCGGATAGGTGCCCAGGGGCCTCTGGGGACCCACCACAGGCTGGGTGAGGGGGCTGCTGAGGTCCTGCATCCCAGACTCCCTGTCCCCACTATCTGAGCAGCTGCAACTTGCCTTAGCCAGCTCTGGCCCTAGCCCCCAAGCATGGGACCTGAAGTAGCCCTCGATGGGGCCTGATCCATGTCCCTCCTCTTAAACAGATAGCCACGTAAAGCTTATCTGCAGGAAGCTTTCGGGGAATGAAAGCTCAATTCGGAATTTGCAAGGAGCATAATTACATATTCCCCTTGCCACTGAGAATGGCTCTGCATCATCGCATTTTGCCATTTGACCATCGCTGTGAAATGTCCAAGGCTCGTGTGTCCCACTGGAGGGTCAGTGGGGCAAGGGGACCTGCGCCCTGATGGCAGGGTTGAGTCTGGGCCAGCAGGGTAAACATCACACCTTCCCTTACCCCAGTGCGGCCCAGCCTGGCCCCCAGCCCCACACTCACTCGGTCTCCAGGCTCCTTGCTCAGCAACCAGAGAGCAAGGATGACATCACATGTGGCATTGACGGGTGGGAGGGTGGCTATGAAGCCCTCACGTGTTGCCAGGCCTTTGGAGGTGGGTGGTGGCAGCTGCATGCTGGGTGGCAGGTTGGGCATCCAAGCACAGGCGTCAAACTGAAGGCCGAGAGGGCAGAATGAGGCGGAGGAGCTGGGTCACCTCCAGCCTGCCACCCCAGGCGCTGGCCTCACCTGCCCTGCACTGACGGCCGCATGCTTGGCTGAGCAGTTGAATATCACCATGGTGACATACTGCACCAGGGCTTCCCGGGTCTCCAGTGAGGAGGGTATACCTGCGAGGAGAGCTGGGCTGGGATGGGGCTTCCAGGGGCCTGAGGACCCTGCTGCGGAGGCTTGAGGGTGAGCCTTGAGGGTGGGGAACACGCGGATGGGGTCACTCAAATGCGCAATCTGCAGGGGGTGGGGGACACAGGGATGGCGTCACTCAAATGCGCCTAGGGCTGAGTTCTCCATACCTGAGCTCCCCTGGTTTAGAAAACCTTTGGAGAAGATCTCTCTGACCCAGGCCTGGAGCTCTCTGTCATCTTGGACAGACTCATCGTTTGGGTAGTAGATACCGATGATTTCAGAGACAAAGCTGCAATGCACCCAGGTTCAGGCCCAGCCTCCAACCCCAACCCACTCTGAGGAATGCCTCTGCTTAGTGTCCGGCCCTCCTCCTCAACGTGAGCCTCCCTGGGGCCTCAGTCTCCTTCTGTGTCTTCCCGTGTCCCTGACCAGCCCTCGGCTCTCCAGGGACGGCCCCTCACCGTTCCACTGCACCCCAGATCTGCATCCCATCATCACGGTAGTAGTAGCCTGGGATGTCTTCAACTCCTCGGGTCCGGATATCCTCAGGCAGACACAGGAGAGAATAGTTCAGCTGCTTCATGTTCCTCTGTATCAACTCAGAGAAGCCCTCGATGCCGATGCCTGTGGACTGACGGACAGGACTCTTGGGTCCTGCAGACCTTGCTCCAGAAGCAGGAGGTAGCACTGGTGTCGGGGAGACAGGCCACTGCTACCCCAGGACCTCAAATTCCTCACATTGAAGGAGTGGCCTGCCCACTCCCACCCCAAAACAGCTCTCACCCTGTCCACCACCTGGCCCGGCACGATTAGCAGCTCCCGGGCGAGCATGTTGATGTGCAGCGTGTACCGGGTGTGCGGGATCAGCAGCTGCGTGGCAGGAACAGCAGAGCTGGGGGAGGCCTGGGTCTTTCTGGCCCCGGACCTTCCCCCACAAAGGCACCAGCCCTGCAAGTCACTTGGAAAGAAGCAACAGGAATGAGAGGAGGCAGCCTGGGACAGGGGTCTGAGCCCTGGAGTTCCTGCTGGGCTCCACCAGCAGCTTGTTCTGGGAGCTCAGGTGTGCTCCTTCCTCTCCCTGAGCCTCAGGTCATTTTGTCAAATGCTGGTGCTGATGTGGCTGAGCCCTGTGTCTTCTGCCTCTGGCATCCTGTGATTTCCTAGCCCCTGGGCGGGGAAGGCACTAGGAAAACCAGGGCCTGTGGGCCTGGCAAGGTGGAGCCGTCCACCAGAGCCCACCTCTGAGTGCCAGGCCCCAGAAGCTGCAGATAGTCAGAAACAACCAGATAGGATGTAAGAGCACAGAGTAGGGCCCACATCCGGGACCCAGGAGACGTCTAGAAGGATGAGAGTATTTGAGCGGCGGCTGTGGGTGAACCCTGGGAGGGAGCCATCCTGCCCTTCGCAGAGGAGATGCCTCGAATCCATGCCGCCTGAAAGTTAGCAGGGTCTAGGAAACCTATAGAACCCACCCTAGAGCACAGGGGCCTCCCACCCAGCCCTCCCCCATCCCAGAACTATCTGCGGAAAACCTATCAGTCTCTCAAAGCCGTGTTCACACTTTGGCACCTGCCACCCCCAGGTCCTTCCCTTCCTAAGATTTGGGCTTCTATGATGGCTGCTGATGCCATCTGATCTCCCTGAAGAAGGGAGCCTCTCCGGGGTGCCTCATTTATCTTACTCAGGGCCTGCTGGAGAGCAGGCTCCCGGGGGAGTTGTGGTGAAGCGGACGGGGGAGCCCTGCAGCCCAGCTTGCACGGTTATGGCCATGTGAGGAAAGGCTGCTTAGAAGAGGTACAGAGGCATGGGCACAGGCCGGGCCACCTTGTCAAGCCACTGACCTTGAAGAGAGGGTGGCAGTGGGGCAGCTGGCGCAGGGTAGCCAGGGTGAAGACCTCAGGTAGCAGGTGTGAGTGCAGCAGGTGTGTGAGGGCCTCATGGAAGGAGAACTCGGCATTGCGCACCCAGGTCTTGGCCAGTAACCAGTCCCACTTGTCGTCAGTGGGCAGGAAGATGGGGCTGTGGGGGCCGGGGGACTGGCTGAGCTGGGGGGAGGCGGGTGGGGAGAGAGACAGCCATGAGTGTCTGCCAATCATTCAGTCTGACCCTCCTCGCCCCTGCCCTGCCCCTGCCTGACTGCAGACCTGGATGGCGAGAGGCAGCAGCGGCCCGCAGCCCGGGCTCTGGTATAGCAGGGTCATTGGGGCCGCAGAGAACTGGGGCTTCCCATTAATGACATTGGTATGGATGCCAGAGAGGATGCCGTGATCCACCAAGAACAGGGAGCCCTTCTGCAGAATAAAGGACAGCTGGGGCTACCACCTGGTTTTCTAAAGGAAGGGGGTGGGGTGGTAGAAGGGAGAGGATTCAGGGCTGGGAGAGGAGTGTGTTTCGGGAGAGTGTGCTTGGCACGCAGAACACAGTAGGTCCCTAACAAATGTGAGTGCGTCCCTCTGTCTCCAATAGGGGAAGGGTGCGAAGGCACTGAGATGGGACTGTGAAGAGCCTGGATCCCTGCACCCCTCACCTCTAGTTCAGCCTGCAGGCTGGTCCCAGGGCCCAACACTGAGGCCACCATGGCATCAGTGACGGGGAAATTCTTTGGGAGGTAGTGACAGCGGCGGATCAGGACAGGGTTGAGACCATTCAGGAACTGGGAGGCGAAGAAGGCATCCTCCTGCCAGTGCTCAAATGCGTGCTCTGCAGGGGGTGGGGGACACGGGGACGGGGTCACCCCAGCTCCCACAGGCCTCTGCCTAACCTTCACAGTGGGTCCTCGGGATTACCTCCCCTGCCCCTTGTCCTCAGTCACTGCCTCCTCATCCAACAGCACATCAGAGTCCCCAGCCCATCCATCCCAGTGTCTGCCTAACACCCGCCCTGGATAACTCAAATGCAACATGTTGGAGACCAAATACAGATTCTTCCTACAGCTCAGGTTGGTCCCATTGCCTGATATTTGGGAAATGGCAGATCCATCCCCACCCGGTTGCCTACAGAGGAGACTGGGGACCTCTTTTTTTCTTTTCTTCTTTCCCCTTTTCTTTCCTTTCTTTCTTTTTTTTTTTTCCCAAGATAGGCTGTGTTGCTGGGTTGCCCAAGCTGGAGTCCAGTGGTGCGACCTCGGCTCACTGCAACCTCTGCCTCCTGGGTTCAAGCGATCCTCCTGCCTCAGCCTCCCAAGTAGCTGGGATTACAAGCACACACCAGCATGCCTGGCTAATTTTTGTATTTTTGGTAGAGACAGGGTTTCTCCATGTTGCTCAGACTGGTGTTGAACTCCTGGGCTCAAGTGATCCATCTGCCTCGGCTTCCTCCCTCCGTCCCTCCCTCCCTCCCTTCCTTCTTTCCTCCTTCTTCTCTCTCTCTTTCTCTCTTTGCAGGGTCTCACTCTCTTGCTCGGCTGGAGTGCAGTGGGGCTATCTCGGCTTAGTGCAACCTCCATCTCCCAGGCTTAAGCAATTCTCAGGCCTCAGCCTCTTGAGTAGTAGCTGGGACCACAGGCACGTGCCATCACATCCAGCTAATTTTTGTATTTTTAGTAGAGATGGGGATTTGCCATGTTGGCCATCCTGGTCTCAAACTCCTGACCTCATGCAACCCACCTACCTGGGCCTTCCAAGTGCCGGGATTACAGGTGTGAGCCACCACGCCCAGCTGGAGCCTGGGGACCTCTCTTGGCAGCACCTCCAACCTATCATATCCCATTGATTCTCCATCCTGAGTACCTCAGTCCACCCGTCCACTCCAATGCATTGCCACTGCCTTGCTGAGGCCACCGTCCTCTGGTGACCACAGCCAGAGCCTCATAGCAGATTCTCATAGCCTCTTGCCCCCCCCCCCCCCAGTAACTCCCCCCGAGCAGTGCATAGTGACCACATTATTCCCCTGCTGGTAACCAATCAAGCACTGGGCTGAGGAAAGACCCAAGTCCTGCCGTGGCCGACACAGTCCTGTGCGACCCCTGTGCACCTTCCTGCTCCTTCTCTCACCCTCCTTCTCTTGCTCATTGCACTTTGATCACAATGGTGTTTTCTTTCCTCTGAAGATGGCTGATCCTTTTGTCTTCAGGGCCTTCACACTCACTGTTCCCCGAACTGCTCTCTGCCCCCACAGCCCATCCTTGGCACTGCTAAGGCCTACTCAACTTCGGGGTCTCAGCATAGTTCACCCCCTTAGGAGAGCTTTCCTGGGGCCCTCTCCAGGGTACGGCAGGTGCCCCCCTTTACACACCCACTGGATCCAATGAGCATGTTTCACAGTGTAACGAATTATTTGATTTTGAGTCTAATTAACACCAACTGGCCTGCTCAACTGTGAGCCCGTGAAGAACCATGCATCCCCTAACCCGGTGTCTGATATGTAGCAGCTCAACAAATGTCTGTTGGATTAGAAGGTGTTAGAAGGTCAGGGGTCCCCTCCGTCCATATTCTCTTTTGTCTCTGTGGGGAAAAGTAAGGTCTAGCAAGGGCCTGCTCAGGGTTACATAGCAAATTGGTGCTTGGTTTTCTGACACTGTGGACAGCTACAGGAGTTGATGCCCCAGGAAAGAGGTCAGGATCCCTGGCCCAAGCTCCTCACCAGCTGCTGGCGTCTTCCGGAAGTTGAAGATCCTTTTCATCTCATTCAGACTCCTCCAGAGCCCCTTGCGGTCCAGCAACCCCTTGATTTTCATCTCTGCAAACCTGCCAGGGGATGTGAGGGGTGGGGAGTGGGCAGGAGGCCCTGGGAGACTCTTCCCTGTCAGCCAGCCTTATGCCTCTTGGGATCCTGAACCAGCCTTTGGGCCTAAGATAGTCACCGCCCCTAAGGTAGCTGTTGCTCTGGGGGATTGGCAGTGGCTAGGAGGCTGTTTCCTGGATAGGACTATGTGACTCATATCACTGAGGGTGGTGGAACTGACTAGGGGAGGGCAGAAGGCAGGGGTCATAGGGCATCTGAGGCCTAGGGGCAGGGCAGGGTGGGCATCCTCACGCAGAGCCAGCCTGTAGATAAAAGTTAGCATTCTTGGCTGTGGAGTATTTGATATTGAGGTCCAAGTCTTTCACTGTCCTTTTATCCAGGCAATGAGGCCAGCCTGGGTTGTAAGCCTTCCACCTGGAGGGTAGAGAGGGAAAGTGGTCAGCAAGAGGCCTCAGGGAGCCCCTTCACTAGGTTAGATGGAGTGGCAGTCCCCTTGGGTGCCCTGGTCAGAGCCAGACCCCTTCAGCCAAGGAGGGCCCTCCTGGCATCTGCCCCTCCATTCTACACGAGGCTGCGAGGGAGCTGCCATTTTCCCACAGTGAGCTGGCTCCCCTGGTCAAGGGTGATTGGTCCAGAGTTGATCACCTGACTAGAACTGCACCAATCCGAGTCCTTTCCAGGGAGTTTGAAATTGGGGCTGAGCCTGAGAGGTGGTCTCTCTCTGGATATGTGGATTACAGCAGTAAATACAGACTGTTAGCCATGGCCATTTTCCACTGGGTGGACAATTCCTGCCTGTGTTTCCGTAAGTGCCTCTGTGTCTGGCTGACAAACTCTTTTTTTCTGCGTGCTAGTTGGAGTTAGCTTTTGTTCTTACAACTATAGAAGTCCCGACTAACACAGATGCATCTTGTAGAGGGGAGATTATCCCGAGACAGGGGCTGCACGGAAGGTTTCAGTTGCCTTTGGTAGGCGTCCCATAGAGAGGCAATTCAGCCTCCACAGTTAAGGCTTAGGGGGAGCCGCCTAAGGCATCTCTAAATTCTATTCTCAAACAAGCAACACAGCCGAAGACCTTCCAGCAAAATGGTAAAACCATGGCTCTGCAAACTTGATGACCCCTAGCCAGTCATCCTCTCACTCATTCATTCTTTGATTCATTCAAACCTTGCTTTTGGGTTTGAGCTTTCAACTTCAAAGAAAAATTTGCAATTAAAGTACACTGCCGCCAGGTGGTGGCCAAACCCCGCCTCTCAGACTTTAATCCCTCTCACCTAGAGATCTTGGTTAAATGCAGATTCTGATTTCTAACAAGCTCCCAGGCAATGCTGTTGCTATGGATCTGAGGCCTCACTGTACGTATTATAAGAGCCTAGAGTGTTGGAACAGAGTTAACTGAAAGACAGGAACAACAGGAAGAGCACACATTTGTGCAAGGCTTGGCAGCTGACTAGCTACATTCTTAACCATTTTCTCATCTGTTCCTCCTAACCCAAACGAGATTGGTATTCTTAGTTTCTTTTACAGAAGAAAATAAGAATCAAAGAGATGAAATAATTGGTCTAAGATCTCACAGCTCGTTCTGGCAGAGCCTAGGCTGACCCTGGGTCTCCACGGACACAGTAGACCTCAATGTCTATTCCCTCTCTTGGGGCTGCTGCTGGCAGATTTAGTGCAATGGCTTCCTTAGGGGTGGAATTCACAACACATGGAGAATCACCAGGAACCAAATGAGCCTGTGGCTGCTCTGATCCCAGAGACCAGGAACAAAAGCCTGCAGCCCAGGCTTTAGATGGCAGATGAGTTGGCCAGATCAAGATCTTTTGAAAGTCTGCTCTTGAGTGCAGTTCCGGGCTTTGTGCCAAGGGAATCCTCACTAGCGGCTCCAACTCCTCTGCAATCTCCAAGTCCCAGTTTTCCCCTGTGACCTCCAATGCTGAGCCCAGAGCACAGAAAGAGCCCCCATCTCACCCCTTGCTAGCCCTGGAGGGTGAGTTTCCTGGGGCTTGAGAGGTGTGTTTCTCCTCTGCTCAGATTTCTGGGAGGATACAACAAGATGATGCATGAAAAAGTCCCAGGACAAGGAAGACACCAGCAAAGGTAAGGCATTTAGAGGAGTTTTTCTTTTCCCTCCCTCCCTCCCTTCCTTCCTTTCATTCTTTTGTTCTTTCTTTCTGACCGAGTTTTACTCTGTTGCCCAGGCTGGAGTATAATGGCATGATCTCGGCTCACTGCAACCTCTGCCACCCAAGTTCAAGCTATTCTTCTGCCTCAGCCCCCCAAGTAGCTGAGATTACAGGTGCCTGCCACCATGCCCAGCTAATTGTTGTATTTTTAGTAGAGATGGGGTTTCGCCCTGTTGGCCAGGCTGGTCTCGAACTACAAACCTCAGGTGATCCGCCTGCCTCGGCCTCCCAAAGTGCTGAGATTACAGGTGTGAGCCACCACTGCACCTGGCCCTAGAGCAGTGTTTTTCAAACGTCAGTGGCCACCAGAGTCATCTGGAAGGCTTGTCAAAACAAAAATTCCCACTTTTCACCCTCAGTGTGTAGTAGTTTGGAGGTGGCCTGAGAATTTGCATTTCTATACGTTCCTGCAGATGCTGCTGGTCCCGGAGCAGCTTTGATAGGAGAGGTGGAGGCAGGGGCTTTTAATCTCTGTCATGACCAGGACACTCAAGCTGCCCCTCATCCCTTGGGCACCCCCTCCCCCAACAGTAACCCCCTCCTCACTGGTACATCTCCTGCCGGGCCTGCAGCTCCTCCTGGCGCTGTTGCTGGAGCAGGGGGTGGTGGTCTGCCCTGGACACCTTGGCTGTGGCAGAAGGGGAGTAGGTTGGGGCGGGGAGAGAAACTCCCCATCACTATCCCAGCCACACCGTCCCCATGATTGCTACCCTCTACCAGGTCCCCTCCTCCCATAAGTACAGTTTCTCCTACGCCAGGCTGCCACCTCGCCCTCCCCAAGGCCCCACTAGCCTCCCTCCTCTGCTGGCTATTCTGTGGCCACACCAGCTCACCTCTCCACTTCACCTGCCCTTCTCTCCAACCCCCAGTCCCCTACCCCTTCCTGTGCTCCCCCTGCAGCCCCAGCCTGGCCCGCCCCTCACCTGTCCCCTCCTGTAGCACCAGGCTCCCCGCCCCCTCCAGCCACTGGTAGCAGGGGAAGAGGAGGGGGCCGCCCCGCGGCGGTGTCAGCTGGAACCAGCGGCAGAACCAGGCGTCCGGGGCCAGGGGCCCGAGCAGGGGCAGCGCTGGGGGCGCCTTGTGCACGCGCAGCAGCAGCACTTGGCCCACGTCCTTCGGGAGCGTCACCTGGAAGTCCTCCTCCTGAGGGGAGGTTTTAGTATGCGTCAGGCCGGACGCTCCTGCTCGCCCCCTTCACCTCCACCCTTACCCACTCCCAGGCACTCACAGCGCCCGCAGTGAACTCCTTGCCGAGACTGTCCAGGGGCAGTGGGGGGCTCTCTTCCTGGGTCCCCACGATGCTGACAGACACTTTGTCCCATGTGCCAGCCCCGAAGGCCTTCCCGGTGGACACCCTGACCCTGAAATCGGCCATGGTGCCAGCCTAAGACCAGCTCTCTACTGCGCACAAGGCTGCAGAGCTGGGCTCACCCCTGGGACACGCCCCGCTCTACCCCTGATTATTGCCACTGACTCCAAGCCCGGTGGACTCCTCTAAAAACCACATCCGCTTCTGGGCAGGGAGGGGCGGGGCGGATAGGCTGGAACTTGCAACTAAGGTGGGGGTGGGCGGGGGATTGGCAGTGCTGGGAACAGGAGGGACTAAGAATACCCTGAGATTTCGGGAACGGGGCCTTTCAGTGATGGTGCCACGCCAGGGAGCCAGAGTTGGGACCCAGTTGGGGTGGGGGTAGATTTGTGCACAGCACCTCTGTTTGTTTTCCTTCTTAGCCTTAGAAGTCTATGGAGAAACATCACCCTCTTCCCACAACTCTTTTTGGGCCTACGTTCATTTTACTTATTTAGTTAGTTAGTTAGTTAGTTAGTTAGTTTTGAGACAGAGTCTCCCTCTGTCGCCAGGCTGGAGTGCAGTCTCGGCTCACTGGAACCTCCACCTCCTGGGTTCAAGCGATTCTTCTACCTCAGCCTCCCCAGTAGCTGAGACTACAGGTGAGCACCACCACGCCCAGCTAATTTTTGTATTTTTGGTAGAGACGGGGTTTCACCATGTAGGCTAGGATGGTCTTGATCTTTTGACCTTGTGATCCGCCTGCCTCAGCCTCCCAAAGTGCTGGGATTACCAGCATGAGCCACCGCACCTGGCCCACATTCATTATTTTATTTCATTCAATAACTAATGTTCAGAACTACCTCTGTGCCAGACGCTATGCTCACTGCAATGGATAAAGGCCCAGGCAAGACCTAGTGCTTGCTTTCATGGAGATTAAAAATCAAGGGTGAGGCCGGGCACAGTTGCTGGCCAACATGGTGAAACCCCGTCTCTACTAAAAATACAAAAAACTTAGCCAAGCATTGTGGCGGGCATCTGTAATCCCAGCTACTAAGGAGGCTGAGGCAGGAGAATCGCTTGAACCCAGGAGGCGGAGTTTTCAGTGAGCTGAAATTGTGCCATTGCACTCCAGCATGGGTGACAGAGCAAATCTCTGTCAAAAAAAAAAAAAAAAATGAAGTGTGAGAGAAAATAAGTAAACCAATACATAATTTCAGATGATAGTAAGTGCAATGAAGGAAATGAAACAGACTGATGTGAAGGAGTGAGAAGCAGAGGTGGGAAAGGAGGCCCTCAGAGGCTCAGAGGAGGTGAAAGGATCTGTCCGGGGAAGAGAGTTTTGTGCAGAGGAAACTGTTCCTGCAGAGTCCCTGCAGTTAGGAAAAGTTTGGCTTGTTGGAGGAGGGAAAGGCAAGAGCACAGTGAGGGAGGGATTTGGGGAAGAGATGTCAAGGGGAAGTTACGGATTTGGGCTTTGGGGAAATAACAGATTTGGGATTTTCGGTCTGGAAATGCTAAGTTTGAGATGACCATTAGACATCCAAGTGGAGAACTCACATATGGGCATAGAGCTCAGAACTCCAGGTGTGCATCTTCGAGTCACAAGCACACAGGTGCGTCTATACCACAGGCTGGTGGAGATCACTAGGCAGAGAATATCCTATAAGTGGAGAGGAGAAGAGGCACGAGCTGTGCCCTAAGGCCCTCTGATATTTGGAAGTCATGCAAAGGAGTGGAAGCAGCAAAGATCAGTCAATGAGGTAGGAGGAGAACGATGCTGATAGACACTTTGTGCCATTGTGTCT
Organism: Macaca fascicularis; assembly: GCF_037993035.2. Taxonomy (NCBI): domain Eukaryota; kingdom Metazoa; phylum Chordata; class Mammalia; order Primates; family Cercopithecidae; genus Macaca; species Macaca fascicularis. Next base: position 8,120,766 of record NC_088390.1, on the reverse strand, counting down.
GTCACAGTGTTTCATGAAGGCCAACTGAAGTGAGAGTGACTTATCATATGGTATATATACACAATGGAATACTATGCAGCCATAAAAAAGAATGAGATCGTGGCCAGGCGCAGTGTCTCACACCTGTAATCCCAGCACTCTGGGAGGCTAAGGCAGGTGGATCACGAGGTCAGGAGTTCGAGACCAGCCTGGCCAACATGGTGAAACCCCATCTCTATTAAAAATACAAAAGTAAGCTGGGCGTGGTGGCACCTGCTTGTAATTCCAGCTACTCAGGAGGCTGAGGCAGGAGAATCACTTGAACCCGGGAGGTAGAGGTTGCAGTGAGCTGAGATCGTGCCACTGCACTCCAGCCTGGGCAATAGAGCAAGACTTCATCTCAAAAAAAAAAAAAAAAAAAAAAAGAACGAGATCGTGTCCTTTGCAGGAACATGGATGGAGCTGGCGGCCATTATCCCTAGCAAACTAACGCAGGAACAGAAAACCAGTATTGCATGTTTCAGTTCCTACTTTCAGTTCGTTAGGATATATACCAAGTGGTAGAATTGCTGGAGCATAAGGTAACTGTATGTTTAATTTTTTTTTTTTTTTTTTTGAGACTGAGTCTCGCTCTGTTGCCCAGGCTGGAGTGCAGTAGCATGATCTCCGCTCACTGCAACCTCTGCTTTCTGGGTGTAAGCAATTCTCCTGCCTCAGTCTCCTAAGTAGCTGGGATTACAGGCGCCTGCCACCTCGCCCAGCTAATTTTCGTATTTTTAGTAGAGACGGGGTTTCACCACATTGGCTGGGCTGATCTTGAACTCCTGACCTCAGGTGATCCACCCGCCTTGGCCACCAAAAGTGCTGGGATTACAGACGTGAGCCATCACACCCAGTCTATATGTTTAATGTTTTGAGGAACCACCATACTATTTTCCACAATGGATGCCACATTTTACATTCCTACCAGCAGTGCAGGAGGAGGGTTCTAGTTTGTCCACCAATGCTTGTTATTTTCTGTTTATTTGATAATAGACATTTTAATGGGCTTGAATTGGTATCTCATTGTGGTTTTGATCTTCATTTCCCTCATAATTGGTAATGTTAAGCATCTTTCCATGTGCTTGTTGGCCATTCATGTATCACCTTTGGAGCAATGTCTGTTGATGTCCTTTGCCCAAACCATCCATTCTTTTTTTTTTTTTGTTTTTGTTTTTTTGAGACGGAGTCTCGCTCTGTCGCCCAGGCTGGAGTGCAGTGGCGCGATCTCGGCTCACTGCAAGCTCCGCCTCCTGGGTTTACACCATTCTCCTGCCTCAGCCTCCTGAGTAGCTGGGACTACAGGCGCCCGCCACCGCGCCCGGCTAATTTTTTGTATTTTTAGTAGAGACGGGGTTTCACCGTGGTCTCGATCTCCTGACCTTGTGATCCGCCCGCCTCGGCCTCCCAAAGTGCTGGGATTACAGGCGTGAGCCACCGCGCCCGGCCCAAACCATCCATTCTTAATTCTTATCCATTGCTAGGTTGAATTTTAGATTTCTCGTGTGAATCATATGCAAGACCCACACGTTTTCAAATACGTCAAATGTTTTTATTTATAGATCACTCTCTTTTTTTCCTAAAATAGTATTTATAGTACTTTTTTTATTCATGTATCTTCAAATGGTCAAGTTTTCTTTCATACATCCAAAATGTAGTGTGATGTTTTCTTATTCACCAAATGTTAGCTCTACTTGTAGTCTGGTTCCAAACTAATCAGCCTGCTTTTAAATTTTAAGACATTTATTGAAAAAAATTTTTTTTTTCTTTTTTCTTTTTTTGAGACGGAGTCTCGCTCTGTCGCCCATGCTGGAGTGCAGTGGCTCAATCTCGGCTCACTGCAACCTCTGCCTCACGGGTTCACACCATTCTCCTGCCTCAGCCTCCGAGTAGCTGAGACTACAGGTGCCCGCCACCACGCCCGGCTAATTTTTTGTATTTTTAGTGGAGACGGGATTTCACCGTGTTAGCCAGGATGGTCTCGATCTCCTGACCTCTTGATCTGCCCGCCTCGGCCTCCCAAGACATTTGTTGAAAATTGATAGGATCAAACCAAACTCAAGTGGTATAATTTTTGAACATTGGATTGTACATTATTGTAAGGGTACCACTAACCATTATTATAAATGATAAGTTAGTGATTATAGCTCCTTTTGTGATAATTAGATCACTCTCATAATACAAATCAATATTGCAGGTATCCATGTGCCCAAATCTGGTGAGTCTAGGAAAAAGTGAAAATGCTTTATTGTCTATTCATCCTAAAATAAATACATCCTTGGATACTTAGAAATTTCAGTGAATCTATTTTAAAGGAAACTTTGTGTAATTATCGTAAATCGAAAATTCATTTCATTTCCCATAATAGAAGGTAAGAATAAAGGAGAATGCAATGAAAACCGAACAGTGTAATTCAATTCCAGGTAGATTCCATTGCCTGCGGCCTGCTCCCTGTTCCAGAAGATTATCTAATGCTAAAGGGGTGCTCAAAACATATCAATACCAAATTGACACTTTCTCCCTGAAAAAGGGAATTGATTTGCGGTTTTATCTCAATTAAACCTGTGATCCTGCACCTCCAAGGACTTATCCTGGAGTAGCATTGCTCAACGTATGGCAAGCAGACGGCTGGCATCAGATGTCTTTGAATGCTTGTTAAAAATGTCAGTTCCGGGTCAGGTGCAGAGGCTCACACCTGTAATCCCAGCACTTTGGGAGGCAGAGGTGGGTGGATCACTTGAGGTCAGGGGTTCGAGACCAGCCTGGCCAACATGGCGAAACCCCATCTTTACTAAAAATACAAAAATTAGCTGGGTCTGGTGGTGGGCACCCATGGTCCCGGCTACTCAGGAGACTGAGGCAGGAGAATCACTTGAACCCAGGACACAGATTCCAGTGAGCCGAGATCATGCCACTGCACTCCAGCCTGGGTGGCAGAATGAGCAGAATGAGACTCTGTCTAAAAAAAAAAAAAAAAGAAAGAAAGCCAGTTCCCCAGCCCTGCCTCACACCAAGGAGGGAGACTCCCCAGAAGATTAGCCAGGGAATCTACATTTTACAGTAGGGTGATTCTTCTTTAGAATCGCTGCCCTTGATCCTTTTGTACTTGGTAAACCTGATGGTTGGGTTTTTATGCTCACATATGAGATGTGCCTGTCTCAAACCTTGTTACAACACATTACCCTTCCCACTTAAAAGGTTAGAAAAATAGAACCTTTGCCCTTGATCATTTAAATATTTTATTACGTTCTGTCCTACAGCTCATGATGATCTCAGACAGGTTGAACAGGAGTCGTCATCCAACCCCTCAAGATATAGATGAAGAAATCTGAGCCCTGACTGGGAAAGGGGTTTACTTGAGATTTAAAAATGTCCATTGAGTCATGTGCACCCCATCTTTGAACCCATGAATGATTTGGCTCCTGCCTACCTTTCTTTTTTTGAGATGGAGTCTTGCTCTGTTGCCCAGGCTGGAGTGCAATGCACTATCTCAGCTCACTGCAACCTCTGCTTCCTGGGTTCAAGCGATTCTCCTGCCTCAGCCTCCTGAGTAGCTGGTAGTACAGGTGCCCATCACCATGCCTGGCTAATTTTTTTGTATTTTTAGTAGAGACGAAGTTTTGCCACATTGGCCAGGCTGGTCTCAAACTCCTGACCTCAGGTGATCCACCCGCCTCAGCCTCCTAAAGGGCTGGGATTACAGGCGTGAGCCACTGCACCAGGCCTTTGTTTCCCTCACCCCCACTCCCTCCCTCCCTCCCTCCCTCCCTTCCTTCCTTACTCTTTCCTGTCTTCTCTTTTTCTTCCTTTTAAATTCTAATATTCTCATCAAAGTTGTAGATACATATGATTTAAAGAGTCAAGTAGGTCTACAAATCTCTCACCAACAACTGCCTCCTGCTCCACTTCTGTGCTTTCCCTGTCATGAAAGACAATAACTTTCACTACTTTCCTTGATAATCTAAACCGCTACATCTCAAAATAGCATGCATGCATTGTTTATGTAATGATTTTTCAGCTTTAGGCAAATATTGGCTTCCCCCTATGGAAGATAGGATTTTGTTTTTTAGATGGAGTTTCGCTCTTGTTACCCAGGCTAGAGTGCGATGGTGCAATCTTGGCTCACCGCAACCTCCGTCTCCTAGGTTCAAGCGATTCTCCAGCTTCAGCCTCCTGAGTAGCTGGGATAACAGGCACGCACCACCACACCTGGCTAATTTTTGTATTTTTAGTAGAGACGGGGTTTTACCATGTTGGTCAGGCTGATCTTGAACTCCTGACCTTGTGATCCACCCACCTCGGCCTCCCAAAGTGTTGGGATTACAGACGTGAGCCACTGTGCCTGGCCTGGAAGATAGGATTTCATTTTCTTTCCTAGTCTTGCTCCCATTTGCAAACCTTTCTCACCTCCCATCCTTCTAATACAGTTTCGTTAGGACTGAGCAAACCGACACTCAGTGTTTACATGATTTTGGTTATAGATGTGCTATTCATGGGGGACATTTATAGTATACTGTAATTATTTTTTTCTTCCTTACAAAACTTTTTGTTGTTTCTCTAGATAATAATGATTATATTATTGGTCTAGTTTTCTATATATTTTTCATTAGTTTAATCCGAAACGTCACCACTTGTTCAGATTGCCTCTCTATCAGTTCGGGCACATCCATTTCTCAATCGGTTCCACTTTGTGAGGGAGTCTCTCCAGTGTGTGCTCTTGGCTTCTTTCCTGTTCCTCCTGAGCTCTTGCCTCACCACCATCCTTCACCTTCATTTTACCTCTCTGCTGTGCTGGAGCTTTTGTTTCCTGGATCTCATGTTGTGTTGTTTCCTGGCTTATTTCATGGGCTAGTAAGAAAGGGTACGTGGGAGGGAGGAGAAGTTTTTAAGACTTTGCATGTCTGGAAATGCCTATAATCTTTATATACACTTGAATAATAATTCGGAAATTTTTTTTTTTTTTTTTGGTTCAGAATTTTGAAAGCACTGCTCCACTGGCAGCAGCTATAAAGAAGCCTAAAGTCATTTGCATTCCTAATTCTTTTCATATGAAGTGATATTTTCTCCAGAAGCTTTTAGGAGCCTCTCTTTGGCCCAGCTTCCATAATTTCACAATGATGTGCCAAGGTGTAGTCTATTTTTATTAACTGTGCAGTGCTCTCAGTAGGTCCTTTCAGTCTTGAAATTCATGACCCTCAGTGTTGGGAAGATGTTTTGTATTATTTCATTGATTATTTCCTTCTTTTGATTTTATCAGTGTCTCTTTTTTGAACTTCTATACTTTTAGATGTTGGATCTCCCAAACTGGCTCTCCAGTTCCCATTCTCAGTTTCATTTATTCTCCATTTTATTTCCAATTTTCTATCACTTTTCCTTTTGTTCTGTTTTCTAGTAGATTTTCTCAACTTTCTCCTCTAGTCCTATTATTATTCCTCCTATCATATTTTTTTCACAGATGACATCTTGCTATGTTGCCTATGCTGGCCTTGAACTGCTAGACTCAAGTGACCTTCCTACCTCAGCCTCCTGAGTAGCTGGGAATATAGACATGGGGCACCATACCCAGTTTGTGTATATTTGTTTTATTAGTAATCTGTTTGTATTTCATGGTTGCAATATTTGATCTTCTCTGAGGATATTAGTGATAAGGTATTTTGGATTTTTGTTTGTTTCTTTTTTTTTGTTTTTGTTTTTGTTTTAAGATGGAATCTCTCTCTGTCACCCAGGCTAGAGTGCAGTGGCACGATTTCGGCTCACTGCAACCTCCGCGCTATCCCGGCCCGCGGGATAGTCAGAGCAGGCCCTGGAGGAGGGGGTGGGAATTTGGGGAACAAGAGACACGAGAAATGGAGACAAGACAGTGCTCTGATCAAGTCTCGTTTAATGGAGGTAATGCACTGCCTTATATACACTTGGAAGGGAAGGGGTTGGGCTAAGGCGGAAATGATCTCATTGCCGAAGGCGTGGCCAGGTTAGTTTCGGTTTCTCCGGTCAGACGTCATGTTGCGCTTGTGCTATTAAGTAACAATTTTCCCGGGCGCGGGAAAAGTGAGTGAAGAAGAAGCAGGAAGAGCGCCATCTTTAACGAGGTATTAGTACAGGGGAAAAAAGGCAAAGATAGGGAGGAGGTAGAAGGTGGAAATGAATAGAGCTCAGGCGTTTTAATCGTTAATTATTATTCGCTATGGCCGGGGCGTACAGCTCCGGACAGGTCCCCCTTTTTATATTTTTATGATGAGAAAACCCCTCGGGAACTGCGCCTGTCTTAGGTTGGGTCAACTCACCCCCACCTTCTAGGCCCGTCATGGGATAAGGTGTTATGCCCAGACCGTTTATTCCCCGAAGAAGACCACCAGAGTCCAGAGTCAAAGCTAAGCAGCAAGGATCTTTATTACAGGTTCGAACCTGGAGCTCTCACTTGCTCGTGAAACGAGACGGGCAGGAGAGCTCCCCTACTGAGCTCCGAACAATGTTATATAGTCTAAGGAAAGTAGGCATAGAATCATTATACAAATTAGAGGTATGATTGGCTGGAGTTTGAACAAAGCGATTTGGCAAACTATGATTGGTTCCCGCCATTTCTGATATTTCAGTACAACCCTTGAGGCAGAAGAGCAGTTTTACACAAAGGCAGTTAATTATATTGCATCAGGTTGCACGACCAATTTATGGCTATCTTGCTTAAACACACCTTGTGACCTGGCTATCTTACTTAAACATTCCTTGTGACCTGGCCTCAGAAAGAGAAACATGTACTTACAGAACTTACAAAACCTCTGGTACGTGCAAAGATTAGAGAGCAGAACAAGGGTGTAGCGGGTGGGGGGCGGGTACACATCTATCTTTGTGTCCTTTCATTTCTCCCTTCTCATAAGTAACTGGATGTCCAATCTTGGATTTCCAGAGTCTTATAATATAGCCTCACTTTCTGGGTGCAGGAGAGGCTGGTGATGGCTACGGAGGACCATTAGTTGGATGGTATCAAACCTTTCTCTGACAAATTGTAAAATTTTATTTACCACACAGGGGCCTATAGTGAATAGAAGTAGTAAAGACATTAGGGGGCCTAAAAGGGGTGCCAGAAGGGAAAACATTGAAGAGCTCCACCAATTGTTAGCGGCTGTAGTGAATTGTTGCTTTTTCATTTCTAAGCTTAGTTCGTGTAGGCGTTGGACTCTTTCCTCAACTAACCCTGACTCATTTATATAGAAACAGCATTCTTCTTTGAGGAACATACAGGTACCTCCTTTCTCAGCCGTGAGTAAGTCTAAGGCTCTGCGGTTTTGAAGGGTGACCTGTGCTAGGGAGGTGAGCTGCCGCTGAAGGGAGGCTAGGGAATAGGCAGAGTCTTCCATAGCAACAGAGAATTGTTGTAACAGCTTGTCGTTTTCTATCATGGAGTGTTGTAGGGCCCCTCCTGCTAACCCCGCTGCGACGACAGAGGTGGTTAAGGATATTCCGGCAATTAGTGGTAGAAAAACTGCTCGTCTATGTCGCGCAGTTTTAGTTGGGGCGGTCCCTGCCCAGCCTATGAACTCTGCCGGGGTTAGCAGTGTCAGTCGGGGAACTAGGGTAACAGGGATACACAACTGTCCGTCAGAGATGCTTTTGGACAGAGTTTTTAACAGAGTCATATTACACCAGAAGAACACACCAGGGGGAGCATATATGGGACTATTAGGGTATGTAGCCGATTGGTTGCAGAGGCTGTTGCTAAATGCTGAATAACAATAGGGGTATTTCTCTTGGTATGGGTCACGGTACAGGGCTACATCGGGTATCGTGACTATCGATGAGTTAAAACCTGTATAGTTTGTGGGAGGGGAGGATAGAGGAACAGCCGTTAATGGTGGTCTTCCTAGGGTTGCACACATAAAGCAAGAGGACAGGTCGCCTAAACCAGTGAGGTTGGCGAATGCTAGCCCTTCCCGTAATAGAGTTAGCCAGGAGAAGGGCTGCAAGTCTTGTGATAACTTGGTTTCTTGCCTGTGGATTTGTGTGTGGATTAAGGGTTGAATCTGGACTAGACTTCTCCACAGATATAAATGGCTACTGGGCCAGGTACTAGTTGATGAGTAATATACTCCCCCATGTTGTGGGGTTGTCCACCGAGAGTCCCATGGGTCTCTAATTATCCAAGTGTAAGTGACGGGAGACTCAGTTTTGTGAAAATACCACCCTTGTCGTTCTCTCCAGTATCGGACAGAGTGCGTCTTACAGTAGCTATATGGGCAACCTGCACTCTGGTGCCACCAATAATTTTTACAATTATATTCAGTTTGATCATATTCAAAACAGATCATGGGTGTTGCTGGTTGGGCAATCTGGAACCTAGTGAAATTGAGGTAAACTATAGTATTACACCCTGAGGGGGGGCAGTCTGCGCTAGCTAGCAGTTTACCCGCTTGGGGGGTTTCCCCGGGGTGAGTTTTGTTTTCATAGAGCCAGAACCTCCAGACATAGGGATTAGACGGCGCAGCAGTGAGGAGAGTCAGATGCATAAGGCATAAAAGCATAGGTAAGCTAGACATGGTTACGGCTATGGGGATGACGGCGCAGGGTTAGCTTTAAGGGATTGTTCTTAGCTTTGTCTACAGTCCATGTAACCGGTGCTCCAGACGGCTCGAGAAGGTCGGATGTTGGGTCCACTGGTTTGACGTGTGTGTAGTGGATCCACGAAGCGATGCCTTCTACTTTGAGAGCGGTGGGAGTAGTCAGGAGTACTTGCAGTGGTCCTTTCCACCTGGGTTGAAGAGTTTCTTGCCGGTGGCGCTTGACTAGGACCCAGTCTCCCGGCTGGAACGGATGAGGCGTCGGCGGAGGTCCTGCCTCGTACAGTTCTCGTAGTCTGGGCCAAATTTCCTGGTGAATTTTCTGTAAGGCTTGTAAGGAGAACAGGAGCTCAGAGACATTTTCAGTTTCAGGTTTGAGTAAGTCATCTTTTAGACTGGGGACCAGGGGTGGGGGTCTGCCATACATGATTTCATATGGTGTGAGGCCTAGTCTGTAAGGGGTATTTCGGGCCCGGAACAGAGCGTAGGGGAGAAGTACTACCCAATTAGCGCCAGTCTCCATGGTCAATTTAGTTAAGGTCTCCTTCAGAGTCCGATTCATCCTTTCTACCTGTCCTGAGCTTTGGGGCCTATAAGCACAATGTAATTTCCAATTTGCCCCCAGAATGGAAGCCAAATCCTGACTTACCTTAGCAACGAAGGCTGGTCCATTGTCTGACCCTATTTGGACGGGAAAGCCATACCTGGGGAGGATTTCTTCCAAAATTTTCTTTGCTACAACCTGAGCAGTTTCTCTCTTAGTTGGGAACGCTTCTGTCCATCCTGAAAAAGTATCTACAAAGACAAGTAAGTACTGATACCCATATTTTCCAGGATTTATCTCAGTAAAGTCTATTTCCCAATAGATACCAGGCCTAGTTCCTCTACACCTAATTCCTGTGGCGGTCTGGGTTTGGGGGCAAGCGTTGTTTAGTTGGCAGGCTTTGCAATTTGTTGTGACATCGCTGGCCAGTTCAGCTATGCGCCTGATTCTAAACTTGGCGTGCCTGATTAAGTCCATCATTCGCCGGGCACCCAGGTGGGTTGTCCGGTGGATGTGTTCCAACACCTGCCGTCCTAATTTTTCTGGTAGGATGGTTTGGTCATTTATATCAGTCCACCACCCATTTTTAACCTGTTTTAGGGGAAGCGTGTTCATCCATTCGCGATCCTGTTCGGTATAGTCGGGAAAACATGGCAAATTTCGCGGGCCAGGATCGGGGAGCTGGAGCGCGAGGAGCTGACTGGGAGCTTTTGCTATGCTCCTTGCGGTTTGGTCGGCTAAGAAGTTGCCTCGAGCAATTGGCGTAGTTGGTTTCTGATGCCCAGGGCAATGTACAATAGCCAATTTCTTTGGTTTCCACAAAGCAGTTAATAGAGCTAGGATCTCTTGCTTGTTTTTTATTTCTTTGCCTTCGGCTGTTAATAGTCCCCTTTCTCTGTAGATGGCCCCATGTATGTGCGCAGTAGCGAAAGCATAGCGGCTATCCGTGTATACTGTTAGTTTTTTCTCTGCCCCTAGGGTGAGGGCCTGTGTAAGGGCTATCAGTTCGGCTCTTTGGGCCGATGTCCCTGGAGGCAAGGGTTCCGCCCAGATTACCTCAGTCTCTGACGTTACAGCCGCTCCTGCATACCGCTGGCCTTGGTGGACATAGCTGCTGCCATCAGTGAACCAGGTGAGTTCTGTGTCGGGGAGCGGACGATCTTGCAGGTCCTCCCGCACCCCATGCACCTGAGCCAGTATCTCAGTGCACTCATGGGACGGGGCGTCCAAGTCTGGATTTGGCAGCAGTGAAGCAGGGTTTAAAGAGGTTGGGGGCAGAAAAGTTATTCTGAGGGGGTTTAACAGCAGTCCTTGATAGTGGGTGAGCCGGGCGTTACTCATCCATCGGTCCGGCGGCTGCCGGAGGACGCCTTCAATGGCATGCGGGGTTATAACGCGCAACTCTTGCCCCATGATAAGTTTATCAGCGTCTCGGACCATTAGGGCGGTTGCCGCGATTATCTGGAGGCAGGGTGGCCAGCCAGCAGCCACTGAATCTAATTTTTTTGACAAATAGGCAACTGGCCTCTGCCAGGGGCCTAGGTACTGTGTTAACACGGCTTTTGTAACACCCTTACTTTCATCCACGTATAAGTGGAAGGGTTTGGAGACATCAGGGAGCCCCAGCGCGGGGGCTGATAACAAGGCAGTTTTGATTTGCTGAAAGGCCAGCTCAGCCTCTTCCGTCCAATTGAAGGGCTGCCGTTCCTTTGTTGCCTGGTATAGGGGCTTGGCTAACTCAGCAAATCCGGGTATCCATAACCTACAGAACCCTGCCGACCCCAGGAATTCTCTCACTTGCCGTGTTGACTGGGGTCTAGGGATGCGTAGGACTGTTTCCTTTCGGGCTTTGGTTAGCCAGCGTTGCCCCCCTTTTAATAGGTACCCCAGATAAGTTACCTCCGACTTGCAGATCTGAGCCTTTGTTGCTGAGGCTCGGTAGCCTAGCTCCCCCAGAGTCTTCAGGAGGTCCTCAGTCCCTCGAACACAAGTTTCCGGGGACCTGGCCGCTATTAAGAGATCATCAACATATTGCAAAAGAGTTATTTCAGGGTGTTGCCGCCGGTACTCACCCAGATCTTCATGAAGGGCTTCATCGAACAGAGTTGGCGAGTTCTTGAACCCTTGTGGCAGTCTGGTCCATGTTAGCTGACCGTTGATGCCCCTCTCAGGATCCGTCCATTGAAATGCAAAGAGTTCTTGACTTTTGGGAGCCAGAGGAAGGCTGAAGAAAGCGTCTTTTAGATCAAGAACGGTATACCACTGTTTTTCGGGATGTAAAGCACTCAGAAGGGTGTATGGATTGGGCACAGTGGGATGTATGTCCATGACCCTTTTATTAACTTCTCTTAAATCCTGTACTGGCCTGTAGTCCGTACTGTTGGGTTTACGAACAGGTAACAGTGGAGTATTCCAGGATGAGTGGCAAGCCCGTAGGACTCCCTGGTCTAGGAGTCGGCGGATATGGGGCGTAATTCCTTCTCTTGCCTCCAGGGGCATAGGATATTGCCGAACCCGAACGGGGTCCGTCCCTGGCTTAACTTCCACAAATATGGCAGGTCGATGTTTAGCTAGCCCCAAGCCCCCAGTTTCTGCCCACGCTTCAGGGAAACGCTGGAGCCAAGAGTCAATTCCCTGATCGGGGGGCTTTTGCTCTTGATGGAGTCGGTACTCATCTTCTAAGGTGACAGTCAGGATAGATATTGGCCTGTTTTGGGAATCAGTTATCTTGGGCCCTTCTGGCTCAAAGTGGATTTGGGCCCCCATCTTTGTCAGCAAGTCCCTCCCTAGTAGAGGGCAGGGGCTCTCTGGGATGACTAGGAAGGAATGGGAGACTTTTCCCGTTCCTAAGTCTACAGTCCTCTGGGTTGTCCAGGGGTATTTTTTGATGCCTGTGGCCCCGTGCACCCAGGATGTTTTCTTAGACATTTTTCCAATTGGTTTGGTTAGGACTGAGCGTTCCGCCCCAGTATCGACCAAGAAGCGAACTGGGGACCCCTCCACTTGCAAAGTTACCCTGGGTTCGGGGAGGGGGTCCGAACCCCGTCCTCCCTAGTCAGAGTCCTGGGTAACGAGTACGGAGGTAGGGTTAGCTGGTCTCCGTTTCTTTGGGCAGTCTTTAATCCAGTGGCCACGTTCCTTGCAATAAGCACACTGATCTTTTTCTAATCCTTGCCTAGGGCCTTGCTTTTTCTGCTTTCTGTTTTGACCATTTCCTGCCTGGGGGAAAGCTGCTACTAAGACTTTGGTCATTTCTTTGGTTGCCTTGAACTGTTTTTCTTCTGGAGTATCCCTATTATTATAAACTCGCTGGGCCATCTGAAGGAGGTCCTGAATCTGCTTTCCCTCTAAACCTTCTAATTTCTGGAGTTTTCTTTTAATATCTGGTGTTGCCTGGTTTACAAAGGACATTACTACCGCTGCCTGATTTTCCGGTGCTTCCGGGTCCATAGGGGTAAACTGTCTGAAGGCTTCCATTAATCTCTCTAAATACACAGCGGGGCTTTCTGTCTTACCTTGTAACACAGAATATACTTTAGCCAAATTGGTGGGCTTGCGAGCTGCAGCCCGGAGACCCGCCATTAGAGTCTGGCGATAAATGAGCAGTCGTCCCCTACCTTCTGCCGTGTTGTAGTCCCATCTGGGCCGGGTCAAAGGGAAAGCCGCATTAATGAGGTCAGGATTTGCAGTTGGCTGGCCGTCATCTCCTGGAACCAGTTTTCTGGCCTCAACTTGGATTCTTTCCCGCTCCTCCGTTGTGAACAGGATTCGGAGGAGCTGTTGACAGTCATCCCAGGTCGGCTGGTGAGTAAACATGACACTGTCTAACAACGAGGTTAGATCTTTGGGATTATCTGAGAACCGAGCATTTTGGGACTTCCAATTGTATAAATCACTGGTGGAAAAAGGCCAATACATGAGACGGGAGAGCCCGGTATCATCGAGCGATCCTATTTCTCTGAGAGGCAGGGCTACAGTGGAGTCAGGGAGTCGGGAAGCTTGGTCCCGCTGTACGCGGCCTCGTGTTCGGCCGGCCGGCCCCCCCAGGTTACTTTCACTCTCGGCTGCTTCCGCTTCTCGGTTTCCCTCTACGGAAGCACCACCCTGGGGGACTGGGTCCTGCGGGATAAGGTGCTGATATGGTGGGGGAAATGTGGGTTCTAACGTTAGGGGGTCCTGGCTGTCCGGCAGCACAGGGGCCGAGGGAGCAGAGGGAGTCTTTTGTCTTGTAGGTCGCGTTACTAGGACTTTGCAGGGCTCAAGGATGAATGGAGTTATCCAGGGTGGTGGGTTTTCCACAAGATCCTGCCACACTAGAATATAAGGAATTTGATCAGGATGTCCTGACTGCCCTGGCAGGAAAATCTTAGTTTTTACCTTAGTAATAATAGAGAGACAGAAAGTTCCTTCAGAGGGCCACCCTACGCCGAAAGAGGGCCACTCCGAACGGCAGAAAGTAACTAGCTTTCCCTTCTTTAGTTCTATGCTTAAGTTACGCCCCCGAGCCTTCACATCCTTAAAATTGGTAACAAGGAGTGAGAGCGGCGTGCTCTGGTTGTTGCCCATCTTTGGACTGCTTCTACAAAGAGAAGGGGGGACGAAAATGAGTGTGAAGCAGAGGGGAGTATCCGACAGGTCCGGTCCTGGAGGGGGAAGAAAAGGTTTTATGTTTCGTTTTGGGCTTACACTTAACACTTAACAATAACGGACAGACAGTGATAACGATGAGCATTCGCGAGCGCGTGTCGGACTTCCGACCTGAGTCAGACGGGGCAACCAAGGATGGAGGCCCCCAGATGGGCACTGGGGAACGTCTCCCACCAGTCCCGAGTGGCTGTCTTCTAGCGCGTCCGCCAAGACCGTGCCACTTACAGAACAGACCAATACAGATTACAGATTACGGATTTCGCGAAATTTCAGGGAGACAGACAGAGACAAAGACAGAGACAGTGACAAAGCCGGCTTACCTACAGATTAAGATCCGTTGACTTGGGGGTCTGGTGGGCTTGGGGGAAATCCCGGACGAGCCCCCATTTGTTATGCCCAGACCGTTTATTCCCCGAAGAAGACCACCAGAGTCCAGAGTCAAAGCTAAGCAGCAAGGATCTTTATTACAGGTTCGAACCTGGAGCTCTCACTTGCTCGTGAAACGAGACGGGCAGGAGAGCTCCCCTACTGAGCTCCAAACAATGTTATATAGTCTAAGGAAAGTAGGCATAGAATCATTATACAAATTAGAGGTATGATTGGCTGGAGTTTGAACAAAGCGATTTGGCAAACTATGATTGGTTCCCGCCATTTCTGATATTTCAGTACAACCCTTGAGGCAGAAGAGCAGTTTTACACAAAGGCAGTTAATTATATTGCATCAGGTTGCACGACCAGTTTATGGCTATCTTGCTTAAACACACCTTGTGACCTGGCTATCTTACTTAAACATTCCTTGTGACCTGGCCTCAGAAAGAGAAACATGTACTTACAGAACTTACAAAACCTCTGGTACGTGCAAAGATTAGAGAGCAGAACAAGGGTGTAGCGGGTGGGGGGCGGGTACACATCTATCTTTGTGTCCTTTCAAAGGCAGCAGCAAGGGCGGCCCTCCTGTCTTAGGCTCCGATGGAGATAGTGTCCTCTTACCCGTCATTGACTGTCCAGTTCAGCACACAGGGGAGGTGGTCTTATTAAGGTAAATAAGACTCACCATTTTCAGTCATCTCAAGGCGATGATAATGAACCTGTATAGGTTTGGCCTGGAAGGCCTCGATTTGTTGTCTGACAAATGCCATAAGCTTATTAAAGATTATAGGCCCGAGAGTGAGGAAGAGTAGAAGAGTGAGTAAAGGACCAAGAAATGGCAGGAGATAGGGGAGAAGTCCATCGAGTCCAGTCCATAGTGGATTGGCGGCCAGGCCTTTTCTGCGCTTTTCTAGTTCTTCTTGCAAAGTTTTTATCTTATCTCTGACGATTCCGGATTTGTTGGCGTAAAAACAGCACTTTTCCTGTAAAGCCAAACATATCCCTCCCTGTTCTGCCGTTAACAAATCTAGACCTCTTCTATTCTGGAGAACTACTTCAGCTAACGAGTCTACTTGGTCTTGTAAATCTTGTATGGTACTGGATAAGGTCTGTACATCTGAAATTAATTGATTGGATAATTTAGTATATTGGGTTAGTGAGACTCCTAGGCCTGTGGCTCCTGTAGTAAAAGCAGTGGTGATTCCTAGTCCAGCCAACAAGGGAATAAATTGTATGGCTCGTTTCGGTCTATAAATAAAATGTTCAATAGCGGGGATGGGGATAGGTTCATCTCCAGGGATGATATCAATGTCGGGGAGAAGAGTGGCCAGAACACAAAGCCCTGTCCAATTTGTAGGTAGATAAGTATATGCCATGTTGTTTCCACAGATGAAAACCGAGCCATTTATAGCACACAAAGGGTTGGTGGCATTGATTATGGAAGTACAGTTGCCAAACACAACATAGCCTAAATCAATTTCTTTAGTGTTATTATATGATGGTGAAAAGAGGCAAGAGGAATTAGAAAACGTCATCGGTTGAACTAAGGGGGGGGGGTAATAGGACAGGAATTATTTACTAAGGATTCATTTGAGTAATTGACATAGGGCAATGAAAGGTTAGGTATGGCTAGAGGAATAGGGGGGCCCATTTTAAGACAAAGCCAACAATCATGGGCCAGGCTTGTATTGGACATTTGAAGTAAATTGTAAGTAGCATTGAGGATATCAAAGGTTTGGGCATCGAGCCTAAAATTATCTCTAAGCTCAGGCAGGGCTAAAGGGTGATATTGAAGTTCAGGATATTGAGCTTTATGAATTTCTTCTAATTTTTTCTGGACGGTTTTAATTCTTGCAGTATCTAATGGGCCTCCTCCATCAGAAATGTGAACGGGGGCGGTAGTGCTCCAACAAACAGGCTTTCCTTTTTGGCCGTTACAAGGAGATTATACAAGTTTATTAGTGGATCCTAATACTTGTACGTCATTGATGCCTCCAGTTTGTGTTTTTAGTAACGTGGCCGTATAATATGTTCTATTGCCTGGTTTGCATTGTTGATAGGAGGTATAACAGGAACTATGTACAGAAGATTGGAAAGAGCTACAAGGGCATTCTAGGAGCGGCCCGCTAGGTGAGGTATCTCTTGGGGTAGACTTACATTTCCATAACTGGTTTGGCATTAGGTAAGCTGTCTTGCCCGTGCAGGTCACCTGGGTGATTCTATCTGACGGAGGTTCAGATATTTGTCCCCCTCTGCAGTCACAAGGCTGGCCGTATTGTTTTCGTAATAATTCTTTTGCCTTACGAGGGTCACCAAAACCTGCATAGACTGTCACTATGTTATATAGAGCGATTATTCTCCAAAGGAATTTCATGTTAGGCTTCATTTTCTGAAAAACAAGAAGGAAAGAACTTCTCAGGGAGATTTATCTTCCCTGGACTGACAATGGTTATGATTTATTTGTCTTACCAATCTTTCAGGCAGCCATCTGGCTGCATCATTTTTTTGTGAGAAGATGCACACTGAGCCTCTTCCCCAAATTAAAACTGGATCCGGGCCATGCCATGAACTATCAAGTGGATCTTTCCATTTTACCATTGCAAACTGTTTTTGAGATTCAGGATGCCAGAAACGGTCGGCAGCCGATTTTCCATGACTGTCCAAATTTAAAAAATTAAGGATAAACAGGGCATGATTGAGTATGTTTCTGGGGGTACCCTTCACGGGGTACCAGCTCCCCCCTTTTAATTTTGTGATAATAGTTTTTAATGACAGATGAGCTCTTTCTACTATACCTTGTCCTTGGGGATTATAGGGAATGCCTGTGGTATGTTTAATTTGTAGGGTATTACAAAATTGTAAGAAGGTTTTGGCTATATAACCGGGGCCATTATCTGTTTTGATTTGTTTGGGTATTCCTAAGATGGAAAAGCAGTGTAATAAATGAGCTATGACATGTTTGGTGGCCTCTCCTGTTTGGAGAGTTGCACTGATGAATCCACTATAGGTGTCTATGCATACATGGATATATTTTAGTTGACCGAATTCTAAGTGGTGAGTAACGTCCATTTGCCAAATTTCGTTGGGGATGAGTCCTCGGGGGTTAACTCCTAGATGGGGAACAGGTAAATATGTTATGCAGTTGGCGCATTGTTTAACTATTTGTCGAGCTTGTTCTCTGGTAAGTTTAAACATAAGTCTTAAGGTTTGGGCGTTTAAATGATGTAAGGCATGTGCTTTTTGTGCTTGTTGCAAATTGTCTGTAGTGACTGTGGCTATGGTTTTTGTTGCCGTGTCAGCTGTTGTGTTACCTTGTGTTAAAGGTCCCGGTAATCCTGAATGTGCTCTAATATGCCCAAGAAAAAAGGGAGTAGTCCTTTTTCGGATAAGTTGTTGACATTGTAAAAATAGGTTAGCTGTGTCTGAAATATGTTTAATTTGAGACACGGTCTCTAAGAGGGGTATTGAATGAGCCAGGTAGGTGCTGTCTGTATAAATGTTAAGTGGCTGACAAGGAAAAGCTGATAGTGCTGCAATTATAGCTTGCAATTCGACCAGCTGAGCTGATGTATAAGTGGTCTGGAATTTAACGACTACATTATTGTAAGTATAAGCGGCAAGTCCTGTGGAAGATCCATCAGTGAAAATTAGTAATGCGTCATTGAGAGGTTCTTTACTGGTAATATGGGGAAATACAAACGCATGAAGTTTGCAAAATTGAATAAGTTTGTTAGGTGGGTAATGGTTGTCAATCGCGCCAGTATAAGAAGCGCAAGCAATTGGCCAGGCTTCCGTATTTTGTAACAGCCAATGGATGCGTGATTGAGTGTAGGGCTGTATAATGGTAGAGGGTTCTATTCCAAAGTATTTTCTACTGTTTTCTCTTCCCAAGATAATTAGATCAGCTATGGCATCATAATAAGGCAACAAAACCTTTTTAGGGGAGGAGGGCAGGTGTACCCACATAATGGGATTGTTCTGCCAAAATAGGCCAGTAGGGGTTATTGTTGTGTTAAAAATAAGGAATATTAATGGCTGAGAATAATCAATACTGGTAACAAATTGTGTTGCAATGGCATGTTCTACCTGTTGGAGTGTTATTAATGCTTCTTTAGTAATGGACCTGGGGGATTTTGGATTAGAGTCTCCTTTTAATATATCGAAAAGAGGTTTTAACTCTCCTGTGGTGAGCTTTAAGTACGGTCGAAGCCAATTTATGTCTCCCAGTAATTTTTGGAAATCATTTAAAGTTTTTAAATGATCACGACGTATAACGGCCTTTTGATTAATGATTTTGGGTCCATTAATTTGGAAACCAAGATAAGTGTATGGATCTTGTAATTGTACTTTTTCTGGGGCTATTTGTAGTCCGGCTGCTGTTAACTCTTGTTTGAGTTGGGCGAAGCACTGTAAGACTTGTTCGCCAATTTCTCCTGTTATTAAAATATCATCCATATAATGTATAATATACATTTGTGCCCATGTTTTTCTGACTGGCTCTATAGCGGCAGCTACATATTTTTGACACAAGGTAGGACTATTGGCCATACCCTGAGGTAAGACTTTCCATTGATAGCGCTTCATTGGTTGTTTAAAATTTGTAGATGGAAGACTAAAGGCAAATCTTTTCTGGTCAGCAGGGTGAAGGGGAATTGTAAAAAAGCAATCTTTAAGGTCAATAATGATTTTAAAATATTTTTGAGGAATCGCAACCGGTGAAGGCAATCCTGGTTGTAAGGCACCCATAAGGATCATAGTGATATTTACTGCTCTTAAATCTTGTAAGAGTCTCCATTTACCAGACTTCTTTTTAATAACAAAAATAGGTGTATTCCACGGGGAATTACTTTCCTCAATATGTCCTGCTGCTAGTTGTTCCTGCACTAACTGTTGGGCAGCACTTAGTTTATCATTGAGTAAAGGCCACTGATCAACCCAAACGGGCTCATCTGACTTCCAAGTAATGGGGTCAGCGCACCTTTGGGGTGCAGGTATGTCAGTGGCCTGAGCTAAAAATTTCCAAACCCCTTTTTATCAAGTTGTCCTGAAACCAGTATAGGCTGTGGGATACTGTTCTCTCCTTTTCCAAGACCTTTACCAGGGGTGTATCCTTG
Organism: Macaca fascicularis; assembly: GCF_037993035.2. Classification (NCBI taxonomy): domain Eukaryota; kingdom Metazoa; phylum Chordata; class Mammalia; order Primates; family Cercopithecidae; genus Macaca; species Macaca fascicularis. Next base: position 8,101,522 of record NC_088390.1, on the reverse strand, counting down.
AGTTAACATTTGTGCAGTAACTATATCATTTGGACTACACATTATAATTTTTATTTGAGAGAGCAGATCTCGCCCCCAAAGGTTAACAGGTAGGTAAGGGATGACAAATGGCTTAATGAGGCCTGAATTGTTTTCTTTATCTGTCCATGTTAGGTATTTAGAACTTTGTTTAGGATTACTGCTTTGTCCAATTCCTCTCAAGTGAGTTAAAGTTTCTGTAGTAGGCCAATGAGAGGGCCAATCTTCCTGTTTAATGATAGTTACATCAGCCCCTGTGTCTATTAGTCCAGTGAATGCCTTCCTGTCTAACCATAAGGTTAGAGAGGGTTTTTGATTTGTAATTGGTTGCACCCAATATATATCTGATGATCCGAAACCTTTTCTATTTCTATTAGAGTATTGGATATTATTATCTGTTTTAACCAAAGGTAGCAGGAGTAACTGAGCTATTCTAACTCCTTGAGGGACAGTAATAATACTATCAATAGCTCTGGCCATAATTTTAATTTCTCCTTCATAATCATTATCAATAACTCCAGGGAGGACTTGTAAGCCTCTCATGGTGACACTACTTCTTCCTAAAAGTAGCCCAAAAGTGTTAGGTGGTAAGGGTCCATATATTCCGGTATTTAAGGTTTGCGGTCCCATTTCAGGTGTTAATATTGTGTGGGAGGTGGAACTGAGGTCCAATCCTGCACTTCCTGGGGTTGCTCTACTAAGTTTTGAAATGGATTGCTGTTGCTGGCTGGAACAAAGCTGACTGCCCCATATGCTTGTTTCGGGGCCTGAGGCTGGCCCCTCATCCCGTTTCCCTGCCTGGGGGGTAAAGGATTTCCTTGACTGTCAGTTTTAGATTTACATTCGTTTGCCCAGTGCCTTCCTCTTTTACACCTTGGGCAAAGGCCTGGGATTTTTGCTTCTGGACTCTTATTTTGGTTTTCACAGCAATCTTTTGCAAAGTGTCCCCTTTTACCGCATCTAAAACATTCCCCTTTATCTTTACCTTTGTTAATGAGGAAGTCTCTTACTGTTTGGCCACTAAAAGCGGCGGCCATTGCTAGGCCTTGTTGATATGAGGGCCCAATATCTGAACAAAGGCGAATGTATCCTGTTAAATCTGTTTTCTTTCGATAAGGTCTGATTGCCGCTTGGCAGGCGGGGTTAGCATTTTCATAAGCTAACTGTTTAACATAATCTACACCCGTTTCTGCATTTCCAAAGATTCTACCTGCCATGGTCATAAGTCTATGCACAAAGTCTGAAAATGGCTCATCGGGTCCTTGTTTAACCGCTGTGAGCGAGGCCCCCGGATCTCCTTTAACGGGAAGTTTTCTCCAGGCTTTTGTAGCAGCAGCCTGGATTTGTGAGAACAGTCCAGGGTCATATTGCATTTGGGCCTGAGTGTCTTTTACAAAATCAAAAAATTTAAACAAATCATTACCTTTAACCTTTACTCCTCGTATCTTTAAAGCCTCTTTTAATTGGCCTACATATATTTGATGTTGGCTTAATTCTTGTCCCATTTCAGACGCGTCACTTACCTTCGATTCTGACGCGGCAGGTTCCCGCGGTGATCGGAAGAGTTTGACTCCTTTTGTCTTCGTTAGCGGTCGACCATCCTTTGGCGTCCTCTTCCTCACGGAGTCCCTCGTTTCCAGGTCCCTGTTCGGGCGCCACGTATCCCGGCCCGCGGGATAGTCAGAGCAGGCCCTGGAGGAGGGGGTGGGAATTTGGGGAACAAGAAACACGAGAAATGGAGACAAGACAGTGCTCTGATCAAGTCTCGTTTAATGGAGGTAATGCACTGCCTTATATACACTTGGAAGGGAAGGGGTTGGGCTAAGGCGGAAATGATCTCATTGCCGAAGGCGTGGCCAGGTTAGTTTCGGTTTCTCCGTCTGACGTCATGTTGCGCTTGTGCTATTAAGTAACAATTTTCCCAGGCGTGGGAAAAGTGAGTGAAGAAGAAGCAGGAAGAGCGCCATCTTTAACGAGGTATTAGTACAGGGGAAAAAAGGCAAAGATAGGGAGGAGGTAGAAGGTGGAAATGAATAGAGCTCAGGCGTTTTAATCATTAATTATTATTCGCTATGGCCGGGGCGTACAGCTCCGGACACCGCGCCGCTGGTTCAAGCGATTATCTGGCTTCAGCCTCCTGAATAGCTGGGACTACAGGCGTGCGGCACCATGCCCAGCTAATTTTTGTATTCTTAGTAGAGACGGGGTTCACCATGTTGGCCAGGCTGGTCTTGAACTCCTGACCTCAGGTGATCCACCCTCCTCGGCCTTCCAAAGTGCTGGGATTATAGGCGTGAGTCGCTGCGCCCAGCCTGTTTGTTTCTGATATTTGTGGCATGTGCTTATTTTCTATTGCTGCAGAATAAACTACTGTAAACTGTAGTAGCTTAAAACACCAAGAACCACGTATTTGCAGATGATTTTGCAATTTGGGCAGGGCTGCATGTAGTGTCCGCTGGAGTCCTTCCTGCAACTACATTTGCCTGGGAGATAGGCTGGCTCTGGAATATCCAAGAATAGTTCCACTCACATGTCCAGAATGGCTGGGGGCCGGCTGGGTCTTTCTCCACGTGGACACTCATCATTTAATAATCCTTCCTGAACTTCGCTACATGGTGCACGGATCCCAGAGGCCTCTTGCAGCCCAGACCAGGAGCTGGCGCAGTGTCACTTTTGATGCATCCCACGGGTCAAAGCAAGTCACAGACCAGCCCAGAGTCCACGTGGGAGGGAAATGGACTCTGGGCTAGTCTGTGATAGACCCTCTTGATAGAAGGAGGAGGAAAGAATCAGTGTACATGTTTAATCTACCACACCACTTTTGTTGTTTTTTTTTTTTTTTGGAGACGGAGTCTTGCTCTGTCGCCCAGGCTGGAGTGAGTGGTGCGATCTTGGCTCACCGCAAGCTCCGCCTCCCGGGTTCACGCCATTCTCCTGCCTCAGCCTCCCGAGTAGCTGGGACCACAGGCGCCACCACCTCGCCCGGCTAGTTTTTTGTATTTTTTAGTAGAGACGGGGTTTCACCATGTTAGCCAGGATGGTCTCGATCTCCTGACCTCGTGATCCACCCGTCTCGGCCTCCCAAAGTGCTGGGATTACAGGCTTGAGCCATTGTTTTGTTTTTGAGACAGGGTCTCCTCTGTCACCCAGGCTGGAGTGCAGTGGCATAATCACGGCTCACTGCAGCCTCAACCTTCCAGGCTCAAGCAATCCTCCTACCTCAGCCTTTTGAGGAGCTGGGACCACAGGCATGTGCCACCATGCCTAGCTAATTTTTAAATTTTTTTTTGTAGAGACTGGGTCTCCCTACATTGCCCAGGCTAGTTTCGAACTCCTAGGCTAAAGTAATTCTCTTGCCTCAGCTTCCCAAAGTGCTAGGATTACCGGTGTGAGCCACTGCACCTGGACCACAACACCATTAGAAAAAAAAAAAAATTATTGGCTGGGCGCAGTGGCTCACGCCTGTAATCCCAGCACCTTGGGAGGCCAAGGTGGGAGGATCACCTGAGGTCGGGAGTTCAAAACCAGACTAACATGGAGAAACCCTGTCTCTACTAAAAATCCAAAAAATTAGCCGGGTGTGGTAACACATGCCTGTAATCCCAGCTGCTTGGGAGGCTGAGGCAGGAGAATCACTTGAACCTGGGAGGCAGAGGTTGTGGTGAGCCGAGATCGTGCCATTGCACTCCAGCCTGGGCAACAAGAGTAAAACTTCACCTCAAAAAAAAGAAAAAAAAAATTCTTTTACTGCCATTTGAATGGGGTTTTGGAGGGAGAAAAAGTCAATGTTTGTGCTCAGTCTTCCACTTTTATCCATAATAACCTAGAAGATCAACCTGTTGCTCTTCTCCACCTCTAATTCCCTACCGGTTGCATCCATAGCCCCATTCTAGCGCCTTTTGCTGTTTTCTACATACTTCTGCTGAAGCAGGGAGTACCTTGGAGGAGGTAAAACTTAAGTCTTCTTAGCTGAATTTTGTGGAGAATCGTAAGATAGGTCTAAGCAGAATGAGATAGGCCTTTGATAAAATGTTTGCATTCATTTTAATTTTGTTTTGCATTATCTTATTTGTTTTTTCAAACTTGTAAAGTTATTATTATTATTATTTTTTTTTTTTTTTTTTTGAGACGGAGTCTCGCTTTGTCGCCCAGGCTGGAGTGCAGTGGCCGGATCTCAGCTCACTGCAAGCTCCGCCTCCCGGGTTTACGCCATTCTCCTGCCTCAGCCTCCCGAGTAGCTGGGACTACAGGCGCCCACCACCTCGCCCGGCTAGTTTTTTGTATTTTTTAGTAGAGACGGGGTTTCACCATATTAGCCAGGATGGTCTCGATCTCCTGACCTCGTGATCCACCTGTCTCGGTCTCCCAAAGTGCTGGGATTACAGGCTTGAGCCACTGCGCCCGGCCCAAACTTGTAAAGTTATAAAAAGAAATTGTGGCCAGCCATGGTGGCTCACACCTGTAATCCCAACACTTTGTGGTTTCAAGGCAGGAGATTGAGGCCAGGAGTTTGAGACCAGCCTGGGCAATATAAAAAGCAATGCCTAGGTCCCTCCCCAGATTCCGTGCATTGGACCCAGGTATTATGCATTTTTTTTTCTTTTTTTTTTTGAGACAGAGTCTTGCTCAGTCGCCCAGGCTGGAGTGTGGTGGCGTGATCTTGGCTCACTGCAAGCTCCGCCTCCCGGGTTCACGCCATTCTCCTGCCTCAGCCTCCCGAGTAGCTGGGACTACAGGCGCCCGCCACCACACCCGGCTAGTTTTTTTGTATTTTTAGTAGAGACGGGGTTTCACCATGTTAGCCAGGATGGTCTCGATCTCCTGACCTCGTGATCCGCCCGTCTCGGCCTCCCAAAGTGCTGGGATTACAGGCGTGAGCCACCACGCCCGGCCAGTATTAAGCATTTTTTAAAGTTTTCTGGATATTCCAGTGTGCAGCCACCATTCAGAACTGCTGGCCCTGAAGCGTGTTTATATCTTCTTGGGAACGAGGGAGGAAAGTTGATGCAGGAGGGAGAAGAGCCCATTTCAGAAGTGAAAACCCAAGAAAGTGAAAATGGCAGCCCCAGAGCCCAAGTAAGGATGCTGGCAACAAGTAAGGCTGAAGTTCAAGCAACAGAAAATTCCAACTGAAACTGACTTTCCCAATACAGTTGGTTATCAGTAACTACAGTAGCAAAGGTAGGGTGTGTGACAGACACAATGAATTACCCGCCCTAATGTCATTCTACCTTCTGCCTTCCTCATCAAACCAAAATTTGCTTCAGGGCAGGAAGGTGGCCAGCCCCAGTGCTGAATCATGTTTGGTCTAAGCTGAGGGTGACAATACTGTTCTCTGCCTCCCCAGCCTTGTGGTTACAGCACGACTGCCCCAGAGATGACTAAGGCCCTGACGTCGTTTGGTCTCTTCTTTCTGCCTCCTGTAGTGTTGACTTCAATCTTGGACTCTACCCAGGGCTGCTGTTCTGGAAGTAGTTCCAGAACTCAAGTCCTCATGCCACACCAACCAGGAGAAGAGAGGGAGTTTTTTTCTGGTAGCACCTGAGGAGGAGGGTTGACGCTTCTCTTTTCCAAAACTCTGGCAGGTGGCTGTCCCCTGGGTCATTTTTCATTGATCACTGTGATCCCTGAACTGACCAGTGTGGCCAGGAGCAGGGAATATATGGAAAGGTTTAAGCCAACCATGGTGTATCCTTGGAATTGGGGATGGAGTCGGTCTCATTCAGATCACATGGCTGAGAATAGGAATGGGTAGTTTCATAAAGGAAATCCGAGGGGTTGATACCAGGAAGATGGGGAACAAAGGCTGGGCAGCAAACCACTCTCACAGCAGATGAGGAACACATCTTCCATCATAATAGGCAGGAGGCTGGACAGATGGGTATCGTCACAGAAGGATCTGTGGGCTGGAGGGCAGGGATGGTGTGAGAGCTCCTTCCTGGTCATTTCACTCTGTCAGTAAGACATGGATGAGGTCTTGAATCAGCTAGGAGGGGTCTGGAAACTTCTGGGTCAGGTCTTGTGTGGGGTGCTGGGGATGAAAGGATAAACAGGACAACATCCTTGCTCTCCAGTAGCTACTGATTTGATGGGAAAAACCCACAGCCTGAGGGAATATAATGGAAAGTATGTGATGGCAGCACCCATTCCCCTTATTCAGGTAGCAACATCCCCATTTTCCTGTAAAGAATAACCCCTTCCTCATTCTCAGCCCACATGATTACAGTGGAGCTCACTTCTCTCTCTGGCTCCAGGGGTGGGCACATGATCCAGTTTGGGCAAAATTAGGCAGCACTTGGAAATTATCTGGGGATGGTGGCACATGCCTGTATTCCCAGCTACTTGGGAGGCTGAGGCAGGAGGATAGTTTGAGCCCAGGAATTTGAGGTTGCAGAGTGAGTGTAACACTCTGTACACTTGCAACAGAGCAAGACCCCATCTTTAAAAACAAACAGACAACAACAAAAAATCAGCCCTGGGATTTTTTGTTTGTTTGTTTTAGTTGCTAAGATTATAGTATGTATGCAAGCCTTGAAATGGTTGCTGGCTATTTCTGTGACCATTTCAGGAGAGCCCCCCTGAGAATGAAGACAACACAGAGGAAAGCACAGCTGAGTAGCATGTAGAGATACGGTGCGTGAGCTCCTGGATGCACCCATACCTGAAGCAAGACCTATTCTTGGTCTCTTTTGTTTGGTTACATGAAGCAAATGTTTCCTTTATAAGAAAATTGAAACCCTTTAGATCAGAAGCATCCTGATGAATACAGAGGTCTCTCAAACCTGTGTATTTGATTCCTGAACCGAGAGCATCACATGTCTCTGTCTTATCTGTTCTATTCCTCCTCACACCTTTCGTGTCCTGCATCCCTGTCACTCATCCCACCTAAGGGGTCCCTTAGATAATCATTCTTGTCATGTATTCATTCAACAAGTATGCCTTACGAGTGTCTACAGGGGTGGCAATGAGCTGTGTGCTGTATGTATGGCAATGTCAGTGAATATACATGGTGAGCACTCAGCCCCTCCCCAATCCATGCCCATGGCAGACATTGTTAATCAACCCATGAATTCTTTTTGAACCTGAAAGTGGCCTCAGATTCTTTGTCATCATAGCACTCTAGACAGGCACAACCAACTGGTTGAAGTTGACATAGAAGATGGAACCTAGCTTCATCCTCTTTCTCCTTGATGGCTGCCCCTCCTCTCTGGCTCTGCCCAGTGAGTGCCCACTCTCCTACCTGCTCATGAGAGGAGTGGCAGAGGAGCATGCTGGATCTTCATTCCCTTTGGAAGAGATTGAGAATTTGGCTGCTTCTAGTAAATGAGGAGGATTCTGTTCTGCTCTCCATGAATGTCACTGTCCCTGGCAATAAAGTGTGCATTAGTAGAGTCTGTGGGATTGTTGCACCTGGTTTGGGCATGTCCTTTGATAAAGGATTCCTTTATTATAGGGTCCTAAAAGACAGCCTCTTTCAACATACCCGTTGGGGACTGGGCCAGTTGTAGAGAGGTGTGTTCCAGTCACTCATGTATAGCTAGTTAGTGCCATGATAGAGGCTGCGGGCTGAAAGCTTTGCTGGAAACAAAAGAAAATAGACTTCTCCTGTAGAATGGAGAACCATACTTTCATTTGGAGCTTTAATATCTATAGCAAAGACCATGGCTTTAAAACCATGTGTCAAAAGGAAAAACACTTTCATCTTGACCTCTTCAACTTATAAAATGGATCCCTTTCTTAATCATCTAAAATTATATGTATAACTATAAACTGTAAAATTACAAGTACCTGAAGATACTTGTACAAAAAGAATAAACTTGCCTTTAATTAAAAAAAAGTTGGGGGGGGGTGCAGATGCAGTGGCTCATGTCTATACTCCCAGCACTTTGGGAGGCAAGAGGCTCACTTGAGCCCAGGAGTTTGAGATCAGCTTGGGAAACATAGTGAGACCGTGTCTCTATAAAAATAACAATTAAAAACAGTAGCCAGTTGTGGTGGTGCACACTTGTAGTTCTAGCTACTCAGGAGGCTGAGGTGGGAGGATCGCCTGAGCCCAGGAGGTTAGGGCTGCAGTGAGCAATGATGGTGTACTGCACTCTCTCCTGGGAGACAGAGTGAGACACTGTCTCCGAGGAAAGAAGAAACCCCTAGTGTCATCTTCAAGGTGAAATATGGCTCAGGGCAATAGTGGATCCATCACAGAAGGGAGACAGGACTGAAATACTCTAGCGGTTGGGGAGATTCGAGTCATTAGGACTCTTAAGTTTGTAAGGAATTCTCTACTCTCTACAGAGAGAATAGAGAGAACTTAAGCAATGAGGAGAATTTATCATAAGGACAAAATGCCAGGGATCGAGCAGGGCCTCAGGGATAGCCAAAGGCAGAGACTGGAGTGTTGTAAGAACTTAGGAAGTTCTCTCCATTTCTCTCTTCTCTGCATGTTTGTTTTGTCCTCTCTCTCTTCCAGTTCTTTGTTTCCAGTTCCCATGGCAGAGAATGAATGCCGTAACAGATCGTGTTTATGGATTCTCTAAGAGGTAGACAGACGGTTTTGGGGTGTCTTTGCAACAACTCCAAGTTCCCCAGCAAAGGGCTCTCACCCACCCAGTTTGGGACAGGAACCCACCCTGGTCCAATTTCCTGTGTCCACTGGGGAGGGTTTATATAAGATGCTAGGCTGGCTGTGCCCACTGGAGGCAAGTTGGCAATGCCAATGAGCTGTGAGATAGTGCGGATTTCTCAGAAACGATGGGGAGACGATTTTCAGGTAATAGAAAACAAAATCAATATCCCCCATGTGATTTGAGGAAGACTTCTTGCAGGCGGTAGGTTTAAAACGAGTGTCTGAGGCACTTCCTCACTTTCTCCCTAACCCCTTAAATCCTCCTGCCACCCTGTCTTGCCCCAGATGCCCCTGGTTAAGCCCTACTCCCCTCCCTGGCCCCTGCTCTGGGGCTGCTGAACCATGCTAAAGAGCACATGCAGTGTGGGGGCCTCTGCAAATGTGAGAACCCCCAGCCCTGGGTGAAGAGCTGCCTCCTCTCAGCCGTCTGGTAATTCCCTTATACATTTTCCGAACAGGCAAAGCCAATGCGTCCAAGGCCTCAGGTGACTTTGGCTAGTGGCAGGGTCTTCCCTGGTCAGGGAAAGGCACCCTGGCTTCTGGCAATGGCTGAACAGGCCCCAGCGCTGCCATGGGCTTCAGGCCTCTGGCACCTCCACATTCCCTGTGCACCCACCCGCTGCCCCCAGCCCTCTGATGTCCCTCCTGTGTATGTTGCTGTTTGGATTATTACTGCCCTCTCATGCTGCAGGCTGGATCCTTGAGGCCGAGAATGCTTGACACTAGAGAGTGGCCCTTTCCTCAGGGTCTCCACACTCAGGGATCCTGGGCTCCAGCAGGCTGAAGACCTGGGAGATCTGGAACTCCACAGAGACCCCCTCCCCACTGAGCTCCCTTCCTGTCCCCTACCCTCACCAAAGACCCCTTAAACTCTCACCTGACTCCCTGTCTACTTCTCCGAATCATGCCAGACATCCTTGTCCCTGATGACACCAGAAAGGAAGCTTTTTGGCAGCCTTTTCTTCCCATTAAAAACTTGTGGACTTGGCCAGGCGCGGTGGCTCACGCCTGTAATCCCAGCATCTTGGGAGGCCAAGGCAGGAAGATCACCTGAGGTCAAGAGTTCAAGACCAGCTTGGCCAACATAGTGAAATCCTGTCTCCACTAAAAATACAAAAATTAGCTGGGTGTGGTGGCGCACACCTGTAATCCCAGCTACTCGGGGGGCTGAGGCAGGAGAATTGCTTGAACCTGGGAGGTGGAGGTTGCAGTGAGCTAAGACCACGTCACTGCACTCCAGCCTGGGTGACAGAATGAGACTCCATCTCAAACAAACAAACAAACAATACTTGTGGACTCCATCTCTCCTACTCCTGCTCCTGGCTCAGAGGAAGAAGTTTGCCTTCTGTTGTCCAGAGCTACTTCTATTTCCTCAGGGACTTGGTCCCATCAGTTCTTGCCTCTTTATTAATAGTGTAGAGTTTACGACTTTGGAATAGTAGAGTCCTGATGCTCATTTAGTAGCTTTTGTGACCTTGGGCTGTCCAAACGACCTTTCTAAGCCTCAGTGTTAACATCTGTAAAACAGAAGTGTAATAGACAGTTTCCTTGGGTATCCTTAGGGGATTGGTTCCGGGACCCTGTTGGATACCAAAATCTGAGGATGCTAAAGTTCCTGATATAAAATGGTGCAGAAGTATTTGCGTGTAACTTAAGTACAACCTCTTGTGTACCTTAAATATTTTCTAGATTACCTAATACAATATAAATGCTATGCAAATAGTTGTTATATTGTATTGTTTTTATTTGTATTATTTTTATTGTTGTATTGTTATTTTTTGTTTTGTTTTGTTTTTCAGATATTGTCTATCTGCTGTTGGTTAAATCTGAGGATGTATAGCTGGGCGTCGTGGCACACACCTGTAACCCCAGCTACTCAGGAGACTGCGGCAGGAGAATCGCTTGAGCCTGGGAGGCAGAGGTTACAGTGAACTGAGATCATGCCATTGGACTCCAGTCTGGGTGATAGAGCGAGATTCCGTCCGCCCACCAAAAAAAAAAAAAAAATCTGAGGATGTAGAACCCGTGGATACAAATGACCAACTGCACATGCCTCGTGAGATTCTCAAGGTATCAAATGAGGTTTATCAGATGAAGTGCTTAGCCCGGTTTCTAGCAGGTAGCAAGTAAAATAGTGTTCCTCCCTCCCCCATACACTCAGAAGATGACCTCACCTTCCACTTTCTTGAAAAAACAGAAACCCTTGATGGAAAGTCCTGGAATCTGCAGCTCCTCCCAGGCCCAAGCTGTCCTATTCTAATCCTTTCAAAGGCTTCCCTTCTTCCCATCCAAGGCAATCCCTCCCCTATGCCTGGATCTATCCCCACTGGACACAGGAGCCTCATTCCCCTGTCACCCCATCCCATGTCTCCCTCATAGTACTGGCTTCTCCTCTTCAGTATGCTGATGGCCTTAAACCTCTCCCTTCTTCAAAAGAGGAGCACAGGACCTCCGGTTCTGCCTCCCTTCTCGCTCCCAGAGGAGCATCTTGGAGAGCTGCATCATCACAGCATGTCCTCTGGCCTTCTCTGGGAAGCATTTACTCAGGGAAGGACCAGTTTCTGGGATCAGCTCTGGTCTTGAGATAATCTGAGATCATCCATTTCAGCCACCCCATGGCTGGGCCTCTTCTCCAAGGGCCAGAAAGTCTTCTACCCCTTGGCATCATTGAGGATAAGGGCTCAGCACTGGACCCTCCTCGTTGCCCTTTCAGGGCCTGAAGCAGGCTGGGGCCTTCCAGTGCAGACCTTCAAAGCTGGGTATGCAGTCCCTCAGGTCTTGTTTCCACTGGGGCCCCGACCTTCCCCGCCCTCAACCCTGCCCTGGAAGAGAGTGTGGCAGGAGCTCTGGGTGTCCATCTCTATATCCTCGGATAAAGGCTAAGCCCTGGGGGAGGTGACCCCAGAGACTGTGGTTGAGGACCAGCCAGTCAATGCAGGAGAACCCCTGTGGCCTCAGTGGCCTCCTGTGGCCTTGGTGGCCCCTGGTTGATAGTTGCAACAGGAACATGCTGATGGAGGCATGCAGCTTAGGAGTGGGTGATCAGGGCTGAGAGAGAGGCCTAGGAGATGACATGCTGGCCAGTGACAAAGGTAATGATGTTGAAGCGAGGCCATAAAGTGCGTGGCTATGGACAGGTGTCTGTTTGGTATAGTGGTTTGGGTGAGGAGGTGGAGTATATGGGAAAGCCTCCTGTTGAACTTGCAGCCATCAGCACATTGTAATCAAATGGACCAATATTTCGTCACTATGAAAACGTCACGAGGGTTTTTGTTTGTCTGAGACAGTCTCACTCTGGAATGCAGTGGTGTGATCTCAGCTCGCTGCAACCTTGACCTCCAGGGCTCAAGTGACCCTCCTGCCTCAGCCTCCTGAGTAGCTGGGACAGAAGGTGTGCACCACCATGCTTGGCTAATTTTTGTGTTTTGTAGAGACAAGGTTTTGCTATGTTGCCCAGGTTGGTCTAGAACTCCTAGGCTCTAGTGATTCTCTCGCCTCAGCCACACAAAGTGCTAGGATTATAGGCATGAGCCACTGTGACCAGCCATCGTAAGGGTTTTGAGGTATGAAGGAAGGAAAAGAAAGAGAAAGAAAGAAAGAAGGAAAGCAAAGAAAGAAAGAAGGAAAGGAAAGAAAGAAAGAAAGAAAAAGAAAGAAAGGAAGAAAGAAAGAAAGAGGAAGGAAGGAAGGAAAGAAAGGAAAGAAAGAACGAATGAACAGAGAAAAGAAAGAAAAAAGAAAGAAAGGAAGAAAGAAAGAAAAGAAAGAACCCAACGCAACCTGACTTAAGCAGAGAAAATAATTTGCTGGCCCATGTTGCTTAAACAGCTGGACTTGGCTTTAGGCCCAGTGAGGTATCTCAGCTCAAACAGTAGCCATCAGGCCTTAGTCTCCCTCCATCTGCCAGTTCAGCTGTGTCTTTGTGGTGGCAAGGATCGCTCCATGTTCCATCCTCTCAGCAACCTCCAACAAGACAATTTCTCCCCATGGCTTCGAACAACGTCCCAGCACCGAGCTTCATCAGCCTGGCCCAGCTCACCTGTCTGTCTTTGAGGCCAGAGGAACGGAATGACTGGGCTGGCCTGAAGGGGAAAGTCAGCAGTCAGTTCTAGCCAGAATGGGGCACAGATGGCTGCCGGATGCCCAGCAGGACAGATGTAGGAAGGCAGAACAGCAGATGTCCATTACGGGTCATCCTGTCTGGGACATTGGGCCTGGCACAGGAACAGCTGGGCTCCCAGAAAACTTAGGGGCCAGACACCCACTGGTGATTCTGGAATAGTCTCTCCTGCTCTAGAGCTCCACCGGCAGGTTTGTGAGGGGTCAGAGGTGGAGTGTGGGTTGTTGGTGAGGTCCTGCCCGGAGACCAGTGGACCTCACCTTTCCCATCTGGGGGCCCCGTTCCTTCAGTCTTGGACTCTGGCTCCCGTGGTTGTAGGTTATGGTCCATGGGTCATGGAGTCATGGCATAGATAAGCTCTGTCCTTCTCTTCTTCTCTCCTGCATACAATCAAGGGATGAAGTCACATCACCCACCTCAAAAGCATCAGAGACCCTGGTCTTTTCCAGCAGCCTGAGAGGCCTGAGACTTCCGCGGCTGGTTCTCTGAGCAGAGGAGTTCCTGGGGGCTGTTGTCCCCAGCCACTTCCCCTCTTCAGGCCATCTCTAAGGTTCAACCCTATCTGAAATCCTCCCTGGAAATGCCAGGGTTGAGCATTCCAGAGATGGGGGTGTCAAGACTACCCCTCCGGGCTAAAAGAAGCACACACCACGACATGGAAGACAGCACGCCTTTATTTCAGCCACCCTCCCAGGACCCAGGTACCACAGCACGTGCCCTGGTATCCACGGTGCAAGGTCCAGAAGAGCCCAGGGAACACAGCCCAGCAGTGCAGTGTCACAAATCCCTGCCAAGGAGCAGTTCACCCCACCTCCTCAAAGGGAGTGCCGGGAGTCCACTGCAGATGGGACAGGGAGCAGGGCCCAGGACCTGAGGAGCAGCACACACCAAAAAAAAAAGGCGCCGGGTGAGCCCCGGGACACGCTGTACAGTCTCTGCTGTGGATTGAAGCAGCAGCTATGAGAGGTCCCTGCTTTGGCCATCACTGCTCTGCCAGCTACAGAGCCATCTCCAAGGCAAGGACAACCCCGAGTGTGGGCTCCTGGCGCAGGCCAGCTGGCAGAGGTAGTGTAAACACATCTGAAGGTGGGGGATGCCCAGTGCCAAGCCAGGCCCTGGTGCTCTCATGCGCTGGGAGTTGCCCAGTCCCCAGGAACAGCGTGGGGAGGACTTGAGTCAGCAGAGCCCTGAGACTGGATAACTGACTGGGTCCAGGAAATGAGATTTCCAGAGAAAGGATGGAAACTGCAGAGAAAGGCAGGGAGAGACTGCCAGGCAGAAAGGGGACTGTGGGGACACAAAGAGAGGAGAATAGGGCAGAGAGGGAGACAGGAACAGAGAGGAGAGGCTCAGGCTTCATCTTTTCCCTTCTCTTCTCCCACTAGATCTGTGAACTCTGGGTTGGGGGTTCCCCAAGTTCTTCTAGCTGGGGAGGGGTCAGGGCTCTTCTCCCCATCACATCTGGTCACTTGAGCTCGAGGCCAGCCTGGGAAGGAGGCTGAGCGAAGCTGGGAAGGAACCGGCTCAGCCCTGCCCACTCCACTTCTACCTCAAACTGCGTCTGCCCTCTGGCTCATTCTTCTCTGCTTCTGGGGGGAGCCCTGCCCAAGCCTGTCCCAGCTAACCTCTCTGCACCGAATCCTGGACTCTTCCTTGAGGCTGCCGAAATCTCACACCATTAACTCTTCCAGGCCCTTGCAGGCAGGGATAGAGGGAAGGAAGGAGAAGGGCAGGAGGGTCGGGTACGGGAGGGAAGAGACAGGAGACTGAGAGCTCTGTCCACATGGTCAGGCCCAAGGCCAGAGATGTGAATCTGCCCTTCAATCCCTGGGACCTAAGTACAGAGAAAATCTTAAGGAAAATCTTCAGGAATGTAAATAACTTTTAAAAATTTGTGTGTGTGCATGTCTGGGATTTGTTTTGTTTTTAATCTTTAATTCATCATATTCAAACACAATTTAAAATGTTTTTGAAATTGCACTAAATTGCTCTCTCTAGCAACATTACCTTAGGTAACCAGAACTTACAAGTGCTGGGTTTTCGATGTTTGATACATTCTTCCCTTACCTTTAGGAAGGAGGGGAACACCACTAAGCCTGTGGAAGTCATGAATCAGTTAAAAAAAAAAAAGGCAAAGCTCCCTCCAGGGGCCCCTATAATCCTAATACCTGCTAAAGAGTCCCAAGCTCAGTGTCTACAGGCACCAGGAGGGAATATAAAGGAATGTTCAGAAAATCTTGGTGTCCCGGAGTCTGTGGGGAGTGGTGATATCTGGATAAAGGGGACCGTTACTCTTTAGCCGCAGCAGAATGTGGTTAAGTGGTGACACAAACCTCATGTGAGGCTTCCGATTTCAAGAGAAGGGGGAAATCTGTTATACGTTTTTAAAATGTGGAAGCTCTTGATTTGTTAGCTCAAAATGAAACACTCCATAGGCCAAACAAAACAAGTTTAGTGGCTAGTTTCCAGCCTGGCTTTATGAGACCCTTAGAGATTCTAAGATTTAAAGATCTTAGGGTGATTTAGTTCTATGATTCAGAAACTTTAATGAGCATGTCAATATTTTGCAGGAACTTGTTAAAATGCAGATCTTGACTCAGCAGGTCTGGGGTGGGGCCCTGAGAGCCTTCATGTCTAACGAGTTCACAGGCAATGCTGACCCTGGCCCACCAACCACACTTGGCGTGGTGAAGGTTTAGTTCCAGAATTCCCTCTCACTGTCGTACCCCTGGTCAATGATGTCTCCAGTTCTGCCTTCACCCCTCCAGGGACTGGATACTCACTACCTCTGGTGGCAGCCTAGGTGGTTTCCTAGCCTGCTGCAAACTTCTTCCAGGGTCTGTAGCAAGGGTGACAGACACCGAGAGTCAAATGTGCCAAGGCCCAGGCTCTAGAAGGTCTGAGGTTCACAAAGGAAACTTCAGCTGGGGACTTGCCAGGACAGGGCATTGGTAATTGTTGCAAAGATCTAAGCAGAGGTCAGGCGTGGTGTCTCACACCTGTAATCTCAGCACTTTGGGAGGCCGAGGTGGGCAGATCACTTAAGGTCAGTTCAAGACCACCCTGGGCAACATAGTGAAACCCCGTCTCTACTAAAATCACAAAAAAAAAAAAAAAAAAAAAAAAAAAGTTACGCAGGCGTGGTGGCAGGTACCTGTAATCCCAGCTACTCGAAAGGCTGAGGTAGGAGAATTGTTTGACCCTGAGAGGAGGAGGTTGCAGTGAGTCGAGATTGTGTCACTGCACTGCACTCCAGCCTGGGTGACAAAGTGAGACTCAAAAAAAAAAAAAAAAAAAAAAAAGCTAAGTAGAGAGGATTTTCTGTCCAACTGCTTGCTCAGCAGCTCCCAGTTAAACAGAGAATGCTGCTCTTCTTTGGGTGTTCTGGTTAGTCAAGGTGTGGTGCAATTTCCTTTCCCCAAAGCCTTGAAGCAAGCTTTTCTCTGCACTTGGGCATTACCTGATTGTGCCACAGGAGAAGGAGCCAGTTTCTGACTAGTGGTAGATGGAGATAGGAATGAAGCTTGAGGCTGAACAGAAGCCCTTGCCCACTCAGGCCATGTGACAAATCCTGCTCTGGTGGAACAGAACTCCACTTCCTCTGGGGTTTCCACTTCCTCTGGGGTTGGGGCATCAATCCCAGATCCTCCTTCCTGGGTCCTTGAGAGACACTGGGAAGCGGAGAATCCCTGACCCTCACATCCCCTGATGGATTCAGGGTTCCTGGTGCTGAGGGCCACAGCCACCCAGCTGTCAGGGGCACAGGGGCCATGGGAACCATTTAGGCCACCCCTCATTTCGCCACTGAGGGGATCACAGCAGACAGTGCGTGACACTTTCCCAAGGTCACGTGGCTGGTTTGCAACCAGCTCTTGTAAAGGCCCAAAATCCTTTGAGGCAGAGCTGGGCAGAGTCCACCAGCATTAGCCAGACTTCCAGTCACCGATAGCAGCAACTTTCAGGAAAAGGACCTTCCAGAACAATCCTGAAGAAAAGAGGGGTATCTCAGAGGGAAGCTGAGGAAAGGGGTCATGGGGTTCACCTAGGAAGGAGCGGGTCATGGGTCAGTTTCCTGCAGGAGGGGAGTGAGCAGGGCTTCCGCTTTCACATTGTCCTCTGGTGACTGCTGCCCCCTAGAGTTGTCTCCTGTGCAATGCACAGCCTGTGAGGCTTCTGGGGAAGCCAGGTTTATGTGATGGGGATGAGATAGGGCCAGGGAAGGGGTCACAGAAGGCCCCAATATAGAGTTTCCTAAGCCTGGATTCCCAGACCACTCCAGACCTACTGAGCCAAAATGTCTGCAGCGGGTGCTTGCCTGCCAGGGGAAGCCCCGGGGTTTAGGAACTCGCCTCGGCTCTCTGAAGTCAGAAAGGAATTGGGACACCTGGCTTGGGTGGGACGTTCTGCAGGCAGCAGAGGGGACGCGGCAGTTGGGGTGGGGGCGGAGGGGGCAGCACCTGTCCGGGGCCGGGCCTCACTTCTCAAGAGAACTGGCCTGGCCGAGCCTTCTCCAGCTTCCGTCGCCGCTCGGGTGGGATCTCCTGCAGGCTGATGCCGTGGTTGCTGGACCTGCAAGGAGGGGGCGGTGACCTCAGGGAAGGGGAATGGGGCGTGGGGGACAGGGCCCACGTCATCGCTGCCTCACGCGCGGGGCGTCAGACACAGAGCCGGAGGCAGCGATCCCTCGTCCCTCGCCCTGCCACGGAGGCCAGCCACTCACCCCGGTTGCAGGTCAGGCGGTTTGGGGATGGGCTTGTTGAAGCCGCGTCTGCCCACTAGCCAGAAAGTGTCCTCGGCGCCCTTGCCCTGGGGAGACATGGGAGAGGGAAGGACTTAGGCGGACTCGGGCGAGGGGTGGGGGATCTCGAGGTCTGGATGGAACTGGGAGACCGGGTCAGGAAGGGTGAGGGGAGGTTGCAGCCGTGGCCCGGGATGGGCGGGGCCTCAGGACAAGGCGGGGCCTCCAGGAGGGGGCAGGGTCCTGCCTCACCTTCAGCTCCGTGCGGCCTCGCAGCTCCACCTGGTAGCCCGAGTCCAGAGCACGGAGAATCCCCACGGTGCTCAAGTTCACGTGGATGCGGTAAGCTGTGGCGGTGGGGGACGCCGTGAGCTCGGGACTCACCTCCCGTGTCCCCCTCCCACCTCCCCATCTTGTCCCCGTCACACTCACGCAGCCCGGTGGACTCCATGCGTGAGGCGGTGTTGACCGTGTCCCCAAACAGGCAGTACCGTGGCATGGTGAGGCCCACCACGCCTGCCACGCATGGACCTGTGGAGATGCTGGGGGTTGGCGGGGCTAGCAGGACCGGCAGCTGGGCTGCACCTGGGTAGGGCCTTGGACGATCTTCGTACCCATAACCTCCACCAGCTCCCCAAATAAGCCTTGTTAAGCGCATCCTCTTCAAGGTAAGCCCCACTCCCCACTCCATGAGTTGCCTCCTCTACAGGAAATTTGGAGCCAGGCCCTAAAGAGGGAGATGGGCTGGAGCCTGGGAAGACCCGGGAGTTACCTGAGTGCAGGCCTATGCGAATGCGCACAGGAACCTCGGGCATATGGCGCATGCGGAAAGTGCCCACAGCACTGAGGATGTCCAGCGACATGTTGGCGATCTCTGCCGCGTGTCGCTGCCCATTCCTCTGGGGCAGCCCCGAGGCCACCATATAGGCGTCCCCTATTGTCTCCACCTGGGGGAAGAAGGAGTTGTGTGAATTCCCTTTTGAGTATTCCTCCCCCGTACACAAAGCGATTGCCTCTTGTCACGGGGTCCACCTGGGGTTAGTGCAGAACCAGGTTGCTAGTGGAGGGACTGAGCTGGGGACTGGAGGAATAAATAAGGGACAGGAGGTCTGGGAAAGAAGACTGATTGGGCAGGTAGGCTAGGGGCTGAGCAGGAACGGCTGGGCTGGAGGCTGGTGAAGCTGAATTGAAGGTCAGGAGGGCTTGGCCCCTACACACTCCACCTTGTAGACATCGTGGGAACCAATGATGGCATCAAACAGCGTGTAGAGGTCGTTGAGCAGGTCCACCACCTCAATGGGCTCACTCATGGCAGAGATGGTGGTGAAGCCCACTATGTCACTGAAGTACAGTGTCACTTGCTCAAAGTATTCGGGCTCCACTGGTGTCCCCGTCTTCAAGGCCTCAGCCACAGACCTAGGGATAGCAGGCGGTGAGGTCACCTGGGGGCCACTCTGCCTGGCTGGGCTCCAGCTGCCCTCCCAGCCCACCCCTTCCCACTGGCACCCACGGAGGCAGCATCTGTGTAAGCAGCCGGTCTGTCTTCTGCTTTTCCAGCTCCAGCTCCTCTGTGCGCTCCCGGATCAGATCCTCCAGGTTACTGGAGTACTGCTCCAGCATCCGAAGCATCGAGTCAATGATGTTCGTCTTCCGACCCTTGTTGATGTTCTTGAACTAGCCGTAGAAGGAAGCAGGTGAAGCTGCTGAAGGCCTGGGCTGCCATGCCCTTTTCATGCCCCCCTCATGGGCCCTCTCACGGGGCTGTTCACTCTGAACACCCCCCTCCCCACCACCATTCATCTACCGTTCGTCAAGCACCCCTGGGGTGCTAGGCACTGTTTTCAGACATGATTAGGAGGCACGTGGGAAATGAGGCTTCCCAGAGAGCAGTTGTTCTCAGCTAGTAATTGACAGGGCACTGGAGCCAGCCCAATCCTTGGACTCCCAGGCCAACGGTCTTTCTGTCACAGGAGGCCAAGCACATACTTGGTTCTCAATCAATGTTATTTGAATTGAATTGAATATTCCTCCCACCCAGACAGAACTCCATGTCCCACTCCAAAGGCCTCCACAGCCTCCATTCTAATTCTGCCCCACCAAACCCCAAGTCCTCAGGCTACTCCTTAGGAGGCAGCCTGGAAGGCCAGAGGTCCTGCCAGCCTGCCTGCCTGCAGCTGTCTCAGGTTGCTGACAAGCATCAGGGATCCCAGAGGCCAGCCCAGTCCTTGCCCACTCCCAGCCCCTGACCAGGTCGAAAGTGTGGTCCATGGAGGGCCGAAGTTCCGGCTGCTCTGCCCAGCACTGCTTCATCAGGTGGATACACTCGACAGGTGCCTGGTCCATGGACACCAAGGGTCGACACAGTGGAGGGGGGCTCCGCACCCTCTGCACCACTTCTGGAGGCATGAGAGGACAGTGAGGGGGAGTGCCCTGGAACACAAGCTGCCTCTGACCCTGGCCCGACTGTTGAAGACCAAGATGTGGGAGGGGGTGCCTGGCAGGGGTTTCTTTACATCAGAGCTTCAGTGTGTGTGTGTGGAGGGAGAGTACGGTGTGGAAGGGGGTTGCTAGGAGGAACAAGAGGCCCTCGAACTCTGGGGGTCAGTAAGAGGGGACATAGGCAAAGAAACTAACATTTATTGTATGTAAGACAAGTGAGGGATAAGTGATCAAGTAGCTTGCTCAGAGTCCTGTGGGGAAGGGATGTAGATTGGAACCAGATTGGACTACCCTCTTACCCACTCCCCCTCCCCTGCTCCTCCCAGGGACCCCTGAGAACAGAGAGGAGCCTGCTCTGTCAGTTGTGGGAGCAGTTTGGGTCCAGGATCAAGACAGAGGAAGCTGTTGTGTTAGGACCTCATGAACCACCCTCCCCCGCCGGCCATGCACGGCTTTCTGTACCACGACCCGCAGACGCCAGCTTTAAGGGGCCTCCGTATAATTGAGTTTCATCACTGGGCTTTGCTTTAGAGGAAAGAGTGAGGCTGGCTCTGTTCTAACTGCAGGGTGCCCCTCTGGCCCGAACTCCATGCACAGGGCAGCCTTACCCTCGGGAGTGAGCTCCAGCATGGCGTAAGGGGCACTGCGGCACACCACTTCTTGCATGATGATGGCCAAGCTAAAGACGTCACCAGCCAGCGTTCCCCGGCGCTCCAGGGCCGGGTCCCTAAGCAGCTCCGGGGCTGTCCACAGCTGGTCTGGGGATGGGGAAGGGGCTGTGGGGCCACTGGGAAAGACTCCCACCCTCATCAGAAAGCCCAGGTTGGCACCCAGACACCACCAACTCTGCAGCCTGAGACCAGTCTGAGACCCTGCAACCTGAGACCAGCCCTACAACTATCTCTAGGAGCCGTCTCAGAGAAAGCCTGGCCCTCACGAATAGGCCTTGCCCTTCAGACAAGGTGGTGCCCAGGGAAGGCTCATCTCTTGAGCGCAAGCCCCACCCTCAGGCAAACTTCCAGTTAGAGCAAACCCAGCTGCAGGCAGCTCAGGCACAAGTCCCGCCCCCAGCAGCCCCGTCTCCTCAGTCACAGAGCCCACCCTCTCAGAGGCCACGAGATCTTTTTCTGTAGCAGTTGTGTCTGGTGGATGCCGGATGGAGAGAGTGCGAGGGCGGAGGTAGGGAGGAAGCAGGGGAGAAGCCCTTGAAATAATGGGGATCCCGGTGGATGCTGCTCTGCGCAGGGGACTCTTACCCTCTGCTCTGGGAGGCTCCGGTAGCACCTTCTGTGCTTCCAGCAGTCTCCCGTGGCCGTGGTCAGTGATCTTGAGTACGAATCTGCCATCCACTATACAGTTCCGTGACTTCAGCCGCCCATGAGCTACGCCTCGATGGTGCAGATACCTTATTCCCTTGGAATGGGTAGGGTAAGAGGCAGCCTCAGCCTGCTTGGTTCCCTTGCTCCCCATCCCTGCCCCCAGGACGTCACCCCACCACCCCCCGACACACACCTTGATAAGGTCCAGCAGGAGGGAAGACTTGAACATCCAGTCCAGCTTTATTTCTCTCTGAGCGAGGAGGTCCTGGAGGGAGCCCCGTGTGCAGTGCTCTGAGACCACAGCCAGGTTGCCCTCCCAGAGGGCTGCAGGGCCTTCTGCTCCCTGAGCCAGGAAGAGCCCCAGGTAGAGGGCCACGTTCTCATGCCGGAGCTCCTGGAGCTGAGAAGGGGATAGTTGACTGGCATTTTCTGCCCAGGGGCAATGCGGGGAGGGGCTGTTAATCAAGATCTGTTTTTGAGTATCCAAACTCAGAAGATGAGATTTGTACAAATGGTGGATGAAATGGTTGATAGGGGGCCGGGTGCGGTGGCTCAAGCCTGTAATCCCAGCACTTTGGGAGGCCGAGACGGGCGGATCACGAGGTCAGGAGATCGAGACCATCCTGGCTGACACAGTGAAACCCCGTCTCTACTAAAAAAAATACAAAAAAACTAGCCGGGCGAGGTGGCGGGCGCCTGTAGTCCCAGCTACTCGGGAGGCTGAGGCAGGAGAATGGCGTGAACCCGGGAGGCGGAGCTTGCAGTGAGCCAAGATCACGCCACTGCACTCCAGCCTGGGCGGCAGAGCGAGACTCTGTCTCAAAAAAAAAAAAAAAAAAAAAAAAGAAATGGTTGATAGGGTATGTAGGGAGGCTCTCTTCTACACACAGTTCTCTTTTTGGAAAAAACAATATAGTCAAGGGCCACTGTTCGGATACCGAGTATGGTTTAGCCTAATGCTGTGAATGAAAAGACAATTTTGCATTGGTGATCAGGACCCAGGCAGGTTCGGATTTATTGATCATAAGCCTTTTTTTTTTTTTTTTTTTTTTTTTTTTTAGACACGAGGTCTCACTCTGTTGCCCAGACTGGTATGTAGCGGCATGATCATAAGTCACTGCTACCTTGCATTCCTGGGTTCAAGCGATCCTCCGACCTCAGCCTCCTGAATAGCTGGGACTACAGGCTTGAGCCACCATGCCTAGACAACATTTTACATTTTTTTTCTGTAGAGATGGGGGCCTTGCTATATTGTCCAGGCTGGTCTTGAACTCTGGGCTTCAAATGATCCTCCCACCTCAGCCTCTCAAAGTGCTGGGATTATAGGCCTGAGCCACCACGCCTGGCCCCAACCATAAAACTTTGAACTGCCTGGGTCTTAAGGGAAACAGCTCATGAAGGACAAGCTCCTGGAACCACCATCCTCTCCTTCTGACTTAACAGCCTTTGCTGGGAGAACCAGGGAGGAGCTATGCCACTTTCTTTCTTTTCTTTTATTTATTTATTTATTTATTTATTTATTTATTTATTTATTTATTTTTCAGATAGTCTTATACTATCACCCAGCCTGGAGTGCAGTTGGCCAGTCTCGGGTCACTGCAACCTCCGCATCCTGAGCTCAAGTGATTCTCCCGTCTCAGCCTCCTGAATAGTTGGGATTACAGGTGTGTGCCACCATACCTGGCTAATTTTTGTATTTTTAATAGGGACGGGGTTTCGCTATGTTGGCCAGGCTGGTCTTGAACTCCTGACCTCAGGTGGTCCACCCACCTCGGCCTCCCAAAGTGCTGGGATTACAGGCATGAGCCACCGTGCCTGGCCTGAAGCTGTGCCACTTTCAAAGGACACCAGAAATGGCTTGTGCCTGCAACCGAGCCGGTAGCTGCTGTGCTGGGCGTTACATCATTGTGTCAATCAGGTCTGAGACGCCCACCCTCCCCAAGTTAGGGAAGACAGGACTGACTGTGCTGCAGGACAGTGACCTCACAATTGGGGCATGCTGGGAAAAAAAGGTGGCTTAGCTGGCTGACTGGTGCCCTTTCTAGATTGTCCTTGGTCCACATGCCCAATAAGGGGATACTTTTTTTTCTTTTTCTTTTTTTTTTTTTTTTGAGACGGAGTCTCGCTGTGTTGCCCAGGCTAAAGTGCAGTGGTGCGATCTCGGCTCACTGCAAGCTCCACCTCCCGGGTTCATACCATTCTCCTGCCTCAGGCTCCCAAGTAGCTGGGACTACAGGCACCCGCCGCCATGCCTGGCTAATTTTTTTGTATTTTTAGTAGAGACGGGGTTTCACCATATTAGCCAGGATGGTCTTGATCTCCTGACCTCATGATCCGCCTGCCTCGGCCTCCCAAAGTGCTGGGATTACAGGCGTAAGCCACTGCGCCTGTCGGAAAATTTTGGTGGATACTTTTCATTTTAAACACCTGGTGTTAAATGGTGATCAAGTTCATTAACCCCCATACACATAGTCCACTTAAGTCACTGCATCTGTGACCAAGAGCTCCTGTAGAGGAATCAGGGAAGGAGGCCAGGCCCAGGCTGCATGGTGTGGAGGTAAAGGGAGACACTAAGGTCGTAAGGACCAGAATAAGCCATTTTACAGCCTCCTTGCCAACTTTCCACTTCATTCAGAACGTCTAGGGTTATTCTGCAAAAGTGGCCCGACAGAACCAGAAACTCATTTTTTTCTTTTCTCTTTTTTTAAGACAGAGTTTCACTCTTGTCACTCAGGCTGGAGTGCAATGGCACCATCTCGGCTCACTGCAACCTCTGCCTCCCAGGTTCAAGTGATTCTCCTGCCTCAGCCTCCTGAAGTAGTTGGGATTACAGGCGCCCGCCACCACACCCAGCTAATTTTTTTGTATTTTTAGTTGAGACGGGGTTTCACCATGTTGGCCAGGCTGGTCTTGAACTTCTGACCTCAGGTGATCCACACGCCTCGGCCTCCCAAAGTGCTGGGATTACAGACGTGAGTCATTTTTTATTTTCTATCATTTGCTCAACAAACATTCACTGCGTCTCTCTAATGTTCCAGACACTGTGTTGGGTGCTGGGAATACAATGGAGGGGAAGGAGGAGGCCCTCACTCAGCTTACAGTCCAGTAAGAGAGGCAGAAACAAGCAGGCAGACAGATGAACATATAACTGCACATTGCAACAAGATCGAAGGAAAGAACTAGTGGTGTGACAGGGAATAATGAAAGCCTACTCCAGGGTGAAGGAAACAACTTTTTTTTTTCTTAATTTTGACAGGGTCTTGCTCTGTCACCAAGGCTGCAGTGCAGTAGTATGATCACAGCTTACGGTAACCTCCAACTCCTGGGCTCAAACAATCCTCCCTCCTCACCCTCCAAAGAGTAGCTGGGACTACAGGCATGTGACGTCATACCCAGCTAATTTTTAACGTTTTGGAGAGACGGGGATTCTTTATGTTGCCCAGGCTGGTCTTGAACTCCTGGCCTCAGGTGATCTTCCCTCACATCTGCCTCTCAAAATGCCAAGATTACATGTATAAGCCACCACACTCAGCCAGAGGGGACACTTAACTGAGACCTACCTCTGTACCCAGCTGCAAAGAGAAGGCAAGAAGGGAGAAACCGATGGCCACCTAGGCCCCATCACAGGCCCAAGTCTCACCTTGGAGAAGGCCGTCTTGGTTGCTGGGCGGATAGCTATGTGCTGATCCCCTGGGAATTTCTTCAGCCAAACCCTGTCTCCCTGCAGCAAAGAGGATGGGGTAGGGAACTCAGTCTCTTAAAATCCCATGATGGACCCCTCCCCCCCATTTCCATTGGCTCACTGTCCCAGAATGCATCTTCCATGTGACAAAATGCATTGAAGCAAGGGGTTTGATGTCTGCCCATCCGCTTCACGGGCAGCTGGGAGAGGACCCACCCCTGGATGACAGATACTCAGAAGCTATGGATGGCTGTCCTCACTACCCCAGGGGTGCCCACCAATAGTCCTATTAAGTGAATTAATACAACCACAAGCATCATCGACATCACAACCCTCATCACCATCCACTGCCATGAGAGAGCATGTTCTGGGAGTAAAGAATCTGGATAGATCAGGCTTTATTGTAAAGTAACTGAACTATAGACAGCTCCCCTCCAGATGCTGGACCTCATCCTCAGCTGTTGGCAGGGCCAGTGCATGGGCATGGGACCTGTGCAGTCACACAGGGCCTCATCTCAGAAAGGCCCGAACTTGGTTCAATGACCTCCTGCCATCATCTTGAATGAACGAGGAGCCCCTCATTTCTATCTTGCCCTGGATCTCGCTAATTACGCAGGTAGCCCTGTCTGTTTATAAGGGATTTGGACTAGAAGGGGATTGGGGTTTAGTACTGACCCCTAAGGGGCATTTGGAAATAAATGTGGGGACATTTTTAATTGTCACAAAAACTAGGAGCTACATTTGGTGGACAGGGCCAGAGACAAGAAACACTGAACATTCTTCAAGGCACAGAGTAGTCCTATTCAATTTAGGACAAATCTGCCCCAAATGACAATAGTGCCTCCTCTGAGAATTGGCCGTGATAATCTCCAGGTGACATGATAGGAGCCTCTGCATTCCTTCCCATGACCTGAAGCCCAGGAGCTTTAAATTTCTACTCTCTTGATTTGCTCAGCACTCTCAGCTCTCTCTGAATCTGTTCTCATTATCTCCCCTCCACTTGACCACATTCAGATTTACCAGCCCCAAAGTTTATGTCCTAATACTTTTGTGACTTTCTTTTCCCCCTCTAGGGGTTGCTGTTCCTGAGTCTGGTCTGGATTGTGTGGAAATGCTGAGGGGTAGGGCCAGAGGCTCTGATCGGGTAGGAGATGGCCTCAGTGGCCACACCAGGTTACATGCTGGTCCCAGCATGCTCCCCAGCAGCTCCAGCCTTCAGTCTCTGGGTCACTGTGATTAGCTTTTGAGGAGCCCTCACCCAGATAGTGGCTAGGGAAAAATCCTTGGAGAGGGAAGATTCTTAGGTTCTTCCCTTTGAGGGATCCATGACCTTTCCCTAGATCCTGTCTGGGCTCCCATCCCCCATCTCCTAGAGCCTGCAGGATCTGGCATGACTCCCTGTCCTCTTGAGAGTACGCCTCCCCTCTGCCCAGGGCCTGAGCATTCTTCCCCTACTGTCTCTCTGTCTGGCTGGGGTCAGGCTCACCTCATAGACGCCAACGTTGGGGCTGTCCGTGGGTTGGCTGGGGCCACTGCGAACGTCTGACATACTGCGGGCAGCCAGACTTGATCGACTCCCCTGGGCCACCTAGCAGGTAGAGGTCAATGCAAGAGGTCAAAATATATTCTGGTGTCAGAGTCCTGGGTTGAGGTCAGGCTGAGTTTTGGGGATGTAAAGATGGGAGGCGAAGGAATCTCAATGAGGGAAGGTGATAATGACATTACTCCCCAAGTGCACGCTTTACAGTTTACAAAGCAAACATTCATTTTCTTGTTGGAGCTTCACCTCCCACCCAGGAAAGTAGTCAGGACAGGTACTGTTACCCTCATTGCACAGATGAGGGTGCTGATCCCTACACTTCAGACTTGGGACAGAACTGGAGTAGAAATCAGGCTTCCCAAGTAGGGAGCTGGGGTGGGGACTTTCCCAGGGAAGGAACCAAATTTACAGAAAGAAGACAACTGGCTCCTGCCTCCCTGCCTCCCCCACCTTTCGAGAGGTGCCCCCATGTGGGTGGAGAAAGGTGATGTCGTCCACAGTCAGGATGATCTTGTTGGGACCGGAGACCATTTGAATGTGAAGTAGCTGGTGCCTGGTGGAGAAAGAGGTCATCTCCACCAAGGGCACCAAGATCCGTGAGAAGAGAGCAGCAGGGGATGGGGTGGAGGGATAATGCTGGCTCAGGGGAGGGGTCCTGGAGGGCAGCCATCCCCAAACCAGACATCCCTGGGACTCTACCAGCCCACCAGAACCCCCTCACCCCAAGAAAAATCTCTTCTACTCTTGAGTGAACCCAGACTGCTGTTTTTGATGCAGACTTCCATTTCTGGCACAAACTCACTTCCTACTTACCTCATTCCACTACTCACCTCACATAATGGGCCAGGAAGGCCCCAGCCAGCCCCATCCCAACCACCAGGAGGAAGCCAAGAAAGACGAGGCCCGGCTCCAGTCCTGAAGGGACAGTGACAGGAGGTATACTGAGGAGCGATACCAGGGAAGGCCTCTTCTCTAGGGAGGCATGGAGTCATGCCAAATGCTGGCCCCTCCAGGAAAGGGGGATGGGGGCCAGCATTTGGCAGGCCTATGACCTCTAGGGGGAGGTCATAGATTCCTCAAAGGGGAGAGTCTGGGAATGCTAGAAAGTTTCCAAGAGGGCTTTGGAGCTCAGCAAGAGAGGGGTCCTGTGCAAGCCAGGGGCGGGGAGAGGGCCTAGAAGGGCATCGAAGATGGATTACAGGATAGAGTCCACTCTCTTTCACCACTTCGTGGATGGTCCATGGGGATTCTCTCAGTGGGGGCTGGGGTGCTCGCCCTCACCTCCACCGCAGATGTTGTTTGGATCGAACCAGCACGAGGGGTCAGGTCCGGGTGCTGATCCCCCACGCGGGAAGTGCATCGGGGTCCCGGCGGAGAGAAGGGAGCCCCGGGTAGGATCCAGCATGTATGTGGCAAAAAGCCGGTCTCCCACCGCGTCCGTGTCTAGCAGCACGAATGGAGGCTCCTCGTCTCCTCCTAGGTCCCCGCAGAAGCCAGGGACCTGCGCATCCCAGACGTGGCGGGCCACAGCTGCTCCGGACACCCATCTGCCACCCGCGGCAGCCCGCGCTTCTGCCACGCCCCTCGCCAGCAAGAAGACCGCGTCATAGATGGTGCCAAAGAGTGGAGAGACCTGGAGAAGGACAGTAGGGGCTCAGAGGTCGGGGTCACAGTCCACAGACAGACCAGAATTCCCTGGCCACACCAATTCTTTCACAGCCGGTCAAGCCCAGGGTATCCACTGTTCCCACCTTCCAGTTAGTTGTTCCCAGGATCCCTCCCCATTGGCTATCTCTTCCTCCCTCCCCATTGGCTAACTCTTCCTCCCTTCCCATTGGCTATCTCTTCCTCCCTCTCCATTGGCTATCTCTTCCTTCCTCCCCATTGGCTAATGTTTCATCTCTCCCCATTGGCTAGCTCTTCCTCCCTCCCCATTAGCTAACTCTTTGTCCCTCCCCATTGGCTAACTCTTCCCCTCTTTCCATTGGCTATCTCTTCCTCCCTCCCCTATTGGCTGTCACACCTGCTCTCTCCACTAACTGGTTCCTCTTTTCAGGACTCAGCCTCCTCTCTGACCATTGGTTGATTCTAACTCTACATCACCTGTAGATTCTCTCTTCTTCCTGTTGGTTGCCCAGAATATAGTTTTAATCTCATCACCTACCATTCACCTGAAAGCCTTCTCACCTATCTTTTGGTTGGCCTCTATTTTCTGTTTTTCCTTAAAAGAACAAAAAACAAAACTAAACAAAAACAAAACAAACAAAAAACCTTCTCCATTGTTACCACCCGAGCTTATGAGGCCTCTCTATTATTCCCAGTTGCCATCTCTCAGAGAGCCAGGCACTGTGCAGAGCACCAAAGATGTATCAGTGTACAAGACAGACCCTGTCTCAAGGAACCTTTCTTCTAGCCAAAGAGACAGGGGTGTTCAGGCAGTGCAATGAGTAAAAGTAGAGAAACTGAGGGAGCTGTAGAGACAGGAATGGGTGTCTCCAACCTAGGCTGGGGACAGAAGGAGCTGTGGGATGAGTCAGAATTATCCAGGGCAGGCAGGGACAAGAGAGAGGACACAGCACACTCAGAAGCTCAGAGGCAAAAGAGAAGGACACATTTAGAGAACCCAGAGTAGCTTGGTCTGGTTGAAGTTCATGGAAGGTGGAAGAGAGAGAAAGACAGGAGAGCTGGTAAGCCATGTGGAGAGGCCTGCATCTATCCAGGGCAACA
This sequence comes from Macaca fascicularis, assembly GCF_037993035.2. Taxonomy (NCBI): domain Eukaryota; kingdom Metazoa; phylum Chordata; class Mammalia; order Primates; family Cercopithecidae; genus Macaca; species Macaca fascicularis. Next base: position 8,072,316 of record NC_088390.1, on the reverse strand, counting down.
GAAGTCACTGTGAGGCTTTGAACAGGGGCACGACAGGGTGAGATCTGTCAGATTTCTGAAGCTTGATCTGGTTGTTGGGTGGAAAAGGGTGTTGGGCAGGTGAGTGTTGAAGCAAAGACCGTCTGAGAGATTATGTTTTGGGATTTGGGCTGGGGGTGCTGTGGCCTGAATCAGGGCAGTGACAGTAAAGATGGAGAAAGTGGACGAATTCAAATGATCTTTAGGAAGTCACAGTAACAGTGCTTGATGTCTGGAAGTGGGGGCGAAGAATTCAAGGAATCAAGGGTGACTCACAAGCTCAGAGGCTTGGGCAGCGGAGGGGACAGCCGTGGTACTTACTGAGAGCTGAAGAGCTTTTCTCTCTACTTTCTCAACCTCCTTCTCTCCACTGCCGACCCTCCCTCCATCCCATGTCACTATGATTCCTAATCTGTATTCTCTTCTGACTATTCCCATCACCGCACCGCCCCGCCTCCACTGGCCACCTCCAGTCCTCTTGGAGGAATCTAGGGGCATTGGTGGGAAATTGCAACCCCTATGACCCACAGCCTTCTCTCGTGCAGCCCCCTGTGAGCTGGGCCTTTGTGGTGGTTAATTCACTGCCCATTGACATCTAAATTCCCTTCTCATAGTGGTTTCTAGTCCTCCTTTGTGGCTGGAGTAAAGTTAGATGATCTGAACTGGGATTCTGGGGACTTGGGGAACCCTAGGTAGTAGCTGGATGTTGGAAATGCACTATGGATCTGGTGAGGATTGCCCCTGGATCCACCCAGGGAACTTTCTGCTTCTTGCAAGGTGTCTAGGCCCTTAAAAAGCTAAGACCACCAGATGATGCCCCAGAGGAAATACCTCTGAACTAGGGATGAAGGTTGGATTGGCATCCTCCCTCCTTCCTGCTTTCAAGAACATCAAGTATTTATTTTAGACAGCTGGGAGTATGTGGTGGTGGAAATGGGTTTACTTTGAGGTCAATTGCAAAAGGTTTTGCAGTTGACAGTTCATTAGAGCTTACTGCTTGATGTTGGACTTGAGAGGTCTCATTGCCTACTCTCTGGAGGCAATCCCCATACACTAAGAGATCCCAGGCAAGGCCAGAGCCTCTGCATTACCTAGGAAACTCCAAACAGCTAGAGCTGCCAGTGGTTCTTTCTCCATTGGCTCCATCCTCCTCTCCCCGCTTTGGCTGTCCTCTCCCCTCTCCCTTGCCTTCTTCCCTCCTCCCAGGACCATCTACCTGCTGCAGATTGAGGTCAGAGGGCAGCTCGCGGCGCTCTTGGGCCCTGCGCAGGCTGTCCAACACGCTGCCTTCAGAGGGACAGTGGCGCGTGAGAGTGAGCACGGCATCATGGGCCCTGCGAAGCTGGGAGCTGTTGGCGAGTGCAGCTAAGGCCTCCGGGCCTGGGGACAAGGCGTAGTGGACTGTGTCGAAGGGCAGGAAGACCAGGGAGCCATCGGTCAGGCCCAGTTCCTCCGCGGCCTCCAGGAGGTAGCGCTGCTCCTCGCCGCCCAGCAGCACCGAGTGCATCACCATGATCACTGCTGCGGACAGAGGCTTGGCTCGCGGGCGCCGCCCGGCTGCCGGCAGGACCCGCCGACCTCCTCGCACCCTGCAGGGGAGCCTACCTGTGACCCTGGGCCCGTCCCGAACCTTCCTCAGGGCCTCCCGGGCTCCAGACAGGTCCAAGGGCTCCATGGAAGTCACGGAGGCGACGGGCAGGCCCCGGGCCCTGAGTGCCGTGGACAGTGAGTGTCCCGCCTCCACCCACAGGTCCTGGGGGGCGGTGACCAGGGCCACGCGCGCCCAGCCGAATGCGCGAAGCAGGGCGTAGAGGGCGTCCGCTGCGGGGGTCAAGGCAGGGGCCGTGGTGCCCGCCGCCTGCGTCCCGGGGCAGCCCCAGGGCACCAGCGCGATCCCGGCTTCTTCGGCGAGCAGCTCGGCCGGCCGGCAGGCCGCAGGGTTCACCGGACCCACGAGACCCGACACGCGGGTCAGCGCGGAGGACACGGCCCCCAGAGAGCCCGGCGTCCGGCACGGCTCGGGCAGCAGCGCGACCTCGAAGCGGGGGCCGCCGGCCAGGTCCGGGTCGCGGTTCAGGCGGGCGGCGGCCAGGCGGGCTGCCAGGTCCGCGCGGGCCCGGGAGAAGATGGGGTCGCAAGCCCAGGGGCCCAGGACGCCCACCGTGAACACCGCGGAGAGGGCGGGGGGCTGCAGCAGGAGCAGGAGCAGCAGGAGCGGGAGCCGGGGCAGGGCCCGGGGGAGGCGGGGCAGGGCCGGAGCCCACCGCGCGGGGCCGCAGAGCCTGGGGTCCGGAAGCCCACCCGCTCGGCGGGCGCAGGCGGTCATTGCCGGCTTCTGCGAACACAGACGGAGAAGGCTGAGCGACTGAGACCCCCGGCCTCCCTTAGGGTTCTCCCCGTAACCCAGAGTTTCTCCAAGCCCGAGTAACCCATGGGATGATTCTGTTGCTACCGCCCCCTCCAGAGGCTGGGAAGACTAACTGGGGCCAAGGACACCGCCCCGAAGCCCCCTTCTGCCGCCCCGGCTTCCCGCTCCGATCCGGCTTGCCCCTCCCCCCGTTGGAGGCGTCAGGGGTCAGCAGGGACTCGCCTGCGCCCTCAGACCGACCCTATCCCAGCGGAGGGGCCTCTGACACTTACCGGGAAGTCCGGGGCTCGGGCCCACGGCCCCGGTGAGGGGTCACAGGGCCGGTCCCCCTTTTGACGCCCGCCCACAGGTCTTCCTTGCCAGCCCAGGCCAGGGCGGGGGCGTGGATACAGCCGGCCAGAGCCCTTAATCTCCCCAAGCTGATTAGGATCCTTAATTAGGCAGGGAGGGGCGGGCTAGTGGAGGATGAGAGCCCCTACTGCGCCTTTCTGGGGTGGGATCTGTGCTGGGTTCCAGGTAGTCAGTCAGATCCTTTCCCCTCCATGCCTTCCAGCCCCCCACATCACCCTCATCACCACCACCCCTGCACAAAAGCAGCCGTAGGTTCCCCTTTCAGCCTTGGGCCACACTGCTCTGCTCAGCCAGAAAGTGACAATCACCTGCCCATGGGCAGCTGTGGGTGATCCGTCCTGGAGAAGAAACTCTGATCTCAGTCCCTTTCCTTACAATCTTCTGTTTCCAGTTCTGCCAGCTAAGTTCAAGCTCCATCCTTTGGCTGGCAAAGTCTATATCCCAGAGACCAAACCCACACCAAGCTGACACCTGCCTTTCTTCTTTCAGTGCTCTTCTCTCTCTCACCACACATGATTCTCTGACCTCTGCTTCTCCATGCCTAGAAAACCACCCCTTTGGCAGGACCTCAGGAAGTAATGAAAAGAGCTTTGGCCTCAGACGGACCTGGGTTCTAAGTCCCTCTTACCGATTTTTGGGACCTTGGACAATTGCTTAATCTGAAGATTGTTGTGAAAATGAATATAATTGCCCGGACGGCAAGAATAGCTAACAATTTTAGAGAAGAGTATAATGGAAGATGCCCTATAAGATATACAAATTTATTATAAAGCAATAGCAATTATATATTTATGTAAATATATAATATATAAAACATAGCCATTATATAAATATGTAATTATACAATATTGAAACAGCAATTATATAAATATATATTCTAAAACCATAGCAATTATATATTTATATAAATCCACATTACGTAGTGATAGCAATTATATATTTATATTTATTATAAAGCTATAGCAATGAAGACGTCATAGTTTGGGCACAAGGATAAACAAATGGACCAATGAAATAGAATCTACAGTACTGAAACAAGCACAGCAAATGTGTGAAGTGGACATTTCTTACCAACTGGGAAAGAATGAACTTCAACAAATAGAACTGATTAGCCATCTGGGGGGAAATAGAATTCAATCCCTATCTCACACCATACACAAAATCTATTCCAGGTCAAAGACCTATATGTGAAAAATAAAACTTAAAAACTTTTAAATAAATCATTTTCAGACATGGTGGCAAAGATTGGATAAGGTAAGAATCATTAGTGGATTTGAAAGCTAGGGGGAAATGTTGGATGAGGAGCAGGACTTTTGCAGAGTCTAAAAGTATCTCCCTACAGATTGCCGTGAGTTGGAAGGGAGGGGGGAATAAAATAAAAAACAGTCATTGTATTGTACAGTGGGGAAATAGGGCAATACTTTAAGCAAGTGATCAGAATTAACCATGAGGGGCAGAGAGACATTCTGTGCCTCCAGATGTGATACCCTGAGAAGGACATAATACTATGTCTACGCAATGCTGCACAATACATCTCTGCAATGTTCCAGCATTACTTCAAATCTAATCACAAGGAAACATCAGATAAACACTAAATGAGAAATGTTCTATTAAAAAACGTGGGGAGGACTGCATTCTTCAAAAATGTCGATGTCATATAAGGCAAATAGAGGTTGAGGAACTGTTTCAGATTAAAGGAACCTAAAAAGACATGATAAGTATATGCAACACCTCCCCTTAGTTTGGATTCTGTATCATTGGATTTTTTTTTAAAGTGCTATAAGGTTATAGAACTTGAGGCCGGGTGCCGTGGCTCATGCCTGTAATCCCAGCACTTTGGGAGGCCGAGGCAGGCGGATCACTTGAGGTCAGTAGTTTGAGACCAGCCTGTCCAATATGGTGAAGTCCAGTCTCTACTAAAAATACAAAAATTAGCCAGGCGTGGTGGAGTGTACCTGTAATCCCAGCTGCTTAGGAGACTGAGGCAGGAGAATCACCTGAACCTGGGAAGTGGAGGTTGCAGTGAGCCAACATTGTGCCACTGCATCCCAGCCTAAGCAACAAAGCGAGACTCCATCTCAAAAAAAGAAAAAAAGAAAAAGAAAAGAAAAATGGTTATAGGGCTTCTGGGGTTATAAAAATGCTATAAAGAACATCAACATTAACCAAAAAATTGGCAATTGACAAAATTGGAATATCACAGGAGATTCAAAACAGTGTAAAGTTATAAAGTTAGTAACGGTAGTGTAGTTATGTTAGACTATCCCTGTTCATAGGAAATACACACTGAAGTATTTAGTGGTAAAGCATCATGTATGTAACTGACCCTCAAGTAGTCCAGAAAAAATATATATTAGATATGATATATGGTATGTTGTATATATTATCTATTTAAATGATAAACAAATGGGGTAAAATGCTAACAATAGGTGAATCTGGGTAAAAAGCCTGTCAATGTTCTTTGCATAATTTTTATTTTTGCAACATTTTTTTAAGTTTGAAATTATTTCCAAATAAAAAGTTAATTACAAATGTTAGATTGTAGAATTCAATGAAAGTAGATCTGCTCTGAAGAACAACAAAAAAAGAAAAAATAAATAAGAAAATAGAAAAATAGGCCGGGCGCGGTGACTCAAGCCTGTAATCCCAGCACTTTGGGAGGCCGAGACGGGCGGATCACGAGGTCAGGAGATCGAGACCATCCTGGCTAACACGGTGAAACCCCATCTCTACTAAAAAATACAAAAAACTAGCCGGGCGAAGTGGCGGGCGCCTGTGGTCCCAGCTACTCGGGAGGCTGAGGCAGGAGAATGGCGTAAACCCGGGAGGCAGAGCTTGCAGTGAGCTGAGATCCGGCCACTGCACTCCAGCCTGGGCGACAGAGCCAGACTCAGTCTCAAAAAAAAAAAAAAAAAAAAAAAAAAAAAAAAGAAAATAGAAAAATAAAAAAAGAGCAGAAATTTTTAAGAGAAAAAAAGACATAGATTGAAAAGACATCTTTATCAATTCAGGGTAGGAATGGATTTATTAAACAAGACATGTTGGCCGGGCGCGGTGGCTCATGCTTGTAATTCCAGCACTTTGGGAGGCTGAGGCTGGCCTCCCAAATATATTTGGCAAAATATTAACATCAGTTAGTTTTTGGTGGTAAACAATCGTTATATGTAGGGGTTTTCTGTATGCTTGAAATGTTTTCTAATTTAGATTTTAAAAAATTTGTAAACAAAAAGTTTAGATGTCTGACCTGTAGCAGAGTTCCAAAATTCAGTAGGCGTCAATATTCGTATCTGTAGTGCTGTGCTTTTTACTTTCCATAAGAGTTACCTCCCCACATCTCCTATCTTCTGACTCAACATCTCTACATGAAATGGTGGAAACTCCAGCCAACTCTTACATTTCACATATGGTGAAAACGAGGTCCAGAGACCAATTTGATTAAATCAACAATCTCCCAATTTTCCTCTAGGGTCCATGGACTGATGGGTAATAGAGATGAAGATGAAGGGGGGATTTTTTAAAAAATCTTTTTTGTTATAAAATATATTTAATATTTACCACTTTAACTTTTTTTTTTTTTTTTTTTTTGAGGCAGAGTCTCACTCAGCCGCCCAGGCTGGAGTGCAATGGTGCGATCTCGGCTCACTGCAACCTCCGCCCCCTGGGTTCAAGCGATTCTTCTGCCTCAGTCTCCTGAGTAGCTGGGACTATAGGCATGTGCTACCATGCCTGGCTAATTTTTGTATTTTTAGTAGAGACGGAGTTTCACCATGTTGGCCAGGATGGTCTCGGTCTCTTGACCTCGTGATCTGCCTGTCTCGGCCTCCCAAAGTGCTGGAATTACAGGCATGAGCCACCATGTCTGGTCTCCACAGTTTAACATTTTTTATGTGTACAATTCAGTGAGTTTAATTACATTCACATTGTGTGCAACCATCACCACTGTCCATCTCCAGAACTTTTCCATCTTACCCAATTGAAACTCTGTGCCCATTAAATACTAGCTCCCCATTTCCCCTCCCTCCAGCCCCCAGAAACCACTGTTCTTATTATTTTTTTTCTTGTTATTTTTTAGAGACCAGGTCTTGCACTGTTGACCAGGCTGGAGTACCATAGCACGATCTCTGCTCACTATAGCCTCAACCTCCTGGGCTCAAGCAATCCTCCCACCTCAGCCTCCCAAGGAGCTGGGATTACAGGCGTGTGCCACTATGCCTAGTTAGTTTTTTGATTTTTGGCAGAGATGAGGGTCTCACTATGTTGCCCAGGCTGGTCTCCAACTCCTGGGCTCAAGTGATCCTCCTACCTCAGCCTCCCAAGTGCTTGGGATTACAGGTGTGAGCCACTGCCCCCAGCCCATCATTCTTTCTGTCTCTATGAATTTGACTTTAGCTACCTCACATAAGTAGAATCATACAGTATTTGTCCTTTTGTGTCTGTTTATTTCACTTAGCATGATGTTTTCAAGGTTTATCCTATGCTGTAACGTATCAGAGGTTCATTCCTTTTTTTTTTTTCTTTTTTTTTTGAGACAGAGTTTCGCTCTGTCACCCAGGCTGGAGTGCAGTGGGGCAATCTCAGTTCACTGCAACCTCAGCCTCCCGGGTTCAAAGCAATTCTCGTGCCTCAGCCTCCTGAGTAGCTGGGATTACAGATGCGCATCACCATGCCTGGCTAATTTTTGTATTTTTAGTAGAAATGGGGTTTCACCATGTTGGCCAGGCTGGTCTCAAACCCCTGACCTCAGGTCATCCTGTCGCCTTGGCCTCCCAAAGTGCTGGGATTACAGGTGTGAGCCACCAAGCCCCACCTCACTCCTTTTTAAAGCCAAATAATATTCCATTGTATGTACAGTATATACCACATTTTATTTATCCATTCATTCTTCTATGGACACTTGGCTTGCGTCCACCTTTTGGTATCTGAGTCCCTGCCTTCAGTTGTTTTGGGTATATACCTAGAAGTGGGATTGCTGGATCATATAATTCTTTTTTTAAATAAGTATTTTATTTTATTTTATTTTATTTTTTGTGGCAGGGTTTCACTCCGTCACCCAGGCTGGAATGCAGTGGCTTGACCTCAGCTCACTGCAGCCTCCATCTTCCATGTCCAAGTGTTTCTCCTGCCTCAGCCGCCTGGGTAGCTGGGGCTATAGGCATGCGCCACCACACCTGGCTAATTTTTGTATTTTTGGTAGAGATACGGTTTCTCCATGTTGGCCAGGCTGGTCTCAAACCCCTGACCTCAGGTCATCCTCTCACCTTGGCTTCCCAAAGTGCTGGGATTACAGGGGTGAGCCACCAAGCCCCACCTCACTCCTTTTTAAGGTCAAATAATATTCCACTGTATGTACAGTATATACCAAATTTTATTTATCCATTCATTCTTCTGTGGACACTTGGCTTGGGTCCATCTTTTGGTCTCTGTTTGAGTCCCTGCTTTCAGTTGTTTTGGGTATATACCTAGAAGTGGGATTGCTGGATCATATAATTCTTTTTTTAAATAAGTATCTTATTTTATTTTATTTTTTTGTGGCAGGGTTTCTCTCTGTCACTCAGGCTGGAATGCAGTGGCTCGACGTTGGCTCACTGTAGCCTCTGTCTTCCAGGTCCAAGTGATTCTCCTGCCTCAGCCTCCCGAGTAGCTGGGGCTACAGGCATGTGCCACCACACCTGGCTAATTTTTGTATTTGTGGTAGAGACGGGGTTTCACCATATTGGCCAGGCTGGTCTCGAACTCCTGACATCAAGCAATCCACCCACCTTGGCCTCCCAAAGTACTGAGATTACAGGCATGAGCCACCGTGCCTGGCCTGGATCATATAATTTTATGCTTGATTGTTTGAGGAACTGACACACTGTTTCTATAGAGCCTGTGCCATTTTATATTCAAGGAGCGGACTATTTTAAATCCATTCTAGTCCTCATGCCAAGGTTGCACAGCCAGCCTCCCGCCACCACACTGCTTTTCACTTCTAGTGGCCCACACCAGAGCTTGTTTGTTTCTTATTGTTGCCTGCTAAATTTCGATTCCATCTGTAAGGTACTGAAACAAAACATGCCCTCTTACATAAAGGGCGGGGCCAAATCTTAAAGTAGCAGTTGGCTGGAGTTACCAGAGGACAGAATTATATTTAAATCCAACTCCTGTACTATAAATAGTCTCAGCTGCAGGTGGCGCTCCCTCTCGGGAAGGTCTTGGTTTCACTCTGTCGAGAGGCAAAGGGTATAAAGCGCTTCTGAGATTTTTAGTCCCTACCCTGCCCCCCATAAAGTCACGAAATTTGGAGGAGTTGACAGAAGGAATTAGAAGCTTCTGTTTGTGGAATCGCTGCAGCAGCAGATAAGGAAAAACTATTCCTTAAGTTTAAATGAGGCAAAACAACTTTTGAAACTAATTTGGCCTGAATCTCATAGTAGGAAACAAGTCCTGGGGGTCTGATTAAAAAAAAAAAAAAAAAAAAAAATTCGCCAGGCGCGGTGGCCCAAGCCTGTAATCCCAGCACTTTGGGAGGCCGAGGCGGGCGGATCACGAGGTCAGGAGATCGAGACCATCCTGGCTAACACGGTGAAACCCCGTCTCTGCTAAAAAAAAAAAAAAAAAAATACAAAAAACTAGCCGGGCGAGGTGGCGGGCGCCTGTAGTCCCAGCTACTTGGGAGGCTGAGGCAGGAGAATGGCGTGAACTCGGGAGGCGGAGCTTGCAGTGAGCCGAGATCCGGTCCCTGCACTCCAGCCTGGGCGACAGAGCGAGACTCTGTCTCAAAAAAAAAAAAAAAAAATTCAAGTTAAGTTAGAAACACTGAATCCAAAGTGAGGGTAAAAGTCAGGATTCCGTTAAACTACAGTTTGTAATAGTGAAAGAATAGTGTGGAGGAAACAGAAACATATCATTTTTTCACTATTAAATGTTAAAACGGGTTGGGCGCAGTGGCTCACATCTGTAATAAAGTATACAAAAATGTGTAAGCAAAAATAAAAGACTTTTGAAGATAACCACTGTAAATAGCTTTTTAAAATGCATAGATGAGAAAAATTTTTTTTTTTTTTTTGAGATTCAGTCTCACTGTGTCACCAGGCTGGGTGGTGCTATCTTGGCTCACTGCAACCTCCGCCTCCTGGATTCAAGTGATTCTCCTGCCTCAGCCTCCCGAGTAGCTGTAACTACAGGTGTGTGCCACCATGCCCAGCTAATTCTTTTTGTATTTTTAGTAGAAACGGTTTTCACCATGTTGGCCAGGATGGTATCGATCTCTTGATCTCGTGATCCGCCTGCCTTGGCCTCCCAAAGTGCTGGGATGACAGGCATCAGCCACCATGCCCAGCCGAAAATAGATAATTTTATGTACTACTTTACAATTTGCTTCCCTTCTTAAAATATTTTATATTTGTTTTATGAAAATATAATACATTTACATCATTCAAAAATAAACAAAAAAGAATAAACAGTGAAAAGGCTCTCTACCACCCGTGTCCCCCGTCAGCCCATTTCCGGTCAGCCTACTTCCCCCAAAGGGAGAGCCACAGGTAGACTCTCGTATGTTTTGTGGAGCTCCTTGGGCATACGCAAGCAAATATGAATCTGTTTTCATCTAGTCCCCTTTTTATATAAAAGGTAACACTGTTCTGTACCTTGCTGTTTTATTTTAACAATATCTTGGAGGTCTTGTTTCTTTTTTCATAAAGAGCTGATCATAGCTGCATAGATTCCATTGAATCTCTGTACTGTAACCTGGTTAATCAGTTACTCTTTGCTATTGCTGCTCTGATGAATAATCTTATACAAGCCTCATTTTGTATATATCCAAGTACATCTATAGGCAAATTGCCCGGGTAAATGCACTGTAATTTGGAAAGATGTTGCCAAATTGCCCCCTCTAGGGATTATGCCAATTTACACCAGTACCAGCAATGACTTAGAGTGTCTTGTTGCCCACAGCCTGGATACAAAGTGTGTTGTTAATTTCTCCAATCTGATATTTGAAAACGAAAAATGGCATCCAAGGGAAAAAAAGTATCATGGTGTGGTTTACATTTGCGTTTCTCTTCTGAGTGAGCCTGAACATATTTTCATGTTTACAGGCCTTTTGCATATCTTTTTTGAGAACTGTCTGTTTATATGTTTTGCTCACTTTTCTATTGGGTTATTGGTCTTTTTCTTATAATTTTTTAGATCTCTTTATATGTTAGGAGAATACACATTTGTGATACGATTTGAAAAAAAAGAATCCTAGATGATGTGTCTACTCTTTGCTTATAATGTGTGTTTTTTGCCAAGTACATTTTCAAATGTAGTCTTTTAAAATTTTTAAATATCATTTGGATTTTAAATCATTATCAGAAAAGCAAAGGCTACAAACACGTTTTCCAACGTTTTCTTCATTCTTTAAGGACTTACAGTTTCACTTTTACATTTAAATCTGTGACCCCTTTGGAATTTATCCTGATGTGAGGAGTCAGGTGTGGATCCAATTTGATTTTCTTCTGCCTGGTTCCCAGCTGTCCCATTACCATTCACTGAATAATTCATTTCTCCTCATATCATCATAAAGAACAATCCTGAATGTATCTGCATGTATTTCTGGATTTTCTCTTCTGTTCCATTGGCCAGTCTGTCTAATACGAACCACTGCTATACTGTTTTCATTACTGAAGTACTATAATATTTTTAATCAACTTACAGAGCTACTCCCCATCCTCTGCCTCATTGCTCCTCCTTTCCAGAATTTTCCTGGTAATTCTTAAGCATTAATTTTGTAAATTGTCTTTTTAATCATTTTCCTAATTTTTAAAAAGTCATTGGTACTTTCTTTGTTATTGTGTTAAACTTATCAGTTAATTTATGGAAAATTTACATTTTATGATGTTGAGTCTTTCTGTGCAAGACTACTATTTGTTGAAGCCTACTTTTGTACCCTTCTGTAGTGTTTTTACCTTTTCTTTAAGTGGATTTGATGTATTTCTTATTACTTTTTTCTTTTCTTCATTGTATTTTTTCTTTTTTATTTCCAAATCTCCAGAACCTGTGAATTGTGTTAAGTTTATTAAAAAGCATTTTATCTTTTATATTGCTCTTGTACGTCCTTTTCTTCTATTATATCTTCTAACTGACTGTTGAGTATTAGTTTCTATTTTTCCGTTTATTACATGTCTTGGACGTTTTCCATGTTCTTAGATATAGATTTACTTCATTTTATTCAATAATGTTTCTCCTTACATTCTGTTTGAATGTAAGGATCTTGGGATGGAAAGATTATCCTGGATTATCTGGGTGGGCCCTCAGTGTAATCACAAGTGTCCTTATAAGAGGGAGATTTGACACACAAAACAAGCAACAGTGAAGCAGGATGCTGTGCTGCTGCTGGAGGACAGGGGCTAAGGGACACAAGAAATGCGACTCCGGGAGCTAGAAGTGGATGGGAAATGGATTCTCCAGAGACAGCAAGGCCCCACCAACACCCGGATTTGGGCCCAGTGAAACTGAATTCGGACTTCTGACTTCCAGAACTGTAAGAGAATAAACGTGTGTTGTTTTAAGCCACCAAGTTTGTGGTAATCCGTTACAGCAGTCAGGTGAAATGGATACGCGTGTCTTTCTTCCCTTTCGTGTATGCTACGTGGCACACCTAAAAACGCAGACTCTGCCGGGCACGGTGGCTCATGCCTGTAATCCCAGCACTTTGGGAGGCCGAGGCGGGAGGATCATGAGGTGAGGAGATTGAGACCATCCTGGCTAACACGGTGAAACCCTGTCTCTACTAAAAATACAAACAATTAGCCAGGTGTGGTGGCACCTGCCTGTAGTCCCAGCTACTCAGGAGGCTGAGGCAGGAGAATTGCTTGAACCTGGGAAGCAGAGGTTGCGGTGAGCCGAGATCGCACCACTGCACTCCAGCCTGGGCAACAAGAGTGAAACTCCGTCTCAAAATAAAACAAAACAAACAAAAAAAACGCAGACTCAGGCCTGATGGGAGAGAGGGGGAACCACACGCTATCAGGAAGGTTCTCTTCCCAAAGAGGGCAAATATGTTATCAGATGTATTTAATATAAAGTCTCCAATAACACAGTACATTTTAGACTCAATCTCCAACAATGCATTCCCAGGATTTTGTGTATTTTGCTCTTTTCCTTAACAACTAGAACACAATCTGCCAGGTCCTTTAGCTTAAAGCCAATGAACATCCTATTGTAGGTAAATCTTTTCTATTTGTCTGAAGTATATGAAGTCTTAACAGTTATGCTTTCAGTATTCCCATTTCTCATAAGATAAATATTCCAAAAAATGGTAAAAAGCCTTGCTATACAGATGAGGATGTAACCACAATGGAAAGGGAGGCTGGCTGACAGGACCACTGTGTGATGCCTCCAAATATGTGTTTATCAGCGTATGTTCAAAAACCTGAATTCACCATGGAATGTAGCTATGAGATTTTAAAGTTGAATGTAGTAAAGTTAAGGAACCTGAAGAAGGTTCCACGATTGGGGATGACATCCAAGTAGCAGTGATATAGGAGGCAGGACTTGACTCCAGAGGTGGGGCTTGGACTCCGGACCAGATTGAAGACTAGCTGAAACAGGGAAGAGGTGAGAACACCACTCCATAAGACACGCCTACCGGTGCCATGCCGGTTTACCATTGCCATGGCAACACCCAGAAGTTACTACCCCTTTCCATGGCAAGAACTCAACAACCCAGAAGTTACCAACCTTTTTAAAGAAATTTTTGCATAGCCACCCCTCGCCACCAGCTTGCCCTTGAATTCTTTCCTGGGTGAAGCCAAGGACCCTCCCTGGCTAAGCTTCAATTTTGGGGCTCACCTGCCCTGCATCAGTGGAACCAGTGACAGTCACAGAGGAAAGGCTACACCAAAGCTTGCATTGGCAAATTCTGGGTCTTTCCTATTCATCCAGGTTTTCCATGGCTCCACACAGTGCCAGGCATGCAAGGTGCTCAGGGAGTGTTAGTGGAATGATGCCACATTCCAGGGAAGCTCTTGACCACCCCAAGGAGCTGGGATGGCCTCATTTTTAATCCAGAGCAGGTACCCTGAGAGCTGCAGAAAGTTGGTGAATCACACCTGTGGAGACTCAGCTGCATCTGGACCCGATTTGGATGCAGAAATGCTAGACCTTGAGTTGATGCCATAATGGGAAGAGCCTTGTGTTTTCATGTGGTTGGAATGTGAATTGTGGTCAGAGGCCAGGCTGTGGTATACTGTATCTTCTAAAGATGGCCATGACAGGCTGGGTGCGGTGGCTCACGCCTGTAATCCTAGAACTTTGGGAGGCTGAGGTGGGCAGATCATGAGGTCAGGAGATCGAGACCATCATGGCCAAAATGGTGAAATCCTATTTCTACTAAAATATAAACAATTAGCCGGGCGTGGTGGCATGCACCTGTAGTCCCAGCTACTCGGGAGGCTGAGGCAGGGGAATCGCTTGAGCCCGGGAGGCAGAGGTTGCAGTGAGCTGAGATCACGCCACTGCACTCCAGCCTGGCGACAGAGCAAGACTCCGTCAAAAAAAAGAAAAAAGAAAAAAAAGGTGGCTATGACAATATCCTTCATGTCACATACCTGTCACACACCTGTCACACAATGCGACTTATACACTCCTTTTTGAGAAGTAACATCTATGTCCCCTTCCTTTGAATCTAGATGGGCTGGTGATTATGGCAGAAGTGATGTAATGTGACTTCTCGGTCTTGGTCATAAAAGCCACCATGCAAGCAGCATGACTGTCTGTGGCTGCCATGCTGTGAGGAAGCTCAAACCAGCCTGCTGTTGCAAAGACACCACATAGAGAGACCTTGAGTCTGTGGAGAGCAGGGAGAGTGGAGGGAGAACACTTTGTGTTTTTACTTTTTAAATCAAAATGATTAAAGTATAATTTATAAACAATAAATGCACTCAGGTTAGTTGAAAGAGCCTAGATTCTCGCATTTAAATTTTTTAAATTTTAGAGAATTTTTAAAAATTATTTTATTTTTAATATTGTCTTTTGTAGTTTTGTGATTCTTATCATTTATGTTAAGTTTTTCAAACATTTAGGAGCAACAGTTAAAACTTAACCACGTGTTTTGCTGGTTTCCTTCTCACCATTGTTTCTTGTTTTACGATTTATTGTGTTCTGAATCTGATTAATGTTTACGTGGCAGGGTTGTAAATTTGTAAACAAGGCACTCAGAGGGGCAGACAATAGAGACCATATCTGATCTTTTCTTCCTTCCTTCCTCACACTGGCAGCAGGAGGAAATGCATTAACTTGATAGTTAATGGAGTCTCTGTCTCCTCCAGATTAGATGCTGTCTTTGGAGTAAATATATAGTCATTTCCTATTTCATCTTCCAACTGGGCAGCCCTTCTCCATCTCATTTCCTTTCCCAAGATGGCATTTGGGTATACTGGGAGAGAGCTGGCCATCCCTGTGCTGTCCTCCCTCAGCTGTTCCCTGACCCAGGGTGGCTAGTCTGGTCTCTGGACTGGCATCTGCTGGGACCTGCAGGTTCCACCCAGACTTGGGTATGTCATGGTGTCCGCTGCTCCCAGCTACGGATGACCCATCTCCTCAACCCCAGGTCACAGCTGGCCCAGAGGCCTCTCAGCAGATGCTCTCCCCTCACCGTGTCAAGTGGGACTACATGGATGCCCGGCATCACGCTGCAGCATGAGGGGCCTGGGAGCTGTTCCTTGCTCTTCCCACTCTCTGCCTCCCTCCGCCTCTTCTATGCTTTTGCCCAAATCCTGCCTGGATGTGGCAACCCAAAGGGTTCCTCCTGCTTTGAAGCATCCTCTAGTCTATGTCCCCAAGTTCCCCATACCCTTCTGGATTGTTCCACCATACCAGGCCCCGATTCCAAACCAAGAAGGGGAAACAAGAAAGTGCGTGCCTGGCCTCTCGGATAGGCCTCTTTCTTCTCCCCCTTCTGCATCCTCCAGGGCCTGAAGAGTTGCTTTTTGCTCCCTTATAGGTAGAGTTAAGCTCTTCCTCTCTGCTGGCATTCCCCATGCCTCACTTTTCTCCTTTTAGGGACCCTAACCATTGCCACTCAGCCTTACGGTGAGGAGCAAGGGATGTTTTACACTGTGGAATAAATGCTATGCTTTTGAGTTGATGCTTCATTTTTTTATATTGGAACCAAGGACTTTTTTTGGAAATAGGACTTACTAAGGATAGAAACAATTACAAATCTAACTAGAGTCCTCAAAAATATCCTAAGATAGTTCCTTGGGTGGCCTCCTGAATCACAGTGTTTATAAAACAGTGTCCATTCCATTATTCTCTGCTTTTATTGAGTTCTTCATTCCTACCATTATGTGCTGAATTTCTAAGAACTGTTTCTTGTTCTATGATTGCTCCTTTTTCGTTAATGGGATTTTTTGGGGGTATTTTTTTTGTGGTAAAATACACATAACATAATTTTTTCTATTTTAGCCATTTTTTATTTTTATTTTTGAGATAGAGTCTCGTTCTGTTACCCAGGCTGGAGTGCCGTGGCACCATCTCAGCTCACTGCAACCTCCACCTCCCAGGTTCAAGCGGTCCTCCTGCCTCAGCTACCCTAGTATCTGGGATTACAGGCACATCCCACCATGCCCGGCTAATTTTTATATTTTTAGTGGAGATGGGGTTTCACCATGTTGGCCAGGCTGGACTCCAACTCCTGACCTCAGGTGATCCACCCACCTCGGCCTCCCAAAGTGCTGGGATTACAGGCATGAGCCACCATGCCCGGCCTCATTTTAACCATTTTTAAGTGTACAGTTTAGTGGCATTAAGTACAGCCAAAATTTTTGTGTAACCATCACCACTATACCTGAAACTCTTCATCATCTCCAACAAAAGCTCTGTGCCCATTAAACAATGACGTCCCCTCTATTCTACTTTCCCCTCTATGAATTTGCCTACTGTAGGTACCTCGTATACGTGGACTCATACAGGATTTGTCCTTCCGTGTTCGGCTTATTTCATTCAGCATAATGTTTTCAGGGTCCATCCACATTATAGCATGTGTCAGAATTTCATTCCTGTTAGAGGCTGAATAATATTCCATTGCATGGATATACCACATTTTGGACACCAGGTTGTTTGTTGTGAATGCAAGAGTCTGTCATTAATGTTATTGAGGGTATTAATTTGAATATTGTAAGTACATTCTTGTACTTAGAATTCGTGTACTCCATTCTTTAGCGGATTGCCCTTCTTTATCCACCTTTTTCAGGAGGTGGATGGGCCTTACTTCGGGGTGATCGTCCGTTGGCTGTTCACCCTGGGGCGTGGAGCTGGAGGCTGACGCGCTTGGAGGCTGGTGCGGGCTCCCTGGTCCTCCGCGTGGATCATCTTTTGCTGCCTCCCCGCTCCTCTCCCGCCGACCCCTCAGCTACCCAGTCTTGGTGCTAAGTGGATGCAGATGAGACAACGGGCACATTTCCCTGCAGGGACCGGAATAACCGCCAGGGGGAGCCCCAAGGATAAGGCGCGAAGCGGCCGGGGCTCAGGTTGCGCAGGCACCGAGGGCACCTGGGCTCCTCCGCCCCCTGCTCTGTGAAGGCCAGGGTGCTGCAGGGCCGCACTCCCCGGAGTCTCTCTTCTTTTGGCCGCAGCGGGTGGACCGCAGAGTAGTCCGGGTGCAGCGGCGCCCGGGCAGCTGCGGAAGTGGCTGGGTTGAGGTGGCGGCTGGGGCGCCACGCGCGTTCTCTCTCCGGCTTCTGCACCCGCTTCTGCACCAGCCTCGGGCTGTCAGTCCCCCGCTGGTTTAGTGGCGGAGGAAGCGAGGCATGATCCGGCAGCCCTGGACATTCCTCAACCTTGAAACCCTGATGCTTGGGGCCCGCTGCTCAGAGCTGGGGCGGGGCGGAGCTCTGCTGGGGAGATCTTTCCACCTTCCTCTGGGGAGCCCCTCCTTTTTGCGGGGTGCTCAGCTCACCACTGCGTGACTTCGCTCTCAACGAAAAACACATTTCCTCAAATTCCTCAGATTTCAGTTCTGTTAGTGACATTCTCTCCAGCTTTATAATTTGCTGGAATATATATATGTATGTGTGTGTGTGTGTGTATACATATATATTTATATATATATATATATATTTATTTATTTTTATTATTTTTTTTTTTTTTGAGACGGAGTTTCGCTCTTGTTGCCCAGGCTAGAGTGCAATAGTTGCTCACTGCAACCTCCGCCATGCACTACCATGTCTGGCTATTTTTTTTTTTTTTTTTAGTAGAGACGAGGTTTCACCATGTTGGTCAGGCTGGTCTGGAACTCCTGACCTCAGGTGATCTACCCACCTCGGCCTCCAAAGTGCATGAGCCACCGCGCCCGGCCGGAACAGATCATTTTTTACACTGTCATACAGTTACTTCTTTCTGATAATTTCCATGAGATGTGGGGAGAAAAGAGGCAATTGTGGCGATACAATCCTTGAAACCAGAAATCAATGACGTTATACTTGACTGGATTTTAACCTTCTACCGCATTATGGTTTTGTGTTTCCTCCTTTCTTCTTGTCTGTTTTTTGATAATTATAAAAATTGATTCCTGTCTAGGCACAGTGGTTCCTGCCTATAATCCCTAGCATTTTGGGAGGCCAAGGCGGGAGGATCACTGAACCCAGGAGGTCGAGACGGCAGTGAGCCGTGATCACACCACTGCACTCCAGCCTGAGCAATAGAGCGAGACCCTATCTCAAAAAGAGAGAGAGAGAAAAAAAAAAGAGTCCTAATGATCTAGCACATTCTACATTCACTGCATGATTTTGGGACATGTTTCGTTGGGGATTATAGTTCTGAATTACATAGTATTACCGGAATGGGCTGTGATCAGGATTATAAATAGCAGCAATTACATGCTTTTTGAACTAGAAAAGATGTTCTAAATTGACCTAGATATATACAGACTATTGGGACACGTGATGGATAAAAATTAAGGCCTAGTAGCGGACTCTGAAAAACAATGTTTTCCACCAGGGGGAGCTGTAGACTATGGCTGAAGGTATCCAGATTCACGTCTTTGTCTTGTGCCACTTTTAAACGTGATTCTCCTGATGGTGCCTTCAGTAGGGCCACAATAAAAACCAGGCTAAGGCAGAAAGGTTGAATGGGTTCTTGTAACTGGAAACGTGAGCTACAGCGCTGCCTTTAGGCACAGCTGGATTCAGGCATAGACGCTGCAGGTCTCAGGCTTTGCTCTCTTCTCTGCTTGACTTTATCCTCCCAAAGGCCCTCCCCTCATTGTGGCAAAACGGCTGCAACAGTGCTGGCCTTCATCCTCCCAGACTTAAATTCAATGAGCAAAGACCCCACTTACCTAATGGCTTCCACAAACATCCAGGAATTGAGTCTCTTGACTAACTGGCCTGCCTTTGGTCAGATGTCCACTCCCGCGCCCATCTCAGTCAGCAGGCAAGGTGATGGATTGGCAGGGCCTGGCTCACACCAGGCTGAGGGTGAAGCCGGTTTAACCTAGATGACAAGGACTGAGGGGGACAGGGAGAGGTCTAGAGACAAAATCAGGCTCTGCTCCTGGAAGTGGGTGAATGGGTGCTGGGCAGCCCCCAGAAAACATACAGAGAAGGAGGCCTGGTGTGGAGACTCACACATGTAATCTCAGCACTTTGGGAGGCTGAGGTGGGCAGATCACCTGAGGTCAGGAGTTTGAGATCAGCCTGGCCAACATGGTGAAACCCCGTCTCTACTAAAAATACAAAATTAGCCGGGAGTGGTGGCAGGTGCCTGTAATCCCAGCTACCCAGGAGGCTGAGGCAGGAGAATTGCTTGAACCTGGGAGGTGGAGGTTGCAGTGAGCTGAGATCATTCCACTGCACTCC
Source organism: Macaca fascicularis (assembly GCF_037993035.2). Taxonomy (NCBI): domain Eukaryota; kingdom Metazoa; phylum Chordata; class Mammalia; order Primates; family Cercopithecidae; genus Macaca; species Macaca fascicularis. The sequence continues at coordinate 8,052,756 of NC_088390.1, read as the reverse complement.
AGCCTGGGCGACAGAGAGAGACTCTGTCTTAAAATAAAATAAAATAAAATGGCCGGGCGCTCAAGCCTGTAATCCCAGCACTTTGGGAGGCCGAGACGGGCGGATCACTAGGTCAGGAGATCGAGACCAACCTGGCTAACACGGCGAAACCCTGTCTCTACTAAAAACACAAAAAATTAGCCGGGCGAGGTGGCGGCGCCTGTGGTCCCAGCTACTCGGGAGGCTGAGGCAGGAGAATGGCGGGAACCCGGGAGGCGGAGCTTGCAGTGAGCTGAGATCTGGCCACTGCACTCCAGCCTGGGTGACAGAGCGAGACTCCGTCTCAAAAAAAAAATAAAAATAAAAATAAAAAATAAAATAAAATAAGTCATACAGAGAAGGAGAAGGTGATAACATAAGGCAGATGGAATGCACCATTGGGAGGTGGGGTCGCGACAAGGGATGCAGAGTATAGACTGTGGGGTCGGCTCCCCACGGGAGAAGAGACCTCTCAGCTGGCCGTTATGCTGAGTAGACAGCCTGAACTAGTGACTTCAGAGGGGAGGCAGCTCTGGGAGATGACACAGTGGAGGTTTGGTCCTGTGACGTTATGGCTGAAGGAGGTAGAGGAGAAGCATGTGACGTGAGGAGTTCGGGGCGCTCAGAGGACAGGCTGATGGCTGGATTGGTCATGGGGATGGTAAAATCACCAGAATGAGAAGACTGGGAGCTGATGGAGAAGAGGGTGTGCCCACTGCTCAGTGGATGATGACATTCACCAGGGATGGGGGCGGGGTTGAAGAGGTGAGTGCCATGGCCCTCAAGGAACCACTGGGAATGAGGAGGACACTGACCCCAAACCTCTCAACTCTGGGGTGTGTGGTGTCTGGGAGGAGCCTGTGAGCAGAGCCAGATCTTGAGTAAAGAAGGAGGTGGAGGGAAAATCCTGTGAATATGTTAAGAATGCAGGAGAAACTGAATTAAACAGGACAGATTAAGCAGATCTATTTATCTCTTCACCCTCCCAAAACCCCACTAAAATTACAATAAAAGGATAAAAAAGGCATAAACCCACAAGGACAAGAAGAACGGGGGAGGAAATGAGCACAGACAGGAGAACTCAGCATTCTGGAAAGCGGGGGGAGCGTGGAGAGTGATGACTGACTTGGCAGAGCAGAGGGAGCTCAAATCCAAGCGCTGGCGGGTGGGGGTGGACATCAAAAACCAGCAGAATCCTGGAAGCCTGAGGGATTGGAAATATCGGGTGTTTCATCTATTTACTGGTAGGAAATAAAATACCCCCAGTGTTGCATGGCTTGAAGCAATGCCAGTTGTAACTTCATGATTCTGTGGGCCCACTGGCTTCACCAGGTGGCTCTGCTCTACGTGATGCTGGCTGGGGCATGGGCCTGGTAGCTGGTGTTGCTATCCTCCAGCAAGTCAGTGAGGGCTGTGAGTTGAGGACTTCTGTCCTTCTCTATGTTGTGATTCCATGTGCTTGGGCTTCTCAGAGCACGGTAGCATACAAATTAGCTTTGGTTAGTTAAATCCAGTTCTTCCCTAGGGCCATTTTCCCAATGCATTTGATCATCAATATCAGTATTATCACATGACCGGTTTATGTAAGATAGTTGAATCTTAGCAACAAGGTGAGTGTTAACACTGTATCACAATATGGCTGTAGATATAACCTGAAAAATAATCGACAAAAGATACTGGCATATTACTAGAGTCTTAGTCATGAACAGTGAGTCCAGTCCATCTGGAGTAATCATAGCATATGACCAAAATGTCTCCCAGAGCGATGCCACTAGGGTTTGCAGACTTCCGTTTGGCTTTGTCAGGTTTCAAAAGCAGGAGTGATCTTGGCATCAGATGGCTCCACCCTTTCAGACATCCTGTATATATATATATATAATTTTTTTTTTTTTGAGACAGAGTTTTTATTCTCCTGCCTTAGCCTCCCGAGTAGCTGGGATTACAGGTGCTCGCCACCATGCCCGTCTAATTTTTATATTTTTAGTAGAGACAGGGTTTTACCATGTTGGCCAGGCTGATCTCGAACTCCTGACCTCAGGTGATCCACCTGCCTCGGCCTTCCAAAGTGCTGGGATTACAGGCATGAGCCACTGTGCCTGGCGTATCCTGTATAATTAAGCTAAGAGAAAATATCATCTCTTGCTCTGAGTCCCTCTCAAAGCATCAATGTAATATTGATGTAATATGTGATATCCCCTCATTGTAACCCACTCATTCATTTCTTTATATTCAGCTACCATTTCTCCTTCCCTTCAGTTATATCTAAACTTTCCACTTATTTATTTATTTTTTTTTGAGACATGGTCTCACTCTGTCGCCCAGGCTGGAGTGCAGCGATACAATCACAGCTCACGGCAGCCTCAACTTCCCAGGCTCAAGCCATCCTCCTGCCTCTCAGCCTCCCAAGTACATAGGACTACAGGTGCACGCCACCGTATCCAGCTAGTTTTAAAACAGTTTTTTGTTTTTGTTTTTGGTAGAGACAAGGTCTCAAGGTGGGGTAATCTGTCTAATGGGGGCCCTTCCTTGACTCCCTCATGTTGAGTGTAAACACGAAGGCATGTAAGCCAGCCTTTCATTCCTTTATCTCCCCCGATTTTGAACAGCAGATGTTTCAATTGTCTGTTCAGTTTCTATCAAACCATGATTTGAGGTTTGAAATGTGTTCCTTGGATGGAACACATTTCTCTGAGGATGAAAATGTATTTCTTGGTCTGAAGAAATGTGACTCGACAGTCCTAATTGGTGCAGTATTTTCGGTTTCAATTCTTTTACAGTATTTTGAGTATTTGCATCTACTGCTGGGGATGCAAAGCCTAGTCCCAGAGTGTCTGTTTTTTTTAGGATCCATTTGTAGCCCCCCAGGGCTGGCAGCATCAGTCCAATTTGCCAGCTATATGTGGGACCTTCGCCGTGGAGACCTTCTCCATAGTTATCTGCAGTCTCTGTCTCTCTTGCTAATAGACAGTATGATTCTTATAGCATTTTATGCCTGAGAGGGTGCAAGAGGAACGTGTCTAGATCCAGCTTATGTCTGCATGGCTATGGGTCCCCCGTGTGCACTCATTTAATGCAGCCAGGTGGCCACCTCAAACAAGGGTATTGCAGATTCCAATCTCCTTCCAGTCCTAGAAGGGGCTACTTCTGAGGATCATTGATATGTCCTATTTTAATACATTCCTTAAATTCCCATGGTGGTTTCCATGGGGCCATGCCCCATATGAGGATACTTTCAATAGTCCAGTCTCCATTGTTTTACCAGATGCCGTGGCCTGGCCATAGCTATACCCATGAATTGGTAAAAACCCAAACAGGGGCCAGGCGTGGTGGCTCACCCAGCACTTTGGGAGGCCGAGGCGAGTGGATCACCTGAGGTTGGGAGTTCGAGACCAGCCTGACCAACACGGAGAAACCCCATCTCTACTAAAAATACAAAATTAGCCGGGTGTGGTGGTGCATGCCTGTAGTCCCAGATCCTTGGGAGGCTGAGGCAGGAGAATCACTTGAACCTGGAGGCGGAGGTTGAGCTGAGATCGCGCCACTGCACTCCAGCCTGGGTGACAGAGCGAGACTCCGTCTCAAAAACAAAACAAAACAAAACAAACCACACCCCAAACAGAGAGTCGAACAGCATGCAGTTCCGCCCACACAGCTGATTTGTTCTTACCTTCTTTAATTAGAGCGGTGGTGTTCCAAACAGGATGCTGTCCGTTCACCTGGGAACTGCCATCCATAAATCAAGAAGCTCTTTGTTGGTCAATAGATGGCTGTTCCTAGGGCACCGCTTAAGTGACCCAAGTGGCTGTAGCATCCAGCAGCATCTCAGGAGGTTCCAAAGTGGATTCTGAAACCGCCATTGCAAAACTGTAACTAAGGCCAGGTGCGGTGGCTCATGCCTGTAATCCCAGCACTTTAGGAGGGCCAAGGCAGACAGATCATTTGAGGTCAGGAGTTTGAGACCAGCTTGACCAATATGGTGAAACCCTGTCTCTTCTAAAAATACAAAAACATTAGCCGGGCATGGTGGCACATGCCAGCTACTCGGGAGGCTGAGGCAGGACAGTAGCTTGAACCCGAAGGCAGAGGTTGCACTGAGCCAAGATCGCTCTATTGCACTCCAGCCTGGGTGATAGAGTGAGACTGGAAAAAAAAAAAACATTATAACTGAGACAGTGAAAGAGATCTGACTAACCAACTCCATCCTGCTTCTAACCTCCAACCTGTGCTTGTTCATTCCAGGGCAGAGGCCAAACTAACTCTGGAAGGAACTTATTTTTTAGTTTATAGTTTAAAACAAAGATGATAACAGCCCTTTCCCAAAACAAACCCCCTTCTTGCCTGGGAACTAGACTGCCTTTGTAAACTAACAAATTAGCCAAAAGATCGGAAATTGTGGTTTAGGAGTAATTCAGCTGGTGGCTATAAGATTCTGACCCTCCCCAAATTGCTCCTGGGGATAACATCACCATTGTACAATCTATGATCAGTGCTTGAGAAATTTCGGTAAACTAGCTCCTCTAATCTTATGGTCCCCACCAAAAAACTGACTCAGCACAAGAGAACAGCTTAGACTCCCTATGATTTCATCCCACGTCCAACCAATCAGCACTCTTGACCGCGGGCCCCACACCCACCAAATTATTCTTAAAAACTCTGATTCTAGCCGGGCGCGGTGGCTCACGCCTGTAATCCCAGCACTTTGGGAGGCCGAGGCGGGCGGATCACAAGGTCAGGAGATCGAGACCACGGTGAAACCCCGTCTCTACTAAAAATACAAAAAATTAGCCGGGCGCGGTTGTGGGCGCCTGTAGTCCCAGCTACTCGGGAGGCTGAGGCAGGAGAATGGCGTGAACCCGGGAGGTGGAGCTTGCAGTGAGCCGAGATCACGCCACTGCACTCCAGCCTGGGAGACACAGCGAGACTCCGTCTCAAAAAAAAAAAAAAAAAAAAAAAAAAAAAACTCTGATTCTTGGCCGGGCGCGGTGGCTCAAGCCTGTAATCCCAGCACTTTGGGAGGCCGAGACGGGCGGATCACGAGGTCAGGAGTTCGAGACCATCCTGGCTAACACGGTGAAACCCCGTCTCTACTAAAAAATACAAAAAACTAGCCGGGCGAGGTGGTGGGCGCCTGTAGTCCCGGCTACTCGGGAGGCTGAGGCAGGAGAATGGCGTAAAAACCCGGGAGGCGGAGCTTGCAGTGAGCTGAGATCCTGCCACTGCACTCCACCCTGGGCGACACAGCGAGACTCCGTCTCAAAAAAAAAAAAAAAAAAAAAAAAAAAAACTCTGATTCTCAAATGCTCAGGGAGACTGATTTGAATAATAATAAAACTCCAGTCTTCCACACAGCCAGCTCTGCATAAATTCCTCTTTCTCCATTGCAGTTCCCTCGTCTTGATAAATCAGCTCTGTCTAGGCAAGGGCAAGGTGAACCCATTGGGCAGCTACAATTCTAGGGATAAAGAAACTACCCGCTCATGAGTAATCCTCGCATCTCTCTGGTAGCATGTTCCTATATACACCGTTTCCATTTGTTATGGAGCTCTTCTGGGCACTTTCCACTCCATTACAGTGTTTCTTCAATTTTATTTATTTATTTTTTAGAGGGAGTATTGCTCTGTTGCCAGGCTGGAGTGCAGTGGCGCCATCCTGGCTCACGGCAACCTCTGCCTCCCAGGTTCAAGTGATTCTCCTGCCTCAGCCCCCTGAGTAGCTGGGATTACAGGCGCATGCCACCACGGCCAGGTATTTTATTTTATTTTATTTTTTATTTTTAGTAGAGACAGGGTTTCGCCATGTTGGCCAGGCTGGTCTTGAACTCCCGACCTCAAGTGACTCTGCCCGCCTCGGCCTCCCAAAGCGCTGGGCTTACAGGCGTGAGCCACCGCACCCGGCCATGTTTCTCCAAAATTGTCCAAGACATTATGACTCTGTCAGATTTCAAGATTATTTTATGCCTTTAGTCATAGTGGCCATTTCAATTAATGTTCAATAGCAAGCTAGTTAATTATCTCTCAAATGGAAATTTTTTGGTTCAAAATCCCAGTGGTCATTGCTGGGTGGTGCTTTTGCTACAGCCCAAGTCTGCATTCCACACAGGGCTATTGTACAGAGACTCTGTCTACACCAGCATGCCAGCTCCTGACAGGGCATTAATTAAAGTGTTAATCTCTTTGTGTCCATCAAGTATTCTACACTGTTTCAAATTAACAACCTTTGTGGGCTGAGGCCATTTTATTGGTCAAGCCATTTAGCATGATCAATCAATATTGGCAGAAGGGATTTACATGCCTTCTGTTTTACTAGGCACTTTGTAGGACTAACAAATTAGCCAAAAGATTAGAAATCATGGTTTAGGAGTCATGCAACTGGAGGCCACAAGATTCTGACCCTCCCCTGGGAATAACATCACTATTGTAGAGCCTGAGATCAGTGCTTGAGATATTTTGCAGACCCTGCACTGGATGGATCAGCTGGCACCACCTAGATCGATAAACTGGCTCATCTGATCCTATGGCCCCCACCCAGGAACTGACTCAGCGTAAGACAGTTCTACTTCCTATGATTTCATCTCTGACCCAACTAATCAGCACTCGTGACTCACTGGCTGCCCCCTACCCACCAAATTGTCCTTAAAAACTCTGATCCCAAAGGCAGGGAGATTGATATGAGTAAATAATAAAACTCGGGTCTCCCGCACAGCCGACTCTGAGTGAATTACTCTTTCTCTATTACAATTCCCCATCTTGATAAATTGGCTGTGTCTAGGCAGCGGGCAAGGTGAACCCACTGGGCAGTTACAACACAGCTGACCTTCAGTGTCCAGCCATTCTGGAGATCAGGCTGATACCTGGAGTCTCCAGTGGTAGAACTAATACCACAACCTCCACCACAAGCCCCCATCCTAAATTACATTGAGAGACTTCTTCTTCATTATGGAGGTAGGCCAAATATTCTTAAACAGAACATCAAAGAAAAGTATGAGTCATTTAGAAAAAAAACCTGGTAAAATGTACTTTATCAAAATGAAAAACTTCTGCTCTTCAAAAGACACCATTAAGAAAATGCAAACGTGGTGGCTTGCAGCTGTAATCCTAGCATTTTGAGAGGCTGAGGAGGATCATTTGAGCCCAGGAGTTCAAGACTAGCCTGGCCAACATGGCGAAACCCCCGTTTCTACCAAAAATTCAAAAAATAGCTGGGTGTGGTAGCAGGAACCTGTAGTCTGAGGTGAGAGAATCACCTAAGCCTGGGAAGACTGAGGCTGTAGTGAGCCGTGATTGTGTCACTGCACTCCAGTCTGGGTGACAGAGTAAGAACCTGTCGCAAAAAAAAAATAATAAGAAGAAGAAAGAAAGAAAAAGAAAAGAAAATGAAAAGACAAGCCAGGAACAGGGAGAAAATATAAAATTTTATATATATATTTTTTTTTTCTTTGAGACGAGGTCTCACTCTGTCACTCAGGCTGGAGTGCAGTGGTGTGATCACAGCTCACTGCAGCCTTGAACTGGACTCAAGTTATCCTCCCATCTCAGCCTCTGGAGTAGCTGGGACTACAGGCACACGCTGCCATGTCTGGGCAATTTTGGGGGGGATTTTTAGTGGAGACGAGGTTTCACCATATTGCCTAGGCTGGCCTCGAACTCCTCAGCTCAAGCGATCTACCTGTCTCAGGCCTCCCAAAGTGCTAGGATTACAGGCGTGAGCCACTGTGCCCCGCCAGAAAATATTTTTATGTGTATATTTAACAAAGGCTTGTATCCAGAATATACAAAGAACTCTTACAACTCAATAATAAGAAGGCAAACAGCCCAAATAAACAATTGGCAAAATATTTGAACAGACTCATTCCTCACAAAAGAAGATATGAGTGGCCAATAACCACACGAAAAAATGTTCAACAGCATTAGTCAACAGGGAAATGCAAAATCAAACCACACAGAGATAATAACACTATACCTATCACAATAGCTAAAATTTAAAAGTCTGACAAAACCAAGTGTTAGAGAGGATATGGAGTGACTGGAATTCTCATACATTGCTTGTAGGAAAATAAAATGGCCCAACCAGTTTGGTAAACAGTTTGACAGCTTCTTTAAAAGTTAAACAGGCTATGGCTGGGCACTGTAGCTCACACCTATAATCTCAGCACTTTGGGAGGCCAAGGTGGGAGAATCACTGGAGGTCAGGAGTTAGAGACCAGCCTGGCCAACATGGTGAAACCCTGCCTCTACTAAAAATACAAAAATTGGCTGGGTGTGGTGGCGCACTCCTGTAATCCCAGCTACTTAGGAGGCTGAGGTAGGAGAATCACTTGAACCTGGGAGGTGGGGGTTGCAGTGAGCTGAGATTGTGCCACTTCACTGCAGCCTGGGCAACAAAGCGAGACTCCATCTCAAAAAAAACGTTAAACAGGTTGGATGCGGTAGCTCACGCCTGTAATCCAGCCCTTTGGGAGGCCCAGGAGTGTGGATCACTTAAGCCTGGGAGGTTGAGACCAACCATGGGCAACATGGCGAAACCCCATCTCTACAAAGAATACAAAAATTAGCTGGGGTGGTGGCTTGTGACTGTAGTCCCAGCTACTAAAGAGGCTGAGGTGGGAGGATCGCTTGAGCCGGGGTGGTGGAGGCTGCAGTTAGCTGTGATTGCACCACTGTACCCCAACCTGAGCAACAGAGTGAGACCCTGTCTCAAAAAAAAAAAAAAGTTAAACATATTAGACATACAGCTACCATTAATTCAACAGTTTTACTCTTAGGTATTTATCTAAGAGAAAAGAAAATATATGTCCATACAAAGACGTCAAAGACATAGTAGCTTTCTCTGCACAAAGAATGTTCATAGCAGTTTTACTTGTAATAGATCAAACTGGAAACAATCCAATGTTTAAATACATGAATGGATAAATAAACTGTGGTGTATCTATATATACTGGACTGGAGTGCTACTTGGTAATAAAAAAGAATTAACTATTGATATAAGTAACAACATTAATGAATTTCAGAATAATTATACTGAGTAATGACCATACATTCACGGGCATGAATATACATCAAAATTTATCAAATAGTACACTTGGATTATGTGCAGTTTATTGTATGTTAATTACACCTCAACAAAGCCGTTGTTAAAAATAAATGAATTACTGATACATACAGCAATATGGATTAATCTCAGAAACGTTATGCTGAGTGAAAGAAGCCAGACTCAAAAGACTGCTGTGTGATTTCATTTAGATAAAAATCCTAGAAAAGACTAATCTAATCTAATCTCTACTAACAAAAAACAGAAAGGTTGTCTGGAACTGGGGATGGAGGAGAGGTGAAGATTGGTTGGGGTAGAGCACTGATTTTTTTGGAGCAATGGAAAAGCTCCATATCTTCATTGCGGTGGTTGTTACTCAGGGGCATAAAATTTATCAAAACCCGGCCAGGCGCGGTGGCTCACCCCTGTAATTCCAGCACTTTGGGAGGCTGAAGCAGGCGGATCACAAGGTCAGGAGATCAAGACCATCCTGGCTAACATAGTGAAACCCTGTCTCTACTAAATATACTAAAAAATTAGCCGGGCGTGGTGGCAGGTGCCTGTAGTCCCAGCTACTTGGGAGGCTGGGTCAGGAGAATGGTGTGAACCCGGGAGGCAGAACTTGCAGTGAGCTGAGATCGCGCCACTGCACTCCAACCTGGGCGACAGTGTGAGACTCCGTCTCAAAAAAAAAAAAAAAAAAATCAAAACCCATAAAAGCATACACTTAAAATGGGTGCCTCTTACAGTGGGAAAATTACACTTCAATACATTTTTTTTTTTTTATAGTGATGGGGTTTTGCCATGTTGCCCAGGCTGGTCTTGAACTCCTGCACTCAAGCAGTCTGCCTGCCTTGGGTTCCCAAAGTGTTGGGATTACAGGCATGAGTCACCACATCTGGCCAATAAAATGATTTTTAATAATTACCTACAAATATTGTTTCCCAGGTAGCTAGTGGAGAATGTGCCCTACCAAAACCAGAGATTAAACCAAGAAAGAAGATGCGAATTTAAGGAACAGGCAATCCAATTCACAGGCTAAAGGAATTTCTGCAATTATGGTGAAAAGAAATCCTAAAATAATAATGTGTACAAAAGACCTAGACAACAGAAACGTTCAGATTGGAGCATGATGACAGAGAACTCCAGAAAACAGATTTTTTTTTTTTTTTTTTTTTTTGAAGACAGGGGTCTTGCTTTGTTGCTCAGACTGGAGTGCAGTGGTACAATCATAGCTCACTGAAGCCTCAAACTGCTGGGCTTAAGCTATCCCCCCACCTCAGCTTCCCAAGTAGCTGGGACTACAGCTGTGCACCACCATGCTTGGCTAATTTTTTTTTTTTTTTTTTTTTTTGAGACGGAGTCTCACTCTGTCGCCCAGGCTGGAGTGCAGTGGCATGATCTCGGCTCACTGCAAGCTCCACCTCCTGGGTTCACGCCATTCTCCTGCCTCAGCCTTCCAAGTAGCTGGGACTACAGGTGCCCGCCAACACACCCAGCCAATTTTTTTGTATTTTTAGTAGACACGGGGTTTCACTGTGTTAGCCAGGATGGTCTTGATCTCCTGACCTTGTGATCCACCCACCTTGGCCTCCCAAAGTGCTGGGATTACAGGCCTGAGCCACTGCACCCAGCCCCATGCTTGGCTAATTTTTAAAAATTTTGTAGAGACAGGGTCTTGCTATATTGCCCAGGCTGGCCTGGAACTTCTGGACTCAAGGGATCTTCCCAAGTAGCTGGGACTACAAGCATGTGCCACTTTGCCCAACCAGAATACAATTTATTATTTGATGTGTTTTATCATGTGGAAAATTATAATGAGAAGTTGTAGGAGGATAAGAGAAATAATGATAGGTACATAGACAACCAAGCAAACTAAGAAAATTGCCTAGTAATTACTAAGCAATTACTAACTCCTGGAAAATAAAAATGATGAAAAACAAAAGAAACACAACCACAACCACAGAACATGTAACTACTGAATATATAAACACGATAGTGGAAATCGTGTAAACATGGAATATTGACTTACCTGAAAATTAAAACTAAACCAGGAAAAAAAGTTACATGTGCTTGCTTGCATGTACAAGAAATTGCCTGTGTCATGTTAGAAAGTCTACAGATCATTTTAAAATGGACAAATAAAAAATAGCAGTTCTTGCATATTATTTAAAATTCAAAAAGCAGGCCAGGCCTGATGACTCACGCTTGTAATCCCGTCACTTCGGGAGGCCGAAGCAGGCATATCTCCTGAGGTCAGGAGTTCAAGACTAGCCTGGCCAACATGACTAAACCCTGTCTCTACTAAAAATACAAAAATTAGCTGGGTGTGCTGGTGCATGCCTGTAATCCCTACTACTGAGGAGGCTGAGGCAGGAGAGTGGCTTGAAGCTGGGAGGCTGAGGTTGCAGTAAGCCGAGATCATGCCACTGCACTTCATCCTGGCGACAGGGCAAGACTCTGTCTCAAAAAACAAAACAAACAAACAAACAAAAAAAGAAAACAAATACCAGAAGCAGCCACTAAAAGAGACTTCCCTGTGCAAGGTGGGCTGGTGCTGGTGTGGCAGAGCTGCTGGTTTCACTTTGAACCTTTTAGTACATTTGATGATTCTAACTATGTGAATGCTTCACTTGGCTAAATATAGAATTAATGTTTTACTATATGTGGAGAACTTTGTTTGCCTTGGATGGGATTCCAGAAGCCACAGCATAAAACTTTGGAAGAGACGGGTGTAGTGGTGGGGAGCTTGGGGGAGGAGGAGGACAGTGAAAGAGCCTTGAATGAATGGGGCTTGTATCTGTCTGGGCTGGCCGTGAGGGCAGCAAAGAATCCTAATCAAGGGAAGTGGAGAGGACCTTGGAGTCTGAGACTCAGAAAGACCCTCAAAGAAAACTAGGTTTTACACAGAGGAGGGGCTTTCTCACTCTTCAAATCCTCAATGAGACTCAGGTGTTGCCAGTCCACAGGGATGGCAACTGAAAGAGAGGACAGACAGGCTCTCAAAAGCAAATGCAAGACCTCAGAAAGAAGAACAATCTATTAGTGTGAGGGGCAAAGGCCTTACCTTCCTCCTGCAGGAGTCCCTGGGGACTGTTGCCCGTGCCACAGTCCCGGTAATTTATTTTTATAATGATGGCACTGAGTCATTGGGAAAGTTAAATTATGTTCAGCAGGAAGGGTTTTAGAACTATTTCCATTAAAAGTGGTTTAAATTGGCCCGGTACAGTGACTCACACCTGTAATCCTAGCACTTTGGGAGGCCAAGGTGGGCGGATCACGAGATCAGGAGATCCAGACCATCCTGGCCAATATGGTGAAACCCCGTCTCTACTAAAATACACAAAATTAGCCAGGTGTGGTGGTGGGCACCTGACAGCTATAATCACAAAAAGCAACTCACTTCCCTCACCCAAATCGTGCTGCCTCTTCAGCAATAAAGACATACTTCGGAAGAGCTACTTTTCTTAGAAATTGAGGAAATCTGGGCTCCAGAGATTATTTTCACACTATTCACTATAAGTCCTTAGGCAAGGGAATTAATTCTCCACTTCCGTCTTAGTTTCCCTCAACTAAGTAAAAAATGAAAATACAGAACTGGATCTTTTTTTTTTTTTTTTTTTTTTTAGATACAGTCTTGCTCTGTCACCCAGGCTGGAGTGCACTGGTGCAATCTTGGCTCACTGCAACCTCTGCTTCCCAGGTTCAAGCAATTCTCATGCCTTAGCCTCCAGAGTAACTGGGATTATAGGCGTGCGCCACCACGCCTGGCTAATTTTTGTATTTTTTTTTTTAATAGAGATGTGGTTTCACCATGTTAACCAAACCGGTCTTGAACTCCTCACCTTAAGTGATCCATCTGCCTCAGCCTCCCAAAGTGGTGGGATTACAGGCATGAGCCACCACGCTTGGCCGGAACTGGATAATTTTTAGGGTCACTTCCTTCCCTAATATTGCCAGGCTCTACTATCTCAAGCATGGATTCCTGAGTTCCTGCACATGTCTACCTTCCCAAAGGACAGGTGACAAGCTCCATTCTACCCCTCTCTGTGGAGCATCTCTAAGTCTTGGGAATTCTTTTAAGATGGGAAATAAATGTATAGGATTAAGAGTCACAACTATACAAAACAGCATTGAAACTGGCCCAGCTGTCCCTTAGAACTGATGTTTATGGTTTCATTGAATAAACATAAAAATGATCCTCCCAGTCTTAAAACTTCAGAAAGTGACATTTATCTTATCTGAGTTCCTTTCTCAGGAAACCAACCATCAGGCCTCCCAGATAGTATCAAGGAGCTGAAACTTACCAGATCATGGCATCTGGACAATGAGATGCCAGACTCCTCATCCATCATGGTTGCCTAACAGACCACCTGCTTCTTGTTGACCAACTTCCCTTCCTAACCCCTCCCTAATTCCTATTTTCCCACACATGGTTACATTTCTTCCCTATTATATAAACCCTTAATTTTAGCCAGCCAATGAGATAGATCTCCCATCTCCTTGACTGCAGCGCCTGATTGTAGCCTTCTTCTCTGGCAATACTCGTTGTCTCAGTGATTGGCTTTCTGTGCAGTAAACTGAGCCCCTGGCATTTCAGCAACAGCATTACAGAGAAACCTCATTTCCACCCTTGCCTCCTTCACCTTTCCCCTTTCTCCTTCCACCTGAGGTAACAATTTTACAGAGATGTATTCTGACCCCTCTTTCTTCCCTAAGAGGCAGGATACACTTTACTGTTCTGAAAAGTGCTTTCTTCACTTAGCAATAATAAATCAGGAACCCTTTCTACATAAGTGCATAGAAATCTTCCTCTTTCTTTCTTATAGCCAATATTATATTTAGTCCATTATGTGGCTGGACCATAAATTATTCAACCAGTCCCCATTACTAGACACTTGAATAGTTTCCACTCTTTTGCTATCACAGTGTCTCAGTGAATACCCTTGTGCTATGTCATTTCATTTTTATGCACGGATTGGTATTTCATGCACATATCTTATATATGTGCCCCATATGCTGGATCAAAGGGTAAATGCAAAGAGTGTCTGCTCCCTTAAAAGTTCACCAACAGAGTACATTGTTCAACTTTTGGATTTGGGGACTTTTACCAAAAATGGTGTCTCACTATAGTTTTAATTTGCATTTATTTTATGAGAAAGGTTGAACTTCTTTTCATGAATTTAAAGACTTTTTATATTTTTGGTGTGTAAACTGTCTCTTTATCCTTTGCTCTTTTTTTTAGATGGAGTTTTGTTCTTGTTACCCAGGCTGAAGTGCAATGGTGCAATCTTGGCTCACCGCAACCTCCACTTCCCGGGTTCAAGCAATTCTCCTGCCTCAGCCTCCTGAGTAGCTGGGATTACAGGCATGCGCCACCACGCCTGGCTAATTTTGTATTTTTAGTAGAGACAGGGTTTCTCCATGTTGGTCAGGCTGGTCTCAAACTCCTGACCTCAGGTGATCCTCCCACCTCAGCCTCCCAAAGTGCTGGCATTACAGGTGTGAGCCACCGCTCCCGGCAGTGTGTGTGCTTTTTTAAACTGCATTGGTGGTCTTTTTCTTCTCAATTTCTACAAGCTCTTTGTAAATTACAGCATCAGCCCTTGGTCTTTTGTTTGTTTGTTTGCTTGTTTTTGAGACAGAGTCTCACTCTATCCCCCAGGCTGGAGTGCAGTGGCACAATCTCAGCTCACTGAAACCTTCGCCTCCTGGGTTCAAGTGATTCTCATGCCTCAGACTCCCCTGAGCAGCTGAGATTATAGGCATCTGCCACTACACTCAGCTAATTTTTGCATTTTTAGTAGAGACGGGGTTTCACCATGTTGGCCAGGCTGGTCTCGAACTGATCTCAGGTGATCTGCCTGGCTCGGCCTCCCAAAGTGCTGGGATTACAAGTGAGAGCCACCACACCCAGCCAGCCCTTGGTCTTTGATATGAGTTGCAAGTATGTATTCCAGCTCTTCTTATGTATTTTGCCTTTTATCTATCTATCTATCTATCTATCTATCTATCTATCTATCTATCTATCTATCTATCTATCTACCTACCTACCTACCTACCTATATTTTGAGATGACGTCTCGCCGTGTTGCTCAGGCTGGAGTGCAGTGGCGCAATCTCAGCTCACTGCAACCTCTGCCTCTCGAGTTTCAGTGATTCACTTGCTTCAGCCTCCCCAGTAGCTGGGATTACGGGGAACACCACCACAACCAGCTAATTTTTTTTTTTTTTTTTTTTTTTGTATTTTAATAGAGACAGGGTTTCTCCATGTTGGCCAGGTTGGTCTCAAACTCCTAACCTCAAGTGATCCGCCCGCCTCGGCCTCCCGAAGTGCTGAGATTACAGGCATGAGCTACCGCGCCCAGCCTTTATATGTAAGTTTAACGAAACGTTTTATTTTGAGATAAGTATAGATTCACATGCAGTGCTTAAAAAAGATATGGAGCCATCTCATATATCCTTAGCCTAGTGTCCCCAACGGTAACATATTACAAAACTGTAGTACAATATAGTTATAATTTTTTTTTGCCACACAAAAGCTTTTTCTTGTTGTTTTTGATATAGTGGAATATATCAGTCTTTTTATGGCTTCTGGGTTTTGACTCGAAGACTCTCTTGCAATATTTGTATTGCTGCTAGAGGGATCAGTTACTTCCAAGACTCTCTTAGACTTAGTTCTGCAGGGAAAAGGAATTCCTGGAGAGTTGTCTCTTGGCCCCCACCATGACTTTTGCTCTCCCTACAGAGCCAACTGGCCCCACCCTCTGGCCTTGGCCTGGGTAGTGCAGTTTCTGGCCACACAGACAACTCAACTTAGCTGGAGATGCTGGTGCTGGAGTCTCCTACTGAGTCTTGAAGGTTCTACACATGAGCCCTTCCGGCTGGTGAGTCACCACCGTCAGGTTGAGTACCTGGGTTGGTGGGTGGGGCTGGCAGTGCCATTTCTGGTGCCCTGTCTAGTGCCCCCTTGGCCTGGGGCAAACCTCTGCATGGTTGGTTCTTCAACTCCAGGAGCCTCTTCCTCTTGACAACTCTTCTGCCTTTTCTTCCCACTACAGATTCAGGGGCTTTGAAGTCAAACCCATCCCCAGGCTGCTATCGACTACCTGTCATTTCTACTGCTTAAGCCACAATTACAGGGCTTCCTGCACTTGACCTGTAATTGAATTTCCTTGGGAACTCAATGACAAGATTGATTCAGCCTAATTGAGTCAATGATCAACTCTCCCTGCCTTTTATCTAGTCCTTGTTTCTGCCTGGGGCTGCCTGGGCTGAGGCTATGAGACTTTCTCGGTTTCTGTTTGAAGAGTTAAAAGTCAACTGATGTGCCTTTTTTATTTTTCCCCACCTATTTGCATTTTGACAACTGACACCTCTTAAACACCATTTATTTAAAAGATCTTGCAGAACATAGCCTTTCTTCACCTTTCCTCTGTCTGGCTAGCTGAGGTCAGAGGAAACTCCTGTTTTTAAACTTGCGTGTGTTCTCTTCATATGAATGTTAAAATGCAATTCTAAGAAATAAAAAAGTCCAGGTATAGTGGCATGCACCTGTAATCCCAGCACTTTGGGAGCCTAATCCGGGAGGATTACTTGCTTGAGCCCAGGAGTTGGAGGCTGTAGTGAGCTGTGATGGTCCCATTACACTCCAGCCTGGGTGCCGCAGTGAGACGCTGTCTCTAAATTAAAAATTTTAAAAAGGAAGAAATAATAAAAAGTCCAGCCTCAAAAGCAGGTTTGGAAATGAATAAGAAGTCAGCCTTTGGGTGGCTCTTTTAAATTTTTTTTTTAAATTTATTTTGAGACAAGGTCTCACTCTGTTGCCCAGACCGGAGTGCGGTGGCATGATTTCAGCTCACTGCAACCTCAACCTCCCGGGTTCAAACAATTATTGTGCTTCCCGAGTAGCTGGGATTACAGGCATATGCAACCATACCCGACTAATTTTTTTTTTTTTGTATTTTTAGTAGAGATGGGGTTTCGCCACATTAGCCAGGCTGATCTCAAATTCCTGAGCTCAAGTGATCCACCCATCTCAGTCTCCCAAAGTGCTGGGATTACAGGCATGAGCCACTGCAACGGGCCATTTAAAAAAGTTTCTTGATATGACTCAATAATAAAAAGGCTACCCAATTTTTAAATGAACAAAGGATCTGAATAGAAATTTTTCTTAAGAAGGTATAAAAACAGCCGGCCGGGTGCAGTGGCTCACGCCTGTAATCCCAGCACTTTGGGAGGCCAAGGCAGGCGGATCACGAGATCAGGAGCTCGAGACCATCCTGGCTAACATGGTGAAACCCCGTCTCTACTAAAAATACAAAAAATTAGCCGGGCATGGTGGCGGGCGCCTGTAGTCCCAGCTACTCAGGAGGTTGAGGCAGGAGAATGGCGTGAACCCCGGAGGTGGAGGTTGCAGTGAGCCGAGATCGCGCCACTGCACTCCAGCCTGGGCGAGAGAGTGAGACTCTGTCTCCAAAAAAAAAAAAAAAAAAAAACAGCCAATAAGCACATAAAAAGATGTTCAACATTATTAGCCATCAGGGAAATGCAAAATTAAAACCACAATGAGATATCACATAACACCCACTAAGATGGCCATAATAATACAGATAGATAATAACAGGTGTTAGTGAGGTTGTGAGAAGCTGGAACACTCATATGCTGCTGATGGGAATGCAAAATGGTGCAGCCACTTTACAAACAATCTGGCAGTTCCTCAAAAGGTTAAACATAGACTTACCACGTGACCCAGCAATTCTACTCCAAGTTTATACACAAGAGAAATGAAAACACATGTCCACACAAAAACTTACATACAAATATTCATGGCAGCATTATTCATAATAGCCAACAAGTAGAAACAACTCAAATGTCCATCAACTGATGAATGGATAAACAAAATGTGTTCTATCGATACAGTGGAATATTACTCAGCCATAAAAGGTAATGAAGTACTGATCCATGCTACAACACAGATAAACCTTTTTTTTGAGACAGAGTTTCGCTCTTGTTGTCCTGACTGGAGTGTAATGGCACCATCTCCACTCACTGCAACCTCTGCCTCCCAGGTTCAAGCGATTCTCCTACCTCAGCCTCCCAAGTAGCTGGGATTACAGGCATGCGCCACCACACCTGGCTAGTTTTTGTATTTTTAGTAGAGACAGGATTTCACTATGTTGGTCAGGCTGATCTCGAACCCCTGATCTCAAGTGATCCACCTGGCTTAAGGGCTGGGATTATAGGCATGAGCCACTGCACCTGGCCCAGCACAGATGAACCTTGAAAGCATTGTTAAGTGAAAGAAGCCAGTCACAAAAGATTGCATATTGTATGACTCAATTTAGATGAAGTGTCCAAAATAGGCAAATCTGTAGCAAAAGAAAGTAGATTGTTGTGGTTGCTCAAGGCAGGGAAGGATGGGGAGGTTGCAGGTTGATGCCTAAATGGTGCAGGATTTCTTCTTGGGGTGATGAAAATGTTCTAAAGTTGATTGTGGTGATGATGGTGCAACTTTATGAATATATTAAAAAATCATTGAATTGTACACTTTCATTTGTATAGTATGTGACTTATATCTTGATCAGACTGTTAGAAGAATGGTTAGTGCCAGGAACTTCTCTACGCAAAGCCTTAAAAAGGGAAGAAAGAAAAAAAAAAGTGAATGGGCATCATCTGGGAGCTCAGAAATGAATCTCAGGGCTTTTCCAGTTTTTGTTTAAATAGTCAAGAACCAACTGATGATGCTTTCCCAGACCCACTGAATCAGAATCTGCATTTGAACAAGATCCTCAGGCCATTTGTATTCACAGAGAGGCCTGCGAAGCACTGGACTAGACAGTATTGCACACTGCAAACAAAAAACTATCCAGGCTGGGCGCGGTGGCTCACGCCTATAATTCCAGCACTTCGGGAGGCCAAGGCAAGTGGATCACCTGAGGTCAGGAGTTCGAGACCAGCATGGCCAATATGGTGAAACCCCGTCTCTACTAAAACAAAAATTAGCAGGGCGTGGTGGTGGGCATCTGTAATCCCAGCTACTCGGGAGGCTGAAGCAGAAGAATTGTTTGAACTCAGGAGGCGGAGGTTACAGTGAGCTGAGATCTTGCCACTGTACTCCTGCCTGGGCGACAGAGCGAGACTCCGTCTCCAAAAAAAAAAAAAAGGCTGTAATCCCAGCACTCTGGTAGGCCAAGGCAGGAAGATCGCTTGAGTCCAGGACTTCGAGACCAGCCTGGGCAATACACTGAGACCTCCAACTATACAAAAAATTGTAAAAATTAGCCGGGCATGGTGATGTACTCCTGTTGTCCTGGTAATGGGGGAATTTGGGGGGAGCTGAGGCAGAAGGATAGCTTGAGCCCGGAGGTCGAGGCTGGAGTGATCCGTGAACTGCACTCCAGCCTGGGCAACAGAACGAGACTCTGTCTCAAGAAAAAAAGAAAAAAGAAAAGAAAAGAAAAGAAAAAACAAGGCCGGGCGCGGTGGCTCAAGCCTGTAATCCCAGCACTTTGGGAGGCCGAGGCGGGTGGATCACGAGGTCAGGAGATCGAGACTATCCTGGCTAACATGGTGAAACCCCGTCTCTACTAAAAATACAAAAAACTAGCCGGGCGTGGTGGCGGGCGCCTGTAGTCTCAGCTACTTGGGAGGCTGAGGCGGGAGAATGGCGTGAACCTGGGAGGCGGAGCTTGCAGTGAGCCGAGATCACGCCACTGCACTCCAGCCTGGGAGACACAGTGAGACTCCGTCTCAAAAAAAAAAAAAAAAAAAAAAAAAAAGAAAAAACAATAAATAAGTAAATAAATAAAAACTATCGGACCAGGCACGGTGGCTCACGCCTGTAATCCCAGCGCTTTGGGAGGCGGAGGCAAGCAGATCACCTGAGGTAGGGAGTTTGAGACCAGCCTGACCAACATGGAGAAACCCCGTCCCTACTAATAATACAAAAATTAGCCTCGTGTGGTGGCGCATGCCTGTAATCCCAGTTACTTGGGAAGCTGAGGCAGGAGAATCGCTTGAACACGGGAGGTGGAGGTTGTGGTGAGCCGAGATCGCACCATTGCACTCCAGCCTGGGCAACAAGAGGGAAACTCCATCTCAAAACAAAACAAAAAACAAAACAAACAAAAAAACTATCCCTCGTTAGGCTGGTTCTGTCTCAAGTATTTTCGCAACTCATATAAGTGCAGTAGATAGTCTCCAAAGGTAGCTACTATTTGAGATAGGAAAAATCAACACTTATGATGCTTCTGACACCAAAATTTGTGTGTGTGTGTGTGTGTGTTGGAATGAGTGGTCCCCACACATCAAGCAATTCTGCAGCAGACACTAGCTGGGTGTCAATAATTCAATTCAATTCTGACACTATCCACTTGAAGATAACATCAGATCCCAGACTGTCTAGTGGAGTTGAGGCTTCAGATTGGCTGACACTGCAAATCCTGAGTGAGAATGCCCAGGTAAGTCCAGCAACCCACAGAACCATGAGCAACAATCACATATTTTTGTTGAAGCTATGAAGTTATGGGGTGGTTTGTTACATAGCAATACATAGAGTAATGTGTTATCCTGAGGCCAGTCACCTGACAACTGCCTGAAACCAGAGGTAATGGTTAGCAAAAAATTCTGTATTTTTTAAATTATAATTTATATTTATATTTATTGTATTATATATTATATTATTATATATAAATATATAATATAAATATATATTTATATTATATTTAATTATAATTATTATATTTAGTAATAAAATTCTGTAAAAGTGCTGTATACCAGTAACTAGTGATTTGCTTTATTACCTAAATTTAAAACCCCTTAATATGCCTCCTAGTTACCTGGTTCAAGACACCAGGAAAGAAAATGAGGGGAGGAAAAGAACACTGGAAAAATGGGAACAGACCGGGCCCAGTGGCTCACACTTGTAGTGCCAGCACTTTGGGAGGCCGAGGCAGGTGGATCACCTGAGGTCAGGAGTTCGAGACCAGCCTGGCCAATATGGCGAAACCCTGTCTCTATTAAGAATACAAAAATTATCTTGGCATGGTGGCGCATGCCTGTAATCCCAGCTACTTGGGAGGCTGAGGCAGGAGAATCACTTGAACCCGGGAGGCAGAGGTTGCAGTGAGCCAAGATTGCACCACTGCACTCCAGTCTGGGCAACAGAGCAAGTGTCCATCTCAAAAAAACAAAACAAAACAAAAACAGAAGAAGAAGAAAAGTAGGAACAGCATAACAACATGAAAGCTCGAAAAATAAATACCTAAGCTTTCTTAAACAATACTTTACATCTATACTCATGTGATGTACCTCTATCATTAGTCATTGTGAACGACTGATGTTTATAAGTGACAGAAAAAGAAATGAAAGACAATTCCAAATAACTTCAAATATTATGTTATAATTAGATTACAAAAGAAATGCCTTTTTTTTTTTTTTTTTTTTGAGACAGAGTCTGTCTCTGTCGCCCAGGCTGGAGTTCCCTGGCACAATCTCGGCTCACTGCCACATCTGCCTCCTGGGTTCAAGCAAATTTCCTGCCTCAGCCTCCCAAGTAGCTGGGATTACAGGCGTGTGCCACCACACCCAGCTAATTTTTGTATTTTTAGTGGAGACAGGGCTTCACCATATTGGCCAGACTCATCTCGAACTCCTGACCTCAGGTAATCCACCTGAGGAGGCCTCAGCTTCCCAAAGTGCTAGAATTATAGGCGTGAGCCACCATGCCTGGCCGAAATGCCTTATTTTAAACATTTAAGAAACAGAAAGTACATGTAATGTCAAAAAAAAAAAATCCCATTCATAAAAGGGATTTAAAAAACTTTAAAATACCTGAGAAAAGATTAACACAAAATGTTCAGGACTTATAAATTATAAAATCATAAAGCTTTACTTAAGAATAAAAACAGAAAGGGATGCATGGAAAGAAAGAACAAAAATTAGAAATGCACTATTGTCTAGAGGAAAATTGTCCTAAATTAATTTGTATTATATCTTGTTTCTTTGATGCCTTCATTTATTATCTCTAGTAATTTTGAGGTGCTTTTCATTTCATTTGCATAACATGATCGTTTTATTTCTTCCCTTTCTTTGTGTATATCTTTCTTTCTCTTCTCAAATAGCTTTGTCAGAATTTTTAGAGCTAAGTTGAATAGTAGTAATAATATATCCTTGTCTTGTTCCTATTTTAAAGTGGAATAATTCATGTTCTCCATTAAGTGTAATTTTGACTTTTGGTTTTCAATAGAGCCTTTTTGTCATGTTAAAGAGGCAACATTTTATTGCTTTTAGGGAGAGTTTCCATGAAGACTTCCCTTTGGCATTTGCAGAAATAATTATATGACTTTTTTCCAATAATATTATTGGTTATGTGGACAATTGAGCTTTAGTGGGGGATGTTTATAAGTGACAGAAAAACAAAAATGAAAGACAATTTCAAATAAGTTCAAAAACAGAACTTTAAAAAAGTATATGTTCTTTCTTTCTTGTTCTTCTTTTCTGAGACAGGGTCTTACTCTGTCACCCAGCTGGAGTGCAGTGGCATGATGAGAGCGCTGATCTCAATCTCCTGAGCTCAATCAGTCCTCTTGCCTCAGTCTCCAGAGTAGCTGGGACTCTTTTACTACAATGAGGTCTGCTGTGTTGCCCAGGTATGGAACTCCCGGGCTCAATTGATTCTTGCGCCTCAGCCTCCCACAGTGCTGGGATTACAGGTGTGAGTTACCACACCTGTTCCTTTAAAATGTATACTATATTCTGATAGCTAAATGTTTGCTATCTAGATGTTTGCAAAACTAGATGTTTGCATATCTAGTAACTTACGAGATTATCATGTAAGCTTTTTTTTGATGCTGTTTTCGTTAGGTATGATGATCAAAATCTGTTTCACCAAAGGAAATGAGACAATTTATTTAAAAGGTAATACAGGCCACGCACAGTGGCTCACACCTGTAATCCCAACACTTTGGGAGGCCAAGGTGGGCAGATCATGAGGTCAGGAGTTCGGGATCAGCCTGACCAACATGGTGAAACCCCGTCTCTACTAAAAATACAAAAATTAGCCCGGTGTGATGGTGCGTGCCTGTAATCCCAGCTACTCAGGAGGCTGAGACAGGAGAATTGTTTGAACCTGGGCGTGAGCTGAGATCGCACCATTGCACTCCAGCCTGGGTGACAGAGCAAGACTCCATCTCAAAATAAAATAAAATAAAATAAAATAAAATAAAATAAAATAAAATGACAATATGAAGAGCAATACAATTTTAAAAAGTAAAATTAAAAAAAAAACTCACTACGTTACCCAGGCTGGTCTCAAACTCCTGGCCTCAAGCAATCCTGCCTCAGCCTCCCGAAATCCTGTGATTACAGGTGTAAGCTGCCATGCCCAGCCTTTAAAAAATAAATAAAATTAATTTTATATTTTATAAAATTAATTATATATTTATATATATATTTAAATTATATATTTATATATATATATGATGCTGGGCACGGTGGCTCACGCTTGTAAATCCCAGCACTTTGGGAGGCCAAGGCGGGAGGATCATGAGGTCAGGAGTTCAAGACCAGCCTGGCCAACATGGTGAAACTCCATCTCTACTTAAAAAAATACAAAAAATCATCCAGGCGTGGTGGCACACGCCTGTAATTCCAGCTCCACGGAAGGCTGAGGCAGGAGAATCACTTGAACCCGGGAGGCAGAGGCTGCAGTGAGTACAGATTGCGCCGTTCCACTCCAGCTTGGGCAACAAGAGCGAAACTCTGTTTCAAGAAAACAACAACAATTAAAAATATATATATATATAAAATAAATTTAAAAATATGTAATACATTTGATATACATTGCTCTGTCACCCAGGCTAGAGTGCTGCAGTGCAATCATAGCTCACTGCAGCCTTGAACTCCTGGGCTCAAGCAATCCTCCTGCCTCAGCCTCCCCAGTAGCGAGGACTTCAGGTGCATACTACCACACCTGGCAAAATTTTTTAAAGTCCAACTTCAAGAGAAATAAAAGAAATAATAAATAAAACTATAATGAGATACCAAAATTGACAAATTTAAAAATAATCCCAGTTGAGGATGAAAAAGGGATACATGGATCCTGTGAGTATGAATCAACACAACCTTAACATTGTACATAAATACTCCAGTCCAATGAAGCTTGGTGGAGGGGAGAGGATGATAGGGTACAAATGATGTTTAGTTTATTCTTTCTTGCACTTTTTAAATTTTATTTTCTTTTTCATTTATTTATTTATTTTGAGACAGAGTTTCACTCTTGTTGTCCAGGCTGGAGTGCAATGGCACGATCTCGACTCACCACAACCCCCACCTCCCAGGTTCAAGCGATTCTCCTGCCTCAGCCTCCCGAGTTGCTGGGATTACAGGTGCATGCCACCACGCCCAGCTAATTTTGTATTTTTAGTAGAGATGGGATTTCTCCATGTTGGTCAGGCTGGTCTCGAACTCCTGATCTCAGGTGATCCACCCACCTTGGCCTCCCAAAGTGCTGGGATGACAGGTGTGAGCCACCACGCCCAGCCTAAATTTTCTACATATATAAAAATATATTACTTTCATAATAAAATATGCATATCCAAATTGAAACCACAGTGCAATACCACTGCACATCCACCAGAATGACTAAGACGGGAAGCAACAACCACCCTGAATGTTGGTGGGAATGGGGAGTAACCGGAACCCTCATGCATTACTGGGAGGTGTATAAACTGGTTCAACCACTTTGAAAAACCAAAGCTAAATCTAGAGCCACCAGTAATTTCACTCCTAGGTATATATCCAATAGAAGTAAGAGCACATGGCCATCAAAAATCCTATACAAGAGGGCCAGACGCAGTGGCTCACGCCTGTAATCCCAGCCCTTTGGGAGGCCGAGGTGGGTGGATCACTTGAGCTCAGGAGTGTGAGGCTAGCCTAGGCAACATGGAGAAACCCCATCTCTACAAAAAAATACAAAAATTAGCCGGGCATGGTGGTGCGCGCCTGTAGTCCCAGCTATTTATGGGACTGAGGAAAGAGGAGCGCTTCAGCCTGGGAGGTTGAAGCAAGAGTAAGCCATGATCACACCACTGCACTCCAGCCTGGGTGACAGAACGAGACCCTATATTGAAAAAGAACAAAAGAAAACAAACAAACAAACAAACCTGCACAAGAATGTTCATTGAAGTTTTAGTTGTAATATCTTCAAACTAGAATGCCTATTTTTTAGAACTCAAATGTCTATTTTGTTTTTTTGAGACGGAATTTCACTCTTGTCACCCAGGCTGGAGTGCAGTGGCGTGATCTCGGCTCACTGCAACGTCCACCTCCTGGGTTCAAGTGATTCTCCTGCCTCAGCCTCTCGAGTAGCTGGGATTACAGGCACCTGCTGCCACACCCGGCTAATTTTTGCTTTTTTTTTTTTTTTTTTTTTTTTGAGACGGGTCTGGTTTTATATCAGTGTCATGCTGATTAGGTTACTATAGCTTGTAGTAGAATTTTAAGTCATGTAGTGTGATGCCTCCAACTTTGTTCTTTTTGCTTAGGATTACCTTGTCTATTTGGGGTCTTCTGTGGTTTCATATAAATTTTAGGATTGTTTTTTCTATTTCTTGGAAGAATGACTGGTATTTTGATAGGGATTGTATT
The DNA here is from genome assembly GCF_037993035.2 of Macaca fascicularis. Taxonomy (NCBI): domain Eukaryota; kingdom Metazoa; phylum Chordata; class Mammalia; order Primates; family Cercopithecidae; genus Macaca; species Macaca fascicularis. Next base: position 8,027,062 of record NC_088390.1, on the reverse strand, counting down.
TAATCTGTAGATTGCCTTGGGTAGTATAAATCAGTAGACTTTGAGTAAACCAGAGGTAGATGGGTTTCATCCAATTAGTTATATACTGTATAGTAAAATATTGACCTCCCCAATTCTGTTGGCAGAATGCCTTTAGACTCAAACTGCAACTCTTCCCTGGGTCTCCAGCCGGCTGGCCTACCCTGCAGACTTTGGACTTGCCAAGCCTTCACAATTGCATGAGCCAATTCCTTAAAATAGATCTATAGAGCTCTATACACACACACACGCATACATAATTGTTAAAGAAAGTTCATATACATGGTAAAATAAAATGCAAATGGTGAGAAGAGAGGACCAAACAAAAAGTAAAAGTTCTAGTGAGAGCAGCTCGAAAGACAAGGGAGGCATAGGCCACTTCTTTTTTTTCTTTTTTTTTTGAGGCTCCTGATGTACCAAAAAGAAATGCCAAAGATAATTTTAAAAATTGTTGTATATTTCAAATATTTATGTTTTAAATGCAATGCTTTTTTGCACCCAAATAAAAAGAACCACACACTTTGCAGCCATAAAAAAGAACAAAATCCAGGCCGGGCACAGTGGCTCACGCCTGTAATCCCAGCACTTTGGGAGGCTGAGGCAGGCAGATCACGAGGTCAGGAGATCGAGACCATTCTGGCTAACACGGTGAAACTTCGTCTCTGCTAAAAATACAAAGAATTATCCGGGCATGGTGGCACGTGCCTGTAGTCCCAGCTACTCGGGAGGCTGAGGCAGGAGAATCGCTTGAATTCGGGAGGCGGAGGTTGCAGTAAGCCGAGATCGTGCAGCTGCACTCCAGCCTAGGTGGCAGAGTGACCACCAAAAAAAAAAAAAAAAAAAAAGAGGGAGATCATGTCTTCTGTGGGAACATGGATGGAGCTGGAGGCCATTATCCTCAGCAAACTAATGCGGGAACAGAAAACCAAATTCAGCATATTCTCACTTATAAGTGGGAGCTAAATACTTATGAATACCAAGAGAGGAACAACAAACAGTGGGGCCTACTTGAGACTGGAGGGTGGGAGGAGGGAGGGGGGCAGAAAAGATAACTATTGGGCACTGGGCTTAATACCTGGGTATTCAAATAAGCTGTGCAACAAACTCTCAAGACATGAATTTGCCTGTTTAACAAACCTTCACATGTACTCCCGAACCTAAAATAAAAGTTAAAAAAATACATACACACTTTAAGATGCTGCTAGTGAGAGAATTTGGAGATTTACAGAGAATGTGAGTTACAGAGCATTCCAGTTGCTTTTCGCTTGCCAGGCGTCTTTCTCTTCTCCTTTCTGAGGCCTGCCTTCTCTCACTTTGCTGTCAGCAGCTCTCTTGGCTCTTGCCCAGCCCCAGCTCTCAGAGTATTTCCTGTAGGTCCACAGCAGCAACTTGCCACAGAGCTGGCATACTCCTTTGTTTTCTTACTATTTTCTCTTGTCAGCACCTTAATACAATTTGACATATGCATTACATGCATTTGGATGTTTTGTTTTTCTGAGGGATCTTTTTTTTTTTTTTTTGGTTGTGGGGGGCGGAGATGAGGTTTTGCCATGTTGCCCAGGCTTGTCTTGAACTTGTGGCCTCAAGCTATCCTCCTGCCTCAGCCTCCCAAAGTATTGGGATTATAGGCACGAGCCACTGGGCCCAGTTCTTTGCTGATTCTTTAGCTTTACATAAACAGTATGTGTACATTTTCTTCTGCAATCTGCTTTTCCCACTCAACAAGATTTGTGAAATTCATGCGTATGAATTGCATGTAACTGTAGTTCATCCATTTGTACTGGTGTGTGGTATTTCATTATATGAAACTACCATTGGCAACAGACATTCGATTGCTTGCAGGTTTTTGCTATGACATTCTTGTCTTCTGGTGCACACGTGGGCTAGAGTTTTGCAAGAGTTTTTCTAGGGCACATCCCTGGGGTGGATTTAGTGTGTCATAGGGTGAATGCATCATCACATTTACTAAGTAATGATAAAATGTTTCCTGAAATGGCCTACTTATCCTTTGCGGTTCTCTCACCAGCAGAGCCTAAGTTTCGTTTCTACTGCTCCACATCCTCAGCGACACTTGATACACTCGGACCTTTCACATGTTGCCTCACTGATGGTGCGAAGTGATAGATCACTTTGATTTCAGCGTGCACTGCCCTCCTTCCTAACCAGGCTGAGCATCTTTACCAGTGTTTACTCCTTCGGATGGAGCAGTCTGGCGCTTCCATCTCTTTGGCTTCCTTCTTTTTCTGACCATTTTCCTTCACACTTTTCAGGAAGTAGTCTTGGCTCTTAGGGTGCTTCATGTGCTCAATACGCACATTAATTCTCTTGGCAAGAATCTTGCCCTTAACTTGTTTGTTTATAACAATGCCAACAGCGTGCTGGGGGACACTATAGACTCTTCCAGTTTTGCCATGGTGACACTTGTGGGCATTCCTTTTTGAATAATACCCTTTCCCTTGATGTCTACAATATGGTTTTTTTTTTTTTTTCTTGAGACAGAGTCTCTCTGTGTCACCCAGGCTGGAGTGCTGTGGTGCGATCTCTGCTCACTGCAACTTCCACCTCCCAAGCTCAAGGGAACCTCCCACCTCAGCCTCCCAAGTAGCTGGGGTTACAGGTGTGTGCCACCACACTGAGCTAATTTTTTCATTTTTGGTAGAGATGTGGTGGGTAGAGACAGGGTTTTGCCACGTTGACCAGGCTGGTCTCAAACTCCTGGACTCAAGCTATCCGCCCACCTCAGCCTCCCAAAGTGCTGGAATTATAGGCTGAGCCACAGCGCCTGGCCTACAATACCACCTTTCTTAAAGATTTGCATATATGTGGCCAAAGGAACAGCTCCATGTTTTCTAAAAGGCCTGGAGAACATAGAGTGGGTGGCCCTCCTCTATCTATCCTTTTGTGTTTGTCATTTTGGTGAATTACTGGAAGATGATGCCTCCGGCTGATAAAAAGCAATTTAAATGCTCCACTTAAACTTTATGTTCCCACCTTTATTTTTTTTATTTTTTATTTATTATTATTTTTTTTGAGACAGAGTCTTGCTCTGTCGCCCAGGCTGGGGTGCAGTGGCCGGATCTCAGCTCACTGCAAGCTCCGCCTCCCGGGTTTAGACCATTCTCCTGCCTCAGCCTCCCAAGTAGCTGGGACTACAGGCGTCCACCACCTCGCCCGGCTAGTTTTTTGTATTTTTTAGTAGAGACGGGGTTTCACCGTGTTAGCCAGGATGGTCTCGATCTCCTGACCTTGTGATCCGCCCGTCTCGGCCTCCCAAAGTGCTGGGATTACAGGCTTGAGCCACCGCGCCCGGCCCCCACCTTTATTTTTGCCATATTTCTTTCTTGCCAGCTCATCAATGCATTTAAGATTTTTAAACAATACATTTTATTTAACATTTTTTGGTATTTCAGTAGGAAGGTCAGTCAGGTTATCTAGGTCCACTTTCTGCTAGAAACACAAGTTCAACTTCCCTTACTTTTTAGCAACCGAATAATGCATTAAAAAGTTTGTCGGCGGGGCGCGGTCGCTCATGCCTGTAATCCCAGCACTTTGGGAGGCCGAGGCAGGTGGATCACGAGGTCAGGAGATCGAGACCATCCTGGCTAACACGGTGAAAACCCGTCTCTACTAAAAATACAAAAAATTAGCCGGGCGAGGTGGCGGGTGCCTGTAGTCCCAGATACTCCGGAGGCTGAGGCAGGAGAATGGCGTAAACCCGGGAGGTGGAGCTTGCAGTAAGCTGAGATGGCACCACTGCACTCCAGCCTGGGCAACAGAGCGAGACTCCGTCTCAAAAAAAAAAAAAAAAAAATTATTGTCATACTACCGGGATCTAGTTATGATTCAGCACGAGTTATCTATTCAACCATACTTTCAGAATCAAAATTTTCTATTATTTTTTAAATCATTATTGTATTTTCTCCTAGATATTTGTTCTGGATCCATTTTTTTCCTATTGTTTCTTTAATAATTTACATATTTTCTCCCATTTGTAAACTTGGAGATGTCCTCCAATTTTTCTTCTAGCTAATATGCATGATTTCTAGTAGAGTCCATTCTGCTTTTTGGTGTTTTTTAACCCCAAATTCTTGTTCTATGGCTGCATCTTTTTCACACCATCTTTCATTTTCCAATAATAATGATGACTGGAATTGAAGTTCTTTCCTTTTTCCTACATTAACTGTTTTGTAGGAGCTCATTAGTTCAATTGTGTAGCCTGGACTAACTTACATATGTCCAATGCATCTTTTCATTATCTGCACATTCACTACTAATTATTGGCATGGGTTGTCTCAGCAATCATTAGTTTTCAATTTATCTGAGGGAGGTCCTACCCTGTGTAGGGCAGACTGCTAGTTGTCTATCAAAATCCATTCTCTCCTTCCTCCTGAGTTCCTGCATAATAATAGTCATAGCTGCATACACGGCAGCCCAGCTAGGCTACGTTTCTAAGTCTCTTGCAGTCAGGTGTGACCATATGATCAAAGCCTTGCCAATGAAATATGAGCAAAACTGATACGTGGCATTTCCAGGTATGGGTGTTAAGACATTGGACATAGCTCTTTGCCCTGCTTGTCAGCTGGGAATCCTAAATGACAATGATCTTGCTTCAGCCACACAAATAACAAGAGTGCTCTAGGGCAGGGGTCCCCAACCCCGGCCACCAATCAGTAGCGTTCCACGGCCTGTTCAGAATCGAACTGCAAAGCACGAGGTTAGCAGCGGCCAAGCAAGCAAAGCTTCATCTATATTTACAGCCACTCCCCATTGCTCACATGCATTACCACCTGAGCTCTGCCTCCTGTCAGATCAGCGGTGGCCTTAGATTCTCATAGGAGCGTGAACCCTATTATGAACTGCACATGCGAGGGATCTGGGTTGCACGCTCCTTATGAGAATCTAATGCCTGATGATCTGTCACTGTCTCCTATCACCCCCAGATGTGACCATCTAGTTGCAGGAAAACAAGCTCAGGCTCCCACTGATTCTATGTTATGCTGAGTTGTATAATTGTTTAATTACAATGTAATAATAATAGAAATAAAATGCACAATAAATGTTATGTGCTTGAATCATCCCCAAACCATCCACACCCCTGTCTGTGGAAAAATTGTCTTCCACAAAGCCCGTCCCTGCTGCCAAAAAGGTTGGCGACTGCTGCTTTAGGGGACAGCAGAGCAATGAGATGGAAGGAATCTGAGACTCTAAGTGACCACACAGAGCAGGACTGACTCCACTGCTCTGGACCATAACCAGGGAAATGAACTTTGTCTAAAAGTCAGTGTATCACTGGGTTTGTTATTAGCCTTCACCCTAACTAACTCCACTGCCAGGACCTTCCCCACTCCCAACTATAACAGCTCTGAGAGTTCTTAGGAGACAAAGTCCCAGGTCAACCCCTCATCTACACCCTGTGAAACCTGAACTTCGAGAAGGCTGCACCCACTTTCTCTGCAAGTGAGTTTTTACGAACTCTTAAAATCTTTCATTCCCCCACTCCCAGCATGTTCCCACGATGATCATGGAGGAAAAAAGTGGGGACTGCTTGACTGTGGGTTTTCTCTTCCTCCCCAGTCTCCTTGGTGGTCTTCAGATTTTAATATGGATATAATATATACAATTTTATTTATTTATTGAGATGGAGTTTCACTTTGTTGCCCAGGCTGGAGTGCAGTGGCGTGATCTCGGCTCACTGCAGCCTCCACCTCCCAAGTTCAAGGGATTCTCCTGCCTTAGTCTTCCGAGTAGCTGAGATTACAGGCATGTGCCACCACACCCGGCTAATTTTTGTGTTTTAGTAGAGATGGGGTTTTGCCATGGGCTTTTGCCATGTTGGCCAGGCTGGTCTCGAGCTCCTGATCTCAGGTGATCCATCCGCCTCGGCCTCCCAAAGTGCTGGGATTACAGGCATGAGCCACCATGCCCAGTCAATATATAGTTTTAAAAATCAACGTTGTTTTACTCACCTCATAATATGGTTAAGTCAGCATGGTGCCCTTTTTGGATTGTGTTTAAAGAGCTGTTTCAGGAAACATTCTCCAGACTGTGCTTCACGTCAAGAAAAATGTAGGGCGTACTGACTGATGGCGGTAGGCGGGAATCCAGCAGGTAATGAGCAGAATGAACTGGGTGTTCACTTTACCAACTATTAAAAACAGTAGCACACCATCACCTGCCAACGATGATAGTGTGCCACGAATCTGAGAGTTTGGTCAAACCAATGTTATCCATTTGAGATAAAAAATAGAAAAGCAAGCATTTCCATACGTGGGTAAACAGACAAGGCTGGAAAAGCCCCCAAGCCTGGGGCTGCTCCTGTACCAGTGCACCTCTAGTTTCTTCACTGGTGCATGCCAGAGAGCGGTCCTGTGCAGGGCTGAGGATCAAGCCGTCCTGATGCAGCTGAGCAGGGCAACCCACATTTCTGGTCATTCATCTTCATCTTTTCTTCCTTTGCCCCTCCCCTGGGGGCTAGAAAGTTACTTAGGTGGAAGTAAAATGCAAACATTAGTACAAAACACTCTACGAATCCACATCCTATCATGTCTGTAACTCAGGGCCAGATAGAAGGGCCCTGCCTTCCTCTCAGAATCCAGTAAACTCTGTCCCTCAAACATTCACTTTGCACCTGCCATCACCACTACCCTGCACTGTGTGCGAGAGCTGAGAGCTGTGTGTGAGTCTCAAGGTAGGATATCCTCTTCCGGTTTGAGTTTGACTGAGTGCTTTTCAGTGTTAGTACCCTGAATTTGGGGCCTTTTAAATTTTCATGTCTATGTTATTTTCTTCCCTAGTATTGTTTTTCTTTGTCCATTTTAGTGAGCATTAAAATGGAAGTTTTATAAACATGGTTTAATTTTCTTGCCAGCAGTCTACTTTTTTTTTTCTTTTTAGACAGAGCCTTGCTCTGTCACCCAGTCTGGAGTGCAGTGGCACAATCTCGGCTCACTGCAACCTCTGCCTCCCAAGTTCAAGTGATTATCCTGCCTCAGTCTCCCAAGTAGCTGGGATTACAGGTGCCCGGCTAATGTTTTATATTTTTTAATAGAGACAGGGTTTTACCATGTTGGCCAGGCTGGTCTCGAACTCCTGGCCTCAAGTGATCTGCCTGCCTCGACCTTCCAAAGTGCTGGGATTACAGTGTGAGCCACCGCGCCCAACCTGAATTTCAACTTTTATTTTAGATACAGGGCATACATGTGCAGGTGTGTTACATGAGTATATTGCACCTAGGGAGTCAGCATAGTATCATTAGGTAGTTTTCAACCAGCGCCTCCCTTCCTCCCCGCTCTGGGAGTCTGCAGTATCTGTTGTTCCCAAGTCTATGTTCACATGTGCTCAATGTTTACTCTCACTTAGGGGAACGTGTAGTATGAGGTTTTCTGTTCCTATACTACTATGCTTAAGATTATAGCCTTCAGCTCCATCCATGTTGCTACAAAGGATATTATTTCATTTCATGGCTGTGTGGTATTCCATGGTATCTATGTACATTTTCTTTATCCAGTCCACCCCTGATGGGCATCTGGGTTGATTCCATGTCTTTGCTATAAAGAACAGTGTGGTAATGAACATATAAATGCATGTGTCTTGTTGGTATAATGACCTGTTTTCCTTTGGGTATATATCCAGTGATATGATCGCTGGAGGAAATGGTACTCTGTTTTAAGTTTTATGAGAAATCTCTAAACTGCTTTCCACAGTGGCTGAACTTCCATTTCCACTGGCAGCTATATAAACATTCCCTTTTCTCTGCAGCCTTGCAGCATGTTGTTTTTTGACTTTTTAATAAGTCATTCTGACAGGCATGAGATAGTATCTCATTGTGGGGTTTTGCATTAAATTGATTTGCATTTCTCTTATGATTAGTAATGAGCATTTTTTTCAAATGTTTCTTGGCCGCTTGCATGTCTTCTTTTGAGAAGTGTTTGCTCATGTCCTCTGCCCATTTTTTAATGGAGGTATTTGTTTTTTGTTTGTTGATTTAAGTTCCTAATAGATTCTGGATGTCAGACCTTTGTCAAATGCACAGATTGAGAATATTTTCTCCCATTCTGTAGGTTGTCTGTTTACTCTGTTGACAGTCTCTTTTGCTGTGCAGAAACTCTTTAGTTTAATTAGGACCTAGCACTCTATAGTCTTTTACACGTTTCAGAGCCATAAGTGTGAAGACTATAGCAACAGTATGTCTGCTGGCTGGAGTAGAATCTGCCAGTCTGAATACTACGAATGCAACCTGAAAGAATTATTTTCCCTTTTTTTTTTCTTTTTTGAGATGGAGTCTCGCTTTGTCGCCCAGGTGGAGTGCAGTGGCGTGATCAGCTCTCTGCAAGCTCCGCCTCTTGGGTTCATGCCATTCTCCTGCCTCAGCCTCCCGAGTAGCTGGGACTACAGGCATCCACCACCGTGCCCAGCTAATTTTTTTGTATTTTTAGTAGAGATGGAGTTTCACGTGTTACCAGGATGGTCTCGATCTCCTGACCTCGTGATCTGCCCGCCTCAGCCTCCCAAAGTGCTGGGCTACCACACCCGGCCTATTTTCCCTTAAAAGAGAAAACTTTCTCCCCAACAACCAAATTTTAACTCAAACTCTTTATACAATAACTTACTCTTATTAAAGTTTGGGTCTTTTCTGATTATTAAAGTAACATATACTTGTTTTAGAAAATTTGGAAAATACAGAAATGTATTAAAAAACTAAGAATCACCCATAATTCCACTACCACCCAGAGTTCATTGCTCTGCAGGTTTTAGCTTTGTCCACTGAATCTTAGCTACTCCAACTTTCCAAATCTTGTCATAGACCATCTTCCAAAGCATTCACGTCTTTTCCCATAGGAAATGACATATAAACACGTAACATATGAAAAAAAGTACTCAAACCAAATGTGGTTTCTTTACAAAGTGATTTCCTACAAAACCTCTATTTTCCAAATTCCTATGAGCCAGAGACTCTGATACAGACTATCGAGCATTTATTAAAATAACAACAATAAGAGAACAAAGAAGAGGAAAGAGGGTAGGGGGGCTCATCTCCAGACTCCCCCCCGGCTCCTCATACTACTCGGGGCATGGTGCCCACTTTTCTTCCGTGCGGGAGGTTTTTCAGTCTTGGGGGCTGTAGCAAGGCGGCGAGGGACAGATTGGGAGGGAATCTGAGAGTTGAGGGAAGAGAGAGGAAGAAATCAGTGTCAGATCCTCTCAATTCCCCACACCACTGAGGAAAGGCACATGGAGAGGGCCAGATGAGTCTGCAGGGAGGAAAGGCCATGCTACAGAATGCGGGGGTGGAATGGAGGGGCCAGCCAGGAGTGCGCAGAGGTGAAGGAACTGGTCAGTGAGAGCCCTTTTCTCCCCTGGTCCCTGCCTGACTTTCCCTCACCTCTTTCCGGGGGATCTCACCCAAGCGGGATTCTGTGTTCCTTCTGGGGACATTATCCCCTTGGCCATCAGTCCTGCCACACAAATCAAAGGTATGAGGATGGGGAGCTCCGTCCCCCCGGTTACCCAATACTGGATGGAAGAACCACTCCCCAATTCTATCTCTTAAGAATAAGATCAAACTCGATAGACCCGGGCATCAACTGGGAGGAGACATTAGTGGAAGCAAATAATGAGTTATACTAGCTAGTCAAAATTCTAGGATTCTGAGTTTTGAGCTGAGGGGTAAAGAGGAAAAAAACGAAGGTAGAGCGACCCGGAGAAAAGATTTTTTTGTTTAGAAGAAAAAAGCAATAGAAAGGAAAAGACAAAAGAAAGGTGTGGGGCAGTAAGAGAAGAAGATCTGTGGATCCATCTCTCATCCTTCACTTTCCTCCCCAGAAAGGGACAACGATTCAATTCAGGGTAAAACACACCCACTCCACTACCCATAATCCAGCTTCCACCCTGCGAATCCTTCCTCCTTCCTCCCAGGCTTGTACCCGCTGTGTTCCAGCCTCTTCAGGTAGAGCAGGAGATCCTCAGCAGGCAGAGCCCCCCAGCCCCGAGCCTGGTAGAGTCGCAACAATTGAGACACCTCCATCAGCTGCCTTGGGAATGCGAGCCCATCTCCACCTGACAGACATAGCAATAATCACAGGTGTCATCCTAGGGCCCCTCTCCCCAGCCCTCAGCCCATTTCCCCAGGAATTCAGAAGGGCAGTAAGTACCTGTACTGGATACACACTCAGGACTGTCCCTCTTTTTTTCCCTAGTAAACCAGGACATGCTCACCTCTCTCTGGGGAACCACTGCTGGGACCACTGCCTTGTGAATGGGAGGAGGGAAGCTCCTGGACCCGGAAAAGACTGGATGCCATGGCTAAGGGAACTTTGGTTTTGTGGACAGGGGGTGGAATACGTGGCACTTGAGGGGCTTCCTCCCAAGATGGGACAGTTAGAGGACCTAGCAAAATGAAAGAGAGCCAAGAATCAGGAAATGGAGCAAAGAACCAAGGAAGTCCCACCACCCAGCATTCATAAGGCTTTATTGCCTTTGCCAGCTCCTAAAAATTCATCCTAGATAACCAACTCCGATCTTTCCTAGGCCCCAGCCCCAACTTTCTTCAGATTTGGAACTCACCAGACTTAGGGGGCAATAGATCGACAGCAGGGTTCTCATTGTTCTGGGACACTGTCTCCAGCAACTGTGGGTGAATAAGATAGTCAAATTCCCCAGGGACTGATAGAGAAAAAGGCCTAGGGATCTGAGAGAAGCAGCTGGGACGAAGAGTTAGTCATAAACAGGGAATGAGGTCAGAGTCCTGGATTCCCAGAGCAGAAAGAGGAAAGGAGAAAGGGAAGAAGAAAATGAGCTAGTCTGGGTGGAATCTCTCTTACCTGGTGCAAAAAATTCTTGAGGCCCTCCAGCTGAGCAGGCGGCAGCCCTTGCTTTAGGAGGCCCTCCCCGTCGGGTCCAGGATCTTCCTCAGGGAATGGCCTTTCTGCCCTATGGTCGGGATGGAAGGCCCCAAGTGCAGAGAAGGCCCCAGCTATAAAGTGAAACAGGTGTGGGTGGGTGCAAGTGTGTTCAAGGGGGAAGGGGCTCCTCCACAAATCAACTCACCTAACACTCAGAAGAAAGGGGCCTATTAAATGTAAGAGGAACGTCACTGCTAGAAGAAGATTAAGATGGAGGTTTAAAGGAGCTGGAGAGGGAAGGGTTGGTTGGAGGTGACTGGGAGATAGCACAGCTGAACTCTAAGACAGAAATATGAACAGAAGAAGAAAGCTGTGGTACTCAAACTCTAAACAAATAAATATCCTCACCAACTCCCTGAAGAATGGAAATGAGTAACACACATGTTCTGATCTCTTCCCCAGAATATGCCCCATTCTTTTATTATTCTCACATAATTAAAAAATTTTTAATTGTGATACAACTAATCTCTCTCTCTTTTTTTTTTTTTTTAAAGAGACAGAGTCTTGCTGTCTTGCCCAGGCTGGAGTACAATGGCACCTTCTTAGCTCACTGTAGCCCCGAACTCCTTGGCTCAAGCAATCCTTTTGTCTCAGTCTCCCTGAGTAGCTGGAAATTCGGGTGTGTGCCACCACACCCAGCTATTTTTTATTTTTTGTAGAGATGAGGTCTCACTATATTGGTCAGACTGGTGTGGACCTCCTGACATCAAGCCATCCTCCCACCTCAGCCTCCCAAAGTGATAGGATTACAGGTGTGAGCCACTGGGTCTGGCCCCACCCCTCATTTTCAATTCGACCTACATTGTCATGTTTGTACCACACAGAACACCTCCATCCACTCAAATCACAGCTGACATTAAACTAGAAGTGGACACGACACCCAAGGTCAGCCAGTCCAATCAGATGGCCTCTAAACTGGACCTAAAAAACTGAGACACCAGTGTCTCTCCAAATGTCTAGGGGCTCAGCTAGAGTCAGTATCACAGCCACAGCTGGTCAAACTCATGTGTAAACTGAAGTTATGAGGGGCGAGAACCTTGGATGCTGGTCTAGCAAGAAAAAAGAGCAGATGTGCAGGACAGGCGGACCCAGGAGACTATGCAGGCCCACAGAAAAGGGCCAGCTAGCTGCCTCAGTTCCTGATAGTGCCCCTGTTCCCAACTCCAGTTCTCATTAAGTCCAGCGACGCCACATTTCCATGAGATCTCAGTTCCTTTATGTGGACCAACGTGAGCAGATTTCTGCTCCTTTTTGCAACATGTGATCACTAAAGGCATCTGGGAAACTAAATGCTCAAGTACCAGAGAGAAGGCAAGGTACGAAAGAGGGAGCCAATTCATGCACAGAAGGGGAACCCCAGTGACTTCTGTCCCCAGTTACCTGTGGATGGAGTGAGGTCTGGTTTGGGCTCCAGGGGTTGGAAAGAATGTTGGCTCTGAAAAGAGGGGCCCAACAGGAGGCTAAGATCTGAGGAGGAACTGCAAAGAACAGGAGGTGCTCCAGGTAGCTCGTCCCTTGCTTCCCGGCTCTGCTGCAATACAGGCTTCAGGGCCACAGCCACAGGAGGCATAGTCCAGACCCTCCTCTCCTCCTTCTCTGGTTCCTGAGGCCCGGGGCTGGAGGGTCCAGCAGGAGGAGCCTAACCAGGAGAAAGGCAGAAAGAAGGGTCAAAGCACAGCAGGTTTAAAGAGGTAAGACATGGTACAAACACTTTAGTAAGATTATAAATTTCTGGGTGCAGTGGCTCACATCCGTAATCCCAACACTTTGGGAGGATCGTTTGAGGCTAGGGATTTGAACCAGCCTTGGCAACACAGAGAGACTCCATCTCTACAAAAGATTTAAAAATTAGCTGGGGGCAATGGCACGTGTGTGTAGTCCCAGCTACTTGGGAAGCAGAGGAGGGAGGATTGCTCGAGCCCAGCCTGGGCAACAGAGTGAGACCTTGTTTCAAATAAATAAATAATATATAAATAAATAAAATTAAAATTAAAATATCCTAATGTTTTCTTCTTTTTCCTTGAGATGAGGTCTCACTATGTTGCCTAGGCTAGTCTTGAACTCCTGAGTTCAAGTGATCCTTCTGCTTTAGCCTCCCATATAGCTGAGATTATAGGTGCACCACCACACCTGCTACAATTTCATAATTAAAAGAAGGAAGTGGGAAGTACCAACATATGAAGGGCTAGGAAGTGAGACTCCCTACTCTACTCTGGGGCAGGACTTGGCAACAATTTTTGGCCCTTCCGTCATAATTAATTCAGCTGTCCCTCCACAAAACTAGTACCACATATCATCTGTCCCCTCTTGGGACTGGGAGACTAGAGTTATGCCCAATAGAATGGGGCCAGTCTGAGTAAGCTATGGCCATGGAAAAAAGGATTTATTTTGCTGAGGCAGTTATTATTTGTAAAGTCCACTGATTTTTTTCCCCTGATATAGGCCTTAGGAGCTGAACTTAGTACTTCCCTTGGAAGGGAGCTAGATTTCCAAAGAAGGAATCTAGAACATAGTTCTTGCTGGGCATGGTAGCTTATGCCTGGAATCCCAGCACTTTGGCAGTTAGAGGTGGGAGGATCACTTGAGCCCAGGAGTTCGAGGCTGCAGTGAGCTATGATCGCACCAGTACACTCCAGCCTGAGCAACAGAGTAAGACCCTGCCTCAAAAATAAAAATAAAAACAGAACGCCATGGAGAAGCTTAGCTCAAGGGGCAATGCTTACTGAAGGGTTGGGCGGTGGGAGAGTGGTGCTGAGCAGCTGGTTGGCCTCATCCCAGTGGGCCTGCAGCATGGCCTGCAGTCTTTCCACCAGCTCCACCCGCTGCTCCTCCAGCTGCTGGTTCCCACTCTGCAGTTCACGCACTCGCGCTTGCTCCCGGGCCAGTCTGAAGAAAAGAGAGAAGAAGTGACTCAGGGCCTTTAAGGAAGCAGAGACTTGGGGGCTAAAAAGAGCCAGAAAGGAATGTCGGACATCTGACATTCTGAAAGGAGCTGAGGCTCATGTAGAGGACAGATCAATCAAGGGAGCAGCTCTTTAGCATTCTCAGTTTGGACTCTACCCATAAGAAAGGGGCTGGGGCCTGAAAGGGGCACTCTGGGGACCAGGACCTGAGCTCGTAGTCCTCAGCCACCTGCTGTTGTCGCTCCTCTCGCTCTGCCATTTCCACCTTGAACTGAGCTAGCTGACTGGCCAGCTCCTGCTGGTGTTGTCCACTCAGGTCCTGCAGCTGCTTCCTGCAGGGCACAGGTAGGAGAGAGGACTGGGACTGGAGACAGAAGAAGTGACCAACTGAGAAAAAGACATCATGTGTGCATGTGACAGTGACCCAGATAGCCAGTCAACTAGCCTGGCCATGGCACAGGAAGCAGCAAGGGCAAAGCTGGGGTCTTAGGATGGGTTCCTCAGAAGCAGAGACTTAAATAAATTTATTTTGGGAGCATTTCTAGAAAATCTTGGCAGCTGAATGGGGGTGAGAAGTGAGGCCGGGCTGGGAGGAGGCTCAGTCCGACAGAGCAGCTCCGGAGACAGCGCAGGTCATACCTCAGCACTGTCTCAGCAAAGGAGCTGGACCATCTATCATTCTGCACCTATCAGTTCTTGGTTAAGGGCTACTCCCTATGGGATGAAAATTCCCAGGCACTTCTGGCTCTCCATGAATGCATGAAGGCAGCCCTCCCAAGAGAGACTCAGGGCCAGGCTGACAGGAGTTAGCGCACCCTGGGAGTCACAGTGCTGGACCATGGCAAAGGGATTGAAGGGAACATGGGCCTGGCACTAACGATACCTGCTGTGGCTGAGAGAAGTGACACCCAGTGAGTCCCATGTACCTGTGATGTTCCCTGAGGGAGGCTGCTTGCCGTAGGCTGCTCTCCTGAGCCTGCGCCAGCCGCTCTGTCACCCGCTGCTCCAGCTGCACAGCCAGCTCTGACTCCAGCTGGATCCGCTGGCTTTCATACCGGGCCTGGGAGTGAAGGAAGGTGGGATAACGGCCCAAATCTGTTTGGGCTTACAAGAGGATGGCGGATATAATGTAGACAAAATCCAGTACCAACTTTCCCCTCGTATGAGATGAAGAACAATAATTTTGCCTCAAGGAGTGAAAGAGGTTCCCTTTCCTTATTAAACCATGAGATAGGCCGGGCGCGGTGGCTCAAGCCTGTAATCCCAGCACTTTGGGAGGCTGAGGCGGGTGGATCACGAGGTCAGGAGATCGAGACTATCCTGGCTAACATGGTGAAACCCCGTCTCTACTAAAAATACAAAAAACTAGCCGGGCGTGGTGGCGGGCGCCGGTAGTCTCAGCTACTTGGGAGGCCTGAGGCAGAATGGCGTGAACCCAGGAGGCGGAGCTTGCAGTGAGCCGAGATCACGCCACTGCACTCCAGCCTGGGAGACACAGCGAGACTCCGTCTCAAAAAAAAAAAAAAAAAAAAAACCATGAGATATTCACACTTTAAACATACATCAAAGTGAAAATAACTTTGGGTGAAAGACATAAATTTCTTAGCTAAAATGAATGTTCGATAGAGCAATCAAATCTATTCTGTGTCTCAGATAACATACCCTGAGTAGAGTACCTGAAAGCCAGTAGGCATTCAATAAATGTCAGTGCCTCTTCCTCCTTAAGCAGTCAACCTATAAGTGTCTCCATTTTCTCAGCCACAGTCCTTCAACTCACTAAAATCTGATTTCCACGTATAATACTTTAAAGAATTCAATTTCTTTTCTTTTCTTTTCTTTTGAAACGGAGTTCTGCTCTGTCACCCAGGCTGGAGTGCAGCGGCGTGATCTCAGCTCACTGCAACCTCTGCCTCCCAGGTTCAAGCAATTCTCCTGCCTCAGCCTCCTAAGTAGCTGCAACTACAGGTATATGCCACCAGGCCTGGCTAATTTTTTGTATTTTTAGTAGAGACGGGGTTTTACCGCGTTAGCCAGGATGGTCTCAATCTCCTGACCTCATGATCTGCCCATCTCAGTCTCCCAAAGTGCTGAGATTACAGGTGTGAGCCACCGCGCATGGCCCAAAGAACTCAATTTCTAAATCCAAATAGTGGTTATTTCTCAGCCCCTACTTTTGAGAAAGGGTCTTGCTCTGTTGCTCAGCCTAAAGTGCAGTGGTGTGATTATGGCTCACTGCAGTCTTGACCTCCCAGACTCAAGCGATCCTCCCACCTCAGCCTCCAGAGTAGCTGGGACTACAAGCTCGTGTCACCATGCACAGCTAATCTTTTTATTTTTTGTAGAGATGGGGTCTCACTATGTTGCCCAGGCTGGTCTCAAACTCTTGGACTCAAGCAATCCTCCCACTTCGGCTTCCCAAAGTGCTGGGATTATAGGCATGAGCCACCACACCTGGCCCTGTCTTTTTTTTTTTTTTGAGACTTGGTCTCACTCCTGTCACCCAGGCTGCAGTGCAGTGGTGTGATCGTGGCTCACTGCAGCCTCTACTTCCAGGGTTCAGTTGATCCTCCCACCTCAGCCTCCCGAGTAGCTGGGACTACAGGTCTGTAGGTGCATGTCACTATACCCGGCTAATTTTTTGTGTTTTTAGCAGAGTTTAGGTACTGCCATGTTTTGCCCAGATTGGTCTTGAACTCTTGGGCTCAAGCAATCTGCCTGCCTCAGCCTCCCAAAGTGCTGGAATTCCAGGTGCGAGCCACCACACCCGGCTGCTTTCTTAGTCTTTATTGCATGTGATCTCATTGTAACACCTGACGCCCTATGTCAATTCTTTTTTTTTTTTTTTTTTTTGAGATGGAGTCTCACTCTGTTGCCCAGGGTGGAGCACAGTGGCGCAATCCGGGCTCACTGCAACCTCCACCTCCCGGGTTCAAGCGATTCTCCTGCCTCAGCCTTCTTAGTAGCCGGGACTATAGGTGCGTGCCACACACCTGGCTAATTTTGTATTTTTAGTAGAGATGGGGTTTCACCATGTTGGCCAGGCTGGTCTCAAACTCCTGAGCTCAAGTGATCTGCCCGCCTTGGCCTCCCACAGTGTTGGGATTACAGGCATGAGCCACCACACCGGGCCAAAGGAGTATGGTTCTCAAATGCCGGCCTCACTGGTACCTCCTTAAGTTAACCATTTATAAGAACATAGCCTCTCAGAATGGCTTGCACCTGGAAAATTCATCCATTTGTCCTTAACACACATTTTATACATAAAAACCAAGGCCCATAAGGGTCAAAATTCTAGCTAGAAGTCGAACTAAGTGCCCTAAGTCCTAATGCAGTATTCTTTCCTCTTCAATGCTGTGTCTCCACCATGGGCCAGAACACAGCTCTCTCCAATCCTTTCCTGTATCCTGTAGATCAGCAAACTACAGCCCAATTCAGCCCTCCATGGCCTGTTTATATAAGTTGTACTAGAACACAGCTGTGCCCATTTGTTTACGTACAGTTTGTAGCTACTTCTGTGGTATAACAGCAGAGTTGGGTAGTTGCAGCTGAGACCATACAACTCACAAAGCTAAAAATATTTACTGTCTGGACCTTTACAGAAAAAGTTTGCCATCTCCTGTTCTATTTCACAGCAAGAGTCTGACTAGTTTGAATTTAAAATTCAGTATGTTAGCTAGATGGAAAGTGTTTTTCAAAGTGTAATTATATCTGACAAACAATTTTTGAGTACAATTCTGCGCCAGGCCATGTGCTGTTATGGAAGTTTCATAAGTAAATTAAAAAATCATTGCCCTCCTGGGTCCCTGACCTACTCAGAGAAATTAATACAAGTTAGTCAAGTAAAGAGAATTACAAAGCATATTGTTACGATTGGAATCAAGTCTCTGACAAAAACTTTCACCTGCTCCGTCAACCCACTAAGTGTGGTGTCATCTCTTAAAATAACATAAGGTATCTTTCATAGATTTAAACCTATTTAATCCTAAAAGTAACACTAGGTCAGTCTGACATATTGTGGGAAATGGTCACTCAGTGAGAAATGGCTCTGAGTTTAGGACAGAAAACTACCCAAAATACTACATAGAAACTGTTGATAGGCCGGGCGCGGTGGCTCAAGCCTGTAATCCCAGCACTTTGGGAGGCCGAGGCGGGTGGATCACGAGGTCAGGATATCGAGACCATCACTGGCTAACGAAACCCCGTCTCTACTAAAAATACAAAAAACTAGCCGGGCGTGGTGGCGGGCGCCTATAGTCCCAGCTACTTGGAGGCTGAGGCAGGAGAATGGTGTGAACCCAGGAGGCGGAGCTTGCAGTGAGCCGAGATCGCGCCACTGCACCCCAGCCTGGGCAACACAGCGAGACTCCGTCTCAAAAAAAAAAAAAAGAAACTGTTGATGGAATTAAACCCCAAATCCCTGAACTGGGAGTGTCTGCCACAACTCCTGAGGGGTCCCCTCTGCCTCAGATCTACTTCTCACAGAACAAAACCTCAAGAACCCTCTGCCTTCTGACCTGCACCAAGCTCATTTCCAGCTGCAGGGCGTCTCTCTCTCTCCGAGCTGTATCCAGCTCTCCTTCCAGCCGCCGCACCTCAGACTGCACCAGCGCCAACTGGTGCTGGGCCTCCCAGGCGGCCTGGGCTTCCCTCTGGCTCTTCTCCTATGAAAGACAAATCAAACGTACATACATATGTCATTTCCTATCTCCTGGTTACCTCCACTCCCCAGTTCATCCTCCCAAACCCTAAATCCCAAGCTTCCCCTTCTCCTCCCATTTGTCTTATTTCCCCATCCCTGTTGAATTTCAGTCTTTGGCCTTTCGTGTTTTCAAAACCCCCAGCCCTTCCTGCTGGCCCTATACTCTCAACTTTGTCTCCCACACGTGGCTCTCTACTCTCCATTCCTGCCTATATATATCCCGCATATTCTAACATTCCATCCCATTCAATCATTTTGCCCTTCATCTATTCCCTAGTTCCTCAACTCTTCCAACTGCCACTTTTACCTTCTCCCTTTCCAACTGAGCCTGGTTCTCCTCCTGCAGCGCCTGGTAGTGTTCCTTAAGCTGGTGCTCTTGCTGGGCCCAGGTCTGCCGTTCTTCTTCTATGGCAGCCCGAAGAGTCTCTAACTCACGATGCTCACTCAGTTGCCCAGCCCGAGCTGCATCCCGCTCTTCCTGCAGGGCACAGCACCGCTGCTGTTCTGCCTCCAAGCTCAGGGTCAGAGCTTGCCTTTCCTCCTCCTGCAGCCACAGAAGAAAACCAAGCTCCTTAGTAGGCTCTTCAGAGACCAGCAATCTGCCCTCTGACCCTCAAACAAGGTGCCTGCTGAGAATTATGCTCATTAAAAACACAATAATTAGGCTGGGCACGATGGCTCACACTTGTAATCCCAGCACTTTGGGAGGCCAAGGCAGGCAGATTACCTGAGATCAGGAGTTTGAGACCAGCCTGGTCCAACATGGTGAAATCCCGTTTCTACTAAAAATACAACAATTAGCTGGGCGTGGTGGTGGGCGCCTGTAATTCCAGCTGCTTGGGAGGCTAAGGCAGGAGAATCACTCTAACATGGGAGGTGGAGGTTGCAGTGAGCTGAGATCACACAACTGCACTCCAGCCTGGGTGACAGAGCAAGACTCCATCTCAAATAAAACCTAAAAAACTCCACAAGAGTTGACAGGCGCAGTGGCTCATGTCTGTAATCCCAGCACTTTGGGAGGCCGAGGCAGGCAGAACATCTGAGGTCAGGAGTTCGAGACCAGCCTGGCCAACCATGTCTCTACTAAAAATACAAAAATTAGCTGGGCATGGTGATGCACACCTGTATTGCCAGCTACTTGGGAGGCTGAGGCAGGAGAATTGCTTGAACCTGGGAGGCAGAGGTTGCAGTGAGCCAAGATTGTGCCACTGAACTCCAGCCTGGGCAACAGAGCAAGATTCCATCTTAAAACCAACCAACCAACCAACAAACAAAACACAATAGTTGACAAGCTCATAGGACTATAATAGATAAGAGCAGCTGTTCCAGAGCCAAGTAGACCTCGGTTCAAATCTCAGGTTTGAATCCTGCTTCTGGAATTTACTATGTGTTCTTAGGCAAACATCCTTATCTGTAAACTAGAGATTATAACAGGTCTGCCTTCTGAGCATTAAAGTAAAAAGCATACGGAAAGCATTTAGCACAGCATCAGGCACATAGTAAGTACTCAATACACAATAGTTACCACCATCATCATCAAAAGAAATTCCACTAAGACTAGAATATCCAGCCTACAATCATGAACCATCATCCATCATCAGGACTGTCAGATATATATATAGCCTGTTAAGACTACAAGTACCAGCATATATGTAGCAAGCATGCGTTATGCATGCAACAAGTTCCAAACCTGGCTACTAATTCATATGGCTAATCACCTTATCATTTCAGCTCTAAGAGACTTGAGTGAAATGGCTGGGTATGGTGGTTCACATCTGTAATCCCAGCACTTTGGAAGGCCAAGGAGGGCAGATCGCTTGAGGTCAGGAGTTTGAGACCAGCCTGGCCACTGTGGTGAAACCCCGTCTCTACCAAAAAAATACAAAAATTAGCGGGGTATGGTGGCATGCACCTGTAGTCCCAGCTACTTGGGAGGCTAAGGTGGGAGAATCGCTTGAACCCAGGAGGCAGATGCTGCAGTAAGTTGCGATTGCACCACTGCACTCCAGCCTGGACAACAGAGTGAGACCCTGTCTCAAAAAAAAGAAAAGAAAAGAAACTTGAGCTAGTCAATTCCATACCGTTTTTGGCCATGCCCTACAGAGTTCCCAAACCAGATTGAAAAAAATCATCCAGGAAATTTCTGAAAAGATTTGGGTTCCACCACATATCTACTGAATCAAAACATCTGCGGGTAAGTCCCAGAAATCTTTATTTTATTTTATTTTATTTTTTTGAGATAGAGTCTCACTGTGTCACCCAGACTGGAGAGCAGTGGCGTGATCTCAGCTCACTGCAACCTCTGTCTGCTGGGTTCAAGCAATTCTCCTGCCTCAGCCTCCCAAGTAGCTGGGACTATAGGCATGCACCACCATGCCCAGCTAATTTTTTGTATTTTTAGTAGAGACGGGGTTTCACCATGCTGGCCAGGCTGGTCTCGAACTCCTGACCTCGTGATCCACCCGCCTTGGCCTCCCACAGTGCTGGGATTACAGGCATGAGCCACCGTGCCTGGCCTATATTT
Organism: Macaca fascicularis; assembly: GCF_037993035.2. Taxonomy (NCBI): domain Eukaryota; kingdom Metazoa; phylum Chordata; class Mammalia; order Primates; family Cercopithecidae; genus Macaca; species Macaca fascicularis. The sequence continues at coordinate 8,006,017 of NC_088390.1, read as the reverse complement.
TAAAATAATTCCTCAGATGACGCTAATGTTCTAATGAGGATACAATTTGCAGAGTTTCTCAAACCGACTTGGTAGCAGAGCTTTTTTTTTTTTTTAATAGAATATCTAGCTGAATTACTGTTCTAAGGAACATACTTTGGGAAACAGTGCTCTGATGCAACTCAAATTATAATCTCCCACAATCCACGAATAGCCCATAGCTCTCTAGAAGTAATTAACAGCTTCCAATGGAATTAACCCAGTCCAATCTTCTCACCAATGTCTCTCTTTCCCGTTGCTGCAGTCTGGCACTTTCCTGCTCACGATTCAGGGCCTCCATGGCCTCAGAAAGGCTTTGTTCCAGGCGGGTTACTGTCTTTCAGGAAGAGAGGAATACAGGGCAGAGGAACTGTGGGAAATCTGTGTGTGCTATATTTTATAAAGCATTGACAATGTAAACTTGAAACTTCAGAGTTAACTAAATGACTAAGAGGCCAGATAGAAGACTACATGGTGTGGGAAAAATCAAGAAGTCATTGATGATGCAAGTTGGACAGCAGAAACGGTTAAAGGAGAAGAAAGGAAGGATGAGAAGAAATGTCAGGACAGCCACTACAAGACTGAGGTCAATCTGTTGGGAACCCTAATTCCAGAGCTATTTCTGCCCCTTTCCATCTAAAGATCTGTGACTCAGGTTCTAATGCCATACACTCCAGGGTGCTCACCTCCTGCTGCTTGCTTCTGGTGAGCTCTGCTGCCTGGCGTTCCTCTTGAAGTCCCCTGAGAACCTCTGTCCGCTCAGCCTCATGCCGGTTCCAGCCTTCCACCACACGGGCCAGGGTCTTAGGTAGGGCAAGTAAAATGGAATTTCAAAATAACTTTTTTGTCCTCTTTTTACCCACAGGGGTGGAGTCAACAGCCATCTTCTCCCAACAGTCAGCAAACCAACCCCTTGCCCAGCTCTCAGCATGCGCCAAGAAACATTGGTTGGCCACCCCCTTGTTTATTATTCCTTAATGCTCTTCATGGCGAGACCCACCCACATTTTGCTACCCTGGTACCTTGTCTAGTTGCTCAATCATGGTATCTTTCTTGCGGTCAGCAGCCACAGCCACGGCTAATTGTTGCTGTAGCTCTAACACTCGGGTCTGCAGGCTCTGAATATGGCGCTCACAATGCTGGGGAAAAGGGTGAGGAGTCTGGGTGTTGCCCATCTTTCGTATGACCACAGCACCAAACTTTCCAGCTCCTCTGGTGGGGGAATGGGCTGGCACCAAGAAGCCTGGGTCCCAAGAACAGAATAGTTTTGGAGAGGGAGAATCAGGAAAATTCTGAAGCAAGCACCTTGAGGCTCAAGATCTCCAACATGTTTCTGTACCTTTTCAGGAGATAAATGCTTAGATTCCAGGCTCCTCCTTTTCCTGGATCTCCTGAGTAAAAATCCCATAAACCTTTTGGCAGAGGTGTAGCAGCCCACACAGCAAAATGTGCAAAGTTACTCCTACCTTCAGAAGCTCATTGGACACAATGAGTAAACACAGCAAGGATAAAGGGGAAAGCCTTTCATTCATGCCAAGGGGTTTAACATAGAGAAGGAGAGGCTTCCAAAAATGGCAACCAAGGATTTTGACTTTCCTCTGCTTTGCCTATTTCTCTGTCCCCTTCAGACACTAAGGCAGAGGCTCACAGAGATAAAGGCTCAGTCTATCACCAGCAGCTGTAAATCCTATGCACAAGCTAGCAGAGTTTGTGTCCACTCAACAAACACTGAGTGTTTCTGTGTTATGTATATTCTAGACCTTAGGCAGCCAGTACTAACACAAACAAGATATGGACCCTCAAATTTTAGAGACAAGAAAAAAACAAGATATATCAGAACGATAAGCTATATGAAGGAAATAAGAGGGCGATCTGACTGACTACTTGGAAGGGAGGTGGTGCCATATTAGTTGGATGGTCAAAAACGTCCTCAGGAAAACATTTGAGTTAAGTCCCAGCTTTCAGGCTCTTCACCCTCAGCCCTTTTCAACACTTGGATCCCCTCTTTCTAATCTTTGCTGCTCTCAAAAGGAAGCCTTTTCATCTTACCTTGCGGCGGGTATGCTCTGAATCCAATGCATCTCTCAGCCCCTGACAATCTGGGGGATTGAGTGGAGGCCCTGGCCGAAGGCTGGTGTAGCGGGGAAACAGCTCCTCCAGGGCTTGGGCTGAGCTAGATGGAGACAAGTCTTGCAGGGGCCGGGTGCTGAGCAAATCAGGGAGAGAATGTTAGGGCTGGGAAAGCTTTTGAAATCCACTTGTCCAACTGTGATATTCTACAGATGAGGAAACTGAGACCCAGAGAGGGCAAGAGACTTGTCCAAAGTCATAAAGGTATATAACCACAGTGCCATAAATAACACACAGGTCTGGGATTCGCTTAAAGGTTTCAGCAGAAACAAACTAACTCTTTTTTTTTTTTTTTTTTTTTTTGAGACGGAGTCTCGCTGTGTCTCCCAGGCTGGAGTGCAGTGGCGTGATCTCGGCTCACTGCAAGCTCCGCCTCCCGGGTTCACGCCATTCTCCCGCCTCAGCCTCCCATAGCTGAGACTACAGGCGCCCGCCACCACGCCCGGCTAGTTTTTTGTATTTTTAGTAGAGACGGGGTTTCACCATGTTAGCCAGGATAGTCTCGATCTCCTGACCTCGTGATCCGCCCGCCTCGGCCTCCCAAAGTGCTGGGATTACAGGCTTGAGCCACCGCGCCCGGCCCAAACTAACTCTTTAGAGGGAAAGAACGACTGGAGGTTAAGAGAAAACCGGGTACCAGGCAGCAAATATCCGTGTTCCTGAAGGAGTAAAGCGGGTAGGAGACAGTAGAAAAAGGATGAAAACTGAAAGCTAAGTGATAAGCCTCTTGGGTTCCTGAGAGGTACAAAAGCAATAAAGGGAGAAATAAGAAACAAAACACTTGGATTTCCAAGAAAGCAAGCAAGCTAGGAGAACCCCAAGGGGAACTCACTTGAGCAAGGTGGCTGTGCTATCACTGTCAAAGGAGTCCTCTTCCCGTCTCTCTGAGCCAGCGCCAGGAATGAGGGGATCCCCTGCAGGCAGCCAGAGGGACCCCAAAGCCACAGTCAGGTAATGACAAAAACGGGCCACTTCAAGAAAAGGCCTTCCTTTCCAGTTCCCTCCTTCACCCCCCCTCCCAAAGAAAGGGAGACTTTTCTCCTGAAATCTCTTGCTCAGAGGTTTTCCTGCTTGGGTTTTCCTGTCTGCTTCCTCTGTCCACTTTCTCCCACCCCTTAAATCTAGGTTCTCCTTCATAGTTCTAGGGAAGGGGCTTACTCACGATAGGCTGTATCACGTGAGGTTTGGAGCATGGTCTGGAGCTGACCCCGAACACTTTCCATCTCAAAGATATGCTTAGAACCATCCTAGAAAAAAAGCCACACGGAAATCAGATGCAACCTGTGTTATCTGTCTCCTACCTATTGCCAGGGTAGAATTTTCACTCCAGCACTTTGGAAAACAAGAAAAACCAAACAGATACAATAAGGGATGTCCTAACCTTGAGTCAGAAATTCAAACACTATAGAAGCCAGAAAGAGAATGTAAATAAAATAACTGAGGAGGTGTAAGACAAGAATTGTGGAGATTCTTGCCAATTCAAGAACAAATGTAAGGACTGTGTGGCTTATGGCTATTATTTCCAAACTCTGGAAGACCTAACCAGACTGCAAATTGACTATGACACCTTTTCTATACAGTACTAATAACTATCTTCTCTGTTACATGTTGTAGTTGACTAAACTACGTCTTAATGATGTACATGCCAGAGTTGGAACCATACTATCAAAATAGTGTTGAGCTGGAAGGATCTGAGCCGCTATCCTAAGTCCCTAGTTCCCTCTTGGGATCAAGAAATCTTCCCCATTCCAAGTACACAGGAAACAGCTCACCAACCTACCCCATAGGTTTGCTCTATCTACTCGGAGCAGAGATGTCTCTCACAAAAACACTAGGAAGTTCCATAATTTTCAAATTATGGTGTCCCAGGTCACTCCCTCCCTCATGACTGCCTATGACTGCGCATGACTGCCTATGCAGTTAAAGGGAATATGAAATCCAACAAGAAGAGTTCAAATCTCATCAAAGTTTTTTACTTTTACCAACCCCAATCCCAAGACTCTCTGGTGTCTGGTGCCACAGTGGTCTCCAAGACACACTTCCCTCACCTTTTTCTTCAAGTTGTTTTCCAATCCGACTGACAAGCTTCGACTCAATTCTTGGGCTAAGCCGTCTAACCCTTCATGAGGCGGGGAGGTGGTGGGTAAATACAGTTGGGCTCGGGCCTCCGCCTGCCGGCTGAGGCGCAAAGAAGCATAGAGCTGGGAGGTCACTTCAGACGACACTTGGTTGAGCCCAGGGGGTTCTGAGGAATCACTCAGGAGATCCTCCGCCCCGAGGGGTGAACTGGGGCTGTCAGCTGATGTTGCCATGAATACAGGGAAGAGACAACCGGAGACAGCACAGAGCTGGGAGGTTCTGCTGTAGCAAAGTCCAGGAGGAAAAGTTCACGAAGAAAGATTTTGGTGAAGGGAGGAAGACTCCACGCCAAGGATCCTTGGTGAATTAAGGGCATCGAGGCTTTATGGTTAGAGGAAAGGTTTCCACCAGTTCCAGGGCCCATGGGAGTGGGCAAAAGCATCCCTTTCCCCAGCTCCTGGGAACAGTGTTAAGACGGTGCAGCGCAGAGGGGGTGCGGACAGAAGACCTACTGTGGGACAACAGCGCCGCTGAAGCTCCTCTTCCCAGCTACGAGTGCTGGAAGCTGCACATCAACTCCGGAACAGGCTATCCCCGGTCAACTGAGCTCTTAAGTTCTCACGCCCAAAACGTCCCAACGGAAACGGACCCAAATCCACTAGGGGCCCATTTTCTGTCCCCCTTCCCTACTTGTCCCTCAACTGGCTCCAGTCTCAAGAGAGGGAGGAACCTCACGCTCCCCCACCTCTTCACCCGTTCTACCCAGGGTCAGCTCCCCTGTACTTGCCCTCCGACCCCTCCTGGCAAGAAAGCCATAGCAAGCTTCCTTGCTCCCTAGAATCTCTCCCTCCCGACCACCCCAAAAGAAACTTTGTGAACCCTCAGTCACGCCCTAAGTCGTCCCTAAAAAGCACGCCGCCCTCAAGCCTAGCCCGAGATCCTCTACCCCGACGACCACCTGATTCCGCCTAATCTCCACCCTTCCAGTCCTCAGCCCCCAGTTTGCCAAAGCGGGGGGCAAGCGATTGGCCTCCTCCCCTGAGATCCCCCTCTCGCGCCTCCCTCTACGCTCAAAACCGTTGGCAGCCTCCCGCCCACTGTCCACGGCTCCTCCTCTCTGGCCTCGATGACGTCACCCGCCCGCGAGACCACGCTCGCAGATGCTCACATAACTATTGTATTCCGAGCGCCTGGCCGCGCGTGCGCGGCTCCGGTGGCCACAGATTGGCTAAGGGAGGGAGGCGGAGTCTGACGAGTGGCTTTGGAGCGGAGTTAATGCCCCGGCGCCGCTGGGTGAGAACCCCCCAAGGGGCGGAGCTCCGTGGAAACCGGAAGTAACTCCTGACAGGCACTCGGAGCAGTTCCGGTGAGTCCCGGTTGGAAGGCTGTGGGTCCGGGAACCTGATCCCACGGAGTGGGGGCCGAGGCTCACATTCCCTGCCCTGCAGATGACTGTCCACAACCTGTACCTGTTTGACCGGAATGGAGTGTGTCTGCACTACAGCGAATGGCACCGCAAGAAGCAAGCAGGGATTCCCAAGGAGGAGGTGACGAGAGGGCCCCGGTGCAGCCCGGGTGACCTCTCATCTCCAAACACCTATAGTCCCAACCCGGCCCCTCCTCTCAAACCCGAGCTCATTCCCAGCCCCCACCCCGTCTCCCGCATCCACCGAGAGCTAACTCTGCCCCTCTCCCTCCAGGAGTATAAGCTGATGTACGGGATGCTCTTCTCTATCCGCTCGTTTGTCAGCAAGATGTCCCCGCTAGACATGTACGCCGAGTCAGAAAAGATGTTGGGAGGAAGGCTAGCCTTGGGAATTTGGGGATGGGGGAAACTTTCTGAAGTGGAAGGAGCATTGGCCTCCAGAGGGGGAAAGGGTACTTAGAGAGGCTGAGTCCGGAGCGAGAGTGCTGGAGCTGGCAGGAGTGGCGGTGGGGAGGGTCTGAAAGTAGAGAGGTTGGTGGAGGCTAAACTGAGGGGTGAGGATGGGTGATGTATTTACTCAACCAGGCTTCTACAAAGGATATGTTTAGATGAAGAGGGAGTCGACCTTTGAGGGGATCAAAAGTATCTCTTTGGGAGAGATTCTGCTCCCATTCTTTAACACCCTCCTCATCTCTGCAGGAAGGATGGCTTCCTGGCCTTCCAAACTAGCCGTTACAAACTCCATTACTACGAGACGCCCACTGGGATCAAAGTTGTCATGAATACTGACTTGGGCGTGGGACCCATCCGAGATGTGCTGCATCACATCTACAGTGCGGTCAGTGCTAGCCCCGGGGACCCATACCCCAGAGTTCATCAGAACCCCAAGACTCCCTCATCTTCCCTGCCCTAATCCTACTATATGTTTGCTGAACTCAAGAGTTTTCTCAGGGGCCCTTAGGTTCTTAACTGCCACCACCACTTTCTCCTCAGAGAGGGCTTGTCTTCCAGCCCTTCTTCCTTGTGCATTTACACACCCCTGAGGTTATACAAGGTTTGGGGCTAAAAACCACAAGTATCCAAAGACTGGCTCTAACATCTTCCCTTTCTATAGCTGTATGTGGAGCTGGTGGTGAAGAATCCCCTGTGCCCGCTGGGTCAAACTGTGCAAAGTGAGCTCTTCCGCTCCCGACTGGACTCCTATGTTCGCTCTCTGCCCTTCTTCTCCGCCCGGGCTGGCTGAAGCAACCTTCCTCATGTCTCAGGAGAATTCCTGTCTGCCTGGGGCCCTTCTGAACCTGTGCCACTTAAGGGCCCCCACTGTAAGCCCCCGCACCCCCACCCCCCACCCAGAGCAACAGCGTAAAGGCCTGCCCTGATGCTCTCCTCCTACCAGAATGAAGCCCACAGAGTCCCTCCACCTCCACGCCAGGCCCGCTCTCCAGTTTTATCCCCGACCTGATGCTGCGAGAAGCACAGAATAAACTTTTTGCCACTCTCTGCGGCCTGAGCGTGTTGGTTTGAGGGCCCTCTCAGTCCTGCCCCATGCATGAAGGCGGAAAGTAGGGCAGCCACACATCCTTGAGGACTACGAAGTGGCTTTGCGGATGGGCTTCTCAACTGTGGGAATATTGATGCTTTGGGCTGGATAATTCTTCATTGTGGGGACCGTCCTGTGCTTTGTAGGATTTTCGCAGCATCCCTGGCTACCACTCACTAGATGCTGATAGCACAGGCATGAAATCAAAAATATCTCCAAACCTTGCCAAAAGTCCCCTGGGAGACACAGTCCCTCCCGATTGAGAACCACTGGGCCTGGGGAAGCCTGACAGCCCTTGGGTCCCAGATGGTGCAGGAGCCACCCTCCCGGATTCCGCTCAGAAAATATTCAAGCTGCGGAGCCTTCGGCAGGCGGGGCTTATGCAAATGACCGGCAGGTTTGGCTGCGAGGCGGGCGGCTCTATGCAGATGAGGAGGCGGTGCCTGCATGCCGATGAGCTGGGCCCGCTGCCGACGCGGCTGGGAGCCCAGCGGGTCCCGCAGCGGTTCGCGCTGAAGTGGCATCTTTCTCCCGCCCCACTTCCCCCTGGGTCCTTATCCTCCGAGATCTTTACCTCATCCTCGACCTTTACCCTCGTCCATTTCCCCCTCCTACTCCTTGCACCTGTGTCCCGCGTAACTGAATACCTCCACTCCTGGCGCCCCCCGCGTTTCTTCCCTCCCGCCGCAAACCTCGCGACCTCCAGCAGCCCGCCCCCGCGGGCCGATCCTGCCTGGCGGCTCCCGCCGCAGCCTCCTCAGCCTTCCCTCTCTGCCGGGGCTCACCCCACTACGCCCCCGGTGGTCCGCCCTCGGGCTTCCCTGCTCCCCCGTCCCGTCCCCTCGGAGCCCCCTCCCCCGCCCCGGTCAGCCGGCATGCAGGTGTCAATCGCGTGTACCGAGCAGAACCTTCGCAGCCGGAGCAGTGAGGACCGTCTGTGTGGACCCCGGCCAGGCCCCGGGGGCGGTAATGGCGGGCCGACCGGCGCGGGGCACGGGAATCCTCCGGGGGGTGGAGGGTCTGGCCCCAAGGCCCGAGCTGCACTGGTTCCCCGACCCCCAGCGCCCGCTGGGGCCCTCCGAGAGAGCACCGGCCGAGGCACTGGCATGAAATACAGGTATGGGGGTGGCCGGGCAGCCCACCCCTTCCACTTTCCTTTCGGGACCCCTGAGGCTTCTTGAGATGGCCGCCAAGACCCCTTCAAACTTCTCTAAGTAGGTCCCCCTTCTTTCCTTCTCTTCTTCCCGTCTCTGGCACTCCCTCACTTTGTCCCTCTCTTGGTCTCTGTCGATACCCCTGACTACCAGAGAATCAAGTTTACCAAGGTTGACTGGGTCCTGTCAGACCCAGGGGATGCCCCTGAGCTTCCCTCCTTACCCCTGGGAAGGTCAGGGATGCACGGATCTCCATGCTACACGGATCTCCAGGCTGTGCCCCCTCCAGTGGAATGTCCTTGGGTCCGTGTCCTGGGGAGTGGAGGGAGGGAATCGGCTTCTCACTCTGGCCTGCTCGGGGGTGCCTGACCCAAATATTGCCCCCACCTGCCCCAAAGGCTAGGTCTCCTGTGACCTTTCTTGGGTGTAAGGGGAGTAGGGCCTGTGGGAAGGATGGACCACATTTTTCATCTCCATGCTGAGGGACAGGGTCTGGGTAGACTGAAATGTAACTGACTTTATCTCAGAGGACTGCCAGACCAGAGGCTCAGAACTTGAAGTGGGGGGTAGGGGAGGGGCTCCTGCTGGGGAGTGAGCTGAGGTCACTGATCTGACCTGCTTTGTCGCCTGAAGAGTCTGATCCCCTCTATATGGTGGCCCTGATTGGAAAGCTGAGCTGACACCTGGGTTGGGGGCTCTGGGAGGATGCGGGGCTCACTGGTTCAGAGACAGTCTTCACAAGCCAATAGGAACAGAGGGAGTGGAGAGGGAGAATCAAGCTTTTCTGTCTTACTCTCCCCCCTCCCCCCAGGTCCTCAATCTGCCTTTCCTCCAGGCCCATCTGCCTAGCCTAGCCAGGGACCCCTGCCTGCCTGAATGCCTGAACTTGACTCAGTTTACCTCTTCTAACCTGGCATCTGCCATTTGGCACAGCACTCTGCCTGAGGGCCTGGTCTCACAAACTCGCCACAATCAAACACCACAATCAAACAGAATTCCTCCCAGCCCCTCACTGCACACATCCCAGAGATGACTCAAACACAGACAAGAAGGACAAACCTGACAGCACATCTTCAATGTGATAAGAGAGAATGGAGACTCTGGACAGTGGCTCCAGAGGAACAGTCACTTATGGTTCACTTGTCCTTTTGACAAAATTCCTAGGACCTCTGCTCTGGAGATAGCACTTGCCCAATCCTATAGGCCCACTGGGTCTAGTTTATTTGCACTGAGACACCTAAGGGCTTCTCAGTCTGGAAGGAGAGGAGCTGGGGGCTGATAATCTAGGTCCATAATGGAGCCTCCACCCCTTCCCACTGCTTCTGTATCTTGCAGGAACTTGGGGAAGTCTGGTCTTCGGGTATCCTGTCTTGGCCTAGGTGAGTTAGAATAGGGATTAAGGAAAGGGGGTATTCTTTCATGGTCTGCCCCCTGCAGTTCTCATGTGCCTGGCTTCTCTCTTTCAGGTACCTGGCTCACATTTGGTTCTCAGATCTCAGATGAGGTATAAGTTATGGGACATAGAATCAGGGTGGTGAGGGTGAGGGAACCTGAAAAAAGAGAAATTAACCTGGATAGGGGTTTGGACAACAAGTACAGGGAATGAGGGATCTGAGGCTGGAGGATGGGGAGAGGGGAGAGACTAGAGAACCCAGGGCTGAGATGTGATGGGTTAGAGTGCAGTGAGGGAGGTAACTGAGGAGCAGTAGTTGATCTTCACCTCTTTCACCTCCCTAGACAGCGGAGGATGTGCTGACCGTAGCCTATGAGCATGGTGTAAACCTGTTTGACACCGCCGAAGTCTACGCAGCAGGAAAGTAAGGACTGGGGTGAAAGAGCTAAGCTCCATTTGGAAGGCTGAGAGGACCCCAGGGATTATCTTCTCGTTTTCCCTCTAAAGAACCCTGGGACTTCTGAGAACGTGAAGTTCCAACCCTTTGGCAGAGGAACCCTAAAGCATTGTAGGTGTTACAGTCGCAACATCAGTCCCCCTCTGGCTTAGAAGTTAATGGGCATGCTGTGTAGTTACATTAAATAAAGCCAACAAATATATCTGAGGCCTTAGTTATGTGCAACTACATGAGGATTACGAAGATGAATTTTCAAACACATCATGCTGTATCACACATTGATAGCTTCACACTAGGAGCAGGGAAAACCTAGGATGACCTACCCTGCCTCTGCCCCATCGAGCAAACACTTCTGCTCATCTTCAACACTTGACCCAAGTGTCTGCTCCTTCAAGAAGTCTTTGCCCAACTCCCAGAGTTGGTCACCCCCCTCCCCCACCATGAGCTCCTAAAGCACTGTGGACTGCCTTCTGACACACAATTCATGGTTTATGCAGCTATATTAGCTGCTCCAGTCAGAGGCCTCCTTCCATGGAACTTGTCTCGCTCTTCTCCAAGTACCCACACAGAGCCAAGCACAGAGCAGGTGCTGCTTCTAGGAAGAATCAACGTGTCTCCAAAAGTGCACACAGTCTAAGTGCTTAAAGAAACAAAAACGGGCGATAGGAAGGATTAAACAACGGTAAAACATTTCAGTAACAGTCCACCATGACACAAGTAAGACTTGTCACAAGTGAGCTCATAATTTTTTGCTAAATTATGTAGCCAATTCTATGGAAGCTGACAAGAAGGCTGGACCATAGACTGTGGCACTCAGAGAACACATTATGGATGAGGCAGAATTTGAGCTGAGCTTTGGAGGACGGGTGGGATTTTGCAGAGGCTCAAAGAAGGGGGAGGGCAACCCAGATAGTTGAAGCTAGACAAGGCAGCATCCTTCCTGGCTCCACCATAGTTGGCCTCTTTCCGCTCATCCTATTCTATCTTTTTGGCACCCACAGCAGGGCTTGGTACATAGTTAATGCACAACAGATATTTGTTGAATACGTGATGAAAACTAGACAACTACACCCCTAGTTCCAGGAGTCCTCTTATTTTGTCCAGGATGGGGCTGTGAGCTGAAATGGACTCCTGGTTTATATCCTACCTTGCAAGAGATGAAAAGGTGGGGAGGAGAGGAAGGGATTGATTGGCTTGGGAGGGATCAGTGGCTCTGCCTTATGTTTCTTTTAGGGCTGAAAGAACCCTAGGCAACATCCTCAAGAGCAAAGGTTGGAGGTGAGACTGTTTTGGGGGTTGCTGGGGATGTGATCACCCAAAAATCCTTTTCTTGCTGGTTCTCCCATTTCTATTCTTCCAGGAGATCAAGCTATGTCATCACTACCAAGATTTTTTGGGGAGGACAGTAAGTGACTGCCCCACTGCGATTGTGGAGAAGGCCTACAAAGAATGTGTGAAGGTGTATGGGGTGGGGGTGGGGACAGCTATCCTCCACCAGGTCCGCACCCTACCTGTGAAGACTCATGCAATCCCATTTCCTTATGGCTCCAAGCCAGCCCTGGTCCCCTATCTTTGTCACGTCTCATCTTTGACTTACCTTTTCCTACAGGGCGGAAACCGAGCGAGGTTTAAGCCGAAAGCACATCATTGAGGGTGAGAGTTAGGGGCTGGGAACCCAAAGTGAGGGGATATGGAAGCCAGCGGAGTAGGGAACATTCTCTGAACTTCTAGAGGCTTTGAGTAGGGATTTAGGTAGCCATGGTAAGGGGGCAAGGTTTGAATTTTTTTTTTTTTTTTTTTTTTGAGATGGAGTTTCGCTCTTGTTGTCCAGGCTGGAGTGTAATGGCGCGATCTCGTCTCACTGCAACCTCCTCTTCCCGGGTTCAAGGGATTCTCCTGCCTCAGCATCTCAAGTAGCTGGGATTACAGGCATGCGCCACCATGCCTGGCTAATTTTTTGTATTTTTAGTAGAAACAGGGTTTCACCGCATTAGCCAGGCTGGTCTCGAACTCCTGACCTCAGGTGATCTGCCCACCTTGGCCGCCCAAAGTGCTGGGATTACAGGCGTGAGCCACCGTGCCTGGTGGCCTGAATTCTTTTTTTTTTTGAGACAGAGTCTCACTCTGTCGCCCAGACTGGAGTGCAGTGGCGCGATCTTGGCTCACTGCAAGCTCCGCCTCCCGGGTTCACGCCATTCTCCTGCCTCAGCCTCCCAAGTAGCTGGGACTACAGGCGCCCGCCACCTCGCCCGGCTAGTTTTTTTTTTTTTTTTGTATGTTTTTTTAGTAGAGACAGGGTTTCACCGTGTTAGCCAGGATGGTCTCGATCTCCTGACCTCGTGATCTGCCCATCTCGGCCTCCCAAAGTGCTGGGATTATAGGCTTGAGCCACCGCGCCCGCCCAAGGTGGGCTGAATTCTTAGTACACTGAAGCTGAGGTGCTTATCTTCTTCTCCTTACCCCACTTCCAGGCTTGCGAGGATCCCTGGAACGCCTCCAGCTGGGATATGTGGACATTGTCTTTGCCAATCGCTCAGACCCCAACTGTCCTATGGAGGGTAAAAGCAGCACCCCAACCCTTACAGTCCTTCAAAACTGAGCACTTCCTTGCTGGGTACGGTGGCTCATTCCTGTAATCCCAGGACGTTGGGAGGCCAAGGCAGGAGGATCACTTGGGGCCTGGAGTTCGAGAATAGCCTGGGCAACATAGCAAGACCCTGTCTGTACAAAAAATGTTTTAAAATTAGCGGGCTGTGGTGGTGTGTGCCTTGTACTCCCAGCTATTCAGGAGGCTGAGGCAGGAGGATCATTCAAGCCCAGGAGTTTGATGCCACAGTGAGCTATGATTGCACCACTGCACTACATCCTGAGTGACAGAGCGAGACCCTGCCTCAAAAAATCTAAAATACAAAACCTGAGCACTTCCTCAAACCCTCAGCAGGAAGCCAGCCCCTGCTCACAAGGCCTCCCAAACTCCACAGTGGAGGCTGAGACTCCAGGATGTGGACAGAAAGGGAGGCAGAGAATAGACATTAACTTTCATGACTCCATAGAGATGCCGGGGCCTTGGTGGGGCAGGTGGAGGTCTGCAAATCTGGAGTCCTAGATTCCAGGAGTCTGACAGTAAGGCTTTCCCTCTCCTGTGTGCCTAGAGATTGTGCGAGCCATGACCTATGTCATTAACCAGGGCCTGGCCCTATACTGGGGAACGTCCCGATGGGGGGCTGCAGAAATCATGGTGAGTGTGTGACCCCACTTTGCCCCTGTCCCACAATTGGTTCCCACTTTTCACGTGGTTACTCCAAAGCCCACTGCACTGGGGCAGAAGGCAGAGAAGAAAATTGAATTAGTGCTCTGACCCCTATCTTTTCCCCAACCCCAACACAGGAGGCCTACTCCATGGCCAGACAGTTCAATCTGATTCCTCCAGTGTGTGAACAAGCGGAGCACCATCTGTTTCAGAGGGAGAAGGTGGAGATGCAGCTGCCAGAGCTCTACCACAAGATTGGTTTGCAGCCCTCATCCCTGCCTTTACCTTAGCCTCATCCATGGCTAGGTCCTTTTCCTGACACCCAGTGTTCTTCCCTTAGGAGTTGGATCAGTCACTTGGTACCCTCTACCCTGTGGTCTCATTACTAGCAAGTATGATGGGCGAGTCCCAGATACCTGCAGGGCCTCCATCAAGGTGAGATCTGGGGGCTCCAGATGGCAGGGCTGGGCTGTGAGCTGCTCTGGGGGGAGTTACGGGGGGCTGCTGTGTGGGTGTGGTGGTGGTGATGGCAGGGTCTTCTGCTGATTCTCCTTGGCCTCCAGGGCTACCAGTGGCTGAAGGACAAAGTGCAGAGTGAAGATGGCAAGAAGCAACAAGCCAAAGTCATGGACCTTCTCCCGGTCGCTCACCAGCTGGGGTGCACAGTGGCCCAGCTTGCTATTGGTGAGACCCTGCACCCTGCAGGGGCCCTGTCTCCTCCTGACATGCTCCCAAGCCCATCCTAAAGCTGGTTTGTCCCTAGGGAGGACCCTTGTCTTCAGAGACACTTCTGAAATCTATGTGGTCACTGTGCCCCATCAGTTCTCTTTTTTTCCTCCTCTGGCCCCAGCTTGGTGTCTCCGCAGTGAGGGTGTCAGCTCTGTCTTGCTGGGGGTGTCGAGTGCGGAGCAGTTGATGGAACACCTGGGCGCGCTACAGGTGAGCCGGGGACTTTGAGACAGAGCCTATCTGTCCCCTTCCCCAGGAGTCAAGGCCACGCTCTCCAACCCAGGATGGCCCTATAAGGTCACCCACTACAAAGTCCTGACTTTGCAGGTGTGAGGTCCCAGAGCTGGAAACCGAGGCACTGGTACAGCTGCGGCTCTTGCCTTGCCACTTGATCCCACTGTGGTGCTTCCCCCGTACTGGAACCCCATGCCCTGTCTCAGTGACCCAGCATGGCCTGCCGTTGCCACCACCCCATTCTCCTCCAGGTGCTGAGCCAGCTGACCCCACAGACGGTGATGGAAATAGACGGGCTCCTGGGAAACAAGTCGCATTCCAAGAAGTAGTCGGTCTCGGGCGCAGCGACCCAAGCCCGTGCCGCTGCACCCGCCCAAGACCCGCTTCCCGCAGCCGCCTCTCCCGCTCCGGATCCCTCCACGTAGCGGCCGGAGCCAGGGTAGCCCCGCCCACCAACGAGTCCCGGCTTCGAGTAGTGATACGCATGAACAAAGCCATATCCTTTTGCAGTGGGGTCGAGAGAGAAAGTAGTACGCCCGCCCCCTGCTGAGTCCTTCTAAGCCCTTTTGCAAATACCGGGCATGAACTACTCGCCGTCGGCTCTCTGCCACTTGGTCTCACCCCCCACTCTCCTCCCCTTATTCCTGAGGCCTAGAAAAGAAAACAAAAACAGAAACCCACCACATACAAGAAACATGCAGAGTACCTCAAAAGCGGCCCTTGAAATGTCATCAAAAGGTAGTAACCTAGTGAGTGAGTTGTGACGTCATCTGGAACACAGGAAACGGGGCTCGTAGGGTATTCGGTACGAAGGAAGCCAGGCTGGTCCTGGGGGGAAGTAAATGATAATCTTTGGGAAACCAGGACCCTGCCTCCCAGCCTAGAGGTGGAGGAGGGTGGTCGGCGTGGGGCCTACAGTGGCACAGCACTGACAAAAGTAGAGGGAAATTTAATAGCACATCTACACTGCAGTCTGGTGAAAGTGGCCGGGGTGGCCCTTGGAAAACAGTTGGGCTGTTCTTTGCAGGAATTCGTGATAGCCTCTCTGTCACGGGCAGAGACCAGGGGCTGACATAAAAGGTCTGGGTATAGACTTTTGAGCCTTGAGCAGGGCCTCCTACCTGGCAGTGGAGAACTGCAGTCTTCCTCCTGGCAATAACCCTAAAGCAATAATGATGGCCCCTCCTCTGTAAGACTTCCCAGGGAACTGTAAATAAACCTCAGCTTGATCCTCACAGTGTCTAATGTTGCAGGGGCTTGGGAGGTTAGGGTCACAGTCTCATCTGCCTGGCCCTCTCGCCCCCTAACATTAGAAAGCTCCCAGCATTAGCTTTCTCTCCATTGCTCATTCCAGGCATCAGGCTCCTAGTCACTGTTCTCATTAAGGACCAAGACACCAGATACCCCAGGCCCCAGTTTTCTTCCTTCAGTTACCACATTCCTTAGAACCCAGAAATCTGGCTTCATAATTTTGTTCCTCCTCTTTCTATGAAAGACCTAGCTATCTGCCCTTATTTGTTTGTATTTAAAGTAATATTAGCCATACTCCTTCCTTGTACTTCTCATTTCTCTCTCGCCGGATACCCACACATATGCCAAGGAACTTGTGGCTGAGTGGGAGATGCTGTTCTGAGGTTGAAGCTTTGTGATTTGATGGAGAGGTAAAGTGAAGAGTGGTCTGAGGTTGAGGGAATACAGAGAGAAGGAAAGATGTTATCATTTTACTGGGACAGAACTGGGTGGAAAGTTAAAACCTTAAAGATCACAAGGCAGAGGAGGATGAGCTCTGCGTTCCTTAAATACAACCTGCCCATCTCCCTTCTACCCATCCTCATCCTTCCTTGATCCAAAAGCTGGGCAAGCAGAGTTAAACCAATTTCCAAAAGAGAAAAGTCAGCAGCATGCCATTTACTGGATTAGCAGCCAACCGAGTCAACTAATTAATACGTACTTCCACCCCATTATCTCCCACTCATTTTGCAAGACTGTGGAGGAAACAAGTAAGTAAAATCTATGACTAAACTATGATTAGTTATTCTGTAACAAACATATGAGAATTTATCAATCCCAAATAGGATTCTCCTTAAATAGTTAGTTATCCTAGAGGGTTATGCACTTATTTTAATGAACCCTGTCCCATTGCTCAAAATATTAAAAACAAGCAAACAAACACCACTCCTCCTATAATTACCTTCAGAGATGGTTTGGAAACCCTTTGATTTAAAAAAAAACAAAAACAAAAAAACCCTTCTTTTATTGTCACACCTCTTTTGTGTATAGACATTTGCCATATTTATCACTCACCTCATTCATTAATTTAGCAAGTATTTGTCTATTGAGTCCTATTATGGTGTGGCACAGGGATACAAAGGTGAACAAAACCAGACTCAGAACCTTCATATATCTTGCTGAGGAGAGAGACAATCATAGAACCACTAAATAAATACAAACTTCCTGTCCAAAGTCCAGAGGAAAGCACATGGTGTTACCGAGTCTGTAGTGGTTATTTGACATGGTGAGGTTAACACCAAGAGCTAAAGGATGAATAGGTGTTAATAAGGGTTAAGCAAGAGGGTTAAGAGCATATGCTAAGGCCTGTGGCAGAAAAGAACATACAAGCCAAAAGTACCCAAAGCCAGAGTGTCTAGAGAGAAGCAGAACAGAAAGTGAGACATGGGTAATGGTTGGGCACAGTGGCTCACGCCTGTAATCCCAGTACTTTGGGAGGCTGAGGCTGGTGGGTCACTTGAGGTCAGGAGTTTGAGATCAGCCTGGCCAACATGGGGAAAACCTGTCTCTACTAAAAATACAAAAAAAAAAAAAAAAAGCCACCTGTAGTCCCAGCTACTTGGAAAGCTGAGGCAGGAGAATCGCTTGAACCCAGGAGGCAGAGGTTGCAGTGAGCTGAGATCGTGCCACTGCACTCCAGCCTGGGCGACAGAGCAAGACTCAGGAAGGAAGGAAGAAAGGAAGGGAGGGACGGAGGGAGGGTGGAAGAGAAAACAGGCGGGCATGGGTAAGTTTGGAGCACACAGGGACTTACAGGGCACCTTACAATGTTATATTTATCTAGGCCAGGCGCAGTGGCTCACACCTGTAATCCCAGCACTTTGGGAGGCTGAGGCAGGTGGATCACTTGAGCCCAGGGGTTTGAGACCAGCCTGGGCAACGTGGGGAGACCCCATCTCTACAAACATACAAGAATTAGCTGGGCATGGTAGCTCGTACCTGTGTAGTCCCAGCTACTCGGAGCCTTAGGTGGGTAGGTGGCTTGCGTCTGGAAGATTGAGGCTGTAGTGAGCCAAGATTATGCCACTATGCTCCAGCCTGATGGTCAGAGCAAGATCCTGTCTCAAAAAATATTATATTTATCATACTGGGAAAAAAACAGTAGGAAGCCCTCTATATCAGTTATCTGTGATACACAACAAATCACTACCAACATTAATGGCCTGAGATAACTTTTTATTTATTTTAATTTTATTTTATTTTGAGATGGAGTCTCTCTGTGTCACTCAGGCTGGAGTACAGTGGTGCGATCTTGGCTCACTGCAACCTCCACCTCCCGGGTTCAAGCGATTCTCCTGCCTCAGCCTCCTGAGTAGCTGGGACTACAGGCAAGTGCCACCACGCTGAGCTGATTTTTTGTATTTTTAGTAGACAGGGTTTCACTATCTTGGCCAGGCTGGTCTTGAACTCCTGATCTGGTGATCCACCCGCCTCAGCCTCCCAAAGTGCTGGGATTACAGGCATGAGCCACCATGCCCGGCCACTATTTATCTATTTATTTATTTATTTATTTATTTATTTAGAGATGGAGTCTTGCTCTGTTGCCAGACTGGAGTGCAGTGGCGCGATCTTGGCTCATTGCAACCTCCGACTCCCTGGTTCAAGCCATTCTCCCGCCTCTGCCTCCCCAGCAGCTGGCATTACAGGCACGTGCCACCATGCCCAGCTAACTTTTATATTTTTAGTAGAGACGGGGTTTCACCATGTTGTCCAGGAGGGTCTCGATTTCCTGATCTCATGATCCGCCCGCCTCGGCCTCCTAAAGTGCTGGGATTACAGGCATGAGCCACCGTGCCCAGCCACTTTTTATTTATTTTTAAGCGGTGGGGTCTCGCTCTGTCACCCAGGCTGGAGGGCACTGATACGATCACGGCTCAGTGCAGCTTCGAAGTCCTGAGGCTCAAGTGATTCTCCCACCTCAGCCTACTGAGTAGCTGGAACGACGTGCACCACTGCGCCCTTTTCTTTTCTTTTCTTTTTTTTTTTTTTTTTGAGACGGAGTCTGTCTGGCTCTGTCATCCAGGCTGGAGTGCAGTGGCCAGATCTCAGCTCACTGCAAGCTCCGCCTCCCGGGTTCACGCCATTCTCCTGCCTCAGCCTCCCGAGTAGCTGGGACTACAGGCGCCCGCCACCTCGCCTGGCTAGTTTTTTGTATTTTTTAGTAGAGACGGGGTTTCACCGTGATAGCCAGGATGGTCTCGATCTCCTGACCTCGTGATCCGCCCGTCTCGGCCTCCCAAAGTGCTGGGATTACAGGCTTGAGCCACCGTGCCCGGCCTCTTTTCTTTTTTTGTAAAGACAGGGTCTCACCACGATGCTCAGGCTGATCTCAAACTCCCGAGCTCAAGTGATCCTTCCATTTTGGTCTCCCAAAGTGCTAGGATTACAAGTGTGAGCCACCACACTCAGGAGAAATAACTTTTAAAAACTGTTCTTTTTCACGATTCTGTGGGCTGGCTAGGAGTTCCTTTGCTGTTTTCACCTAGGTTCACTCATGTCTCTGCACTCAAACAGCAGGTCAGCTGAGCAGGAAAATGGAAAATGGCCTCACCAGCATGTTTGGCTGTTGGCTGGCGCTCCTCCGTGTGGCCTCTTCCTTACATGGTGGTCTCAGGGAGTGTTCCAAGGGGACAAAGGCAGAAGCTACAAGGCCTCTGACAGACTAGGTTCCAGAACTCACACATCGCTTCTGCCACACCTATTGGTCAAAGCTAGTTACAAGACCAGCCCAGATTCAAGGGATAGAGAAAGAGACCCCAATTCTTGATGTGAGAAGTACCAAAGTCACACTGCAAAGGAATTTGGGGCCACCATTAGTCTACCACCACATTAAAAGTTGTTTTTTGTTTTTTTTTTTTGAGACAGAGTCTTGCCCTGTTGCCCAGGCTGGAGTACACTGGTGCAATCTTGGCTCACTGCAACCTCCACCTCCTGGGTTCAAGCGATTCTCCTGCCTCAGCCTCCCAAGTAACTGGGACTACAGGTGCACGCCATCATGCCCGGGTAATTTTTTGGATTTTTAGTAAAGACTGGGTTTCACCATGTTGCTCAAGCTGGTCGCAAACTCCTAAACTCAGGCAATCCGCTAGTCTCGGCCTCCCAAAGTGCTGGGATTACAGGTGTGAGTCACTGCATTCAGCCCATCATATATTTATTAACCATAGATACCTACCAGTCCCCCCTCCCCCCACCTTTTTTTTTTTTTGGAGACCGAGTCTCACTCTGTTGCCCAGACTGGAGTGCAGTGGCGTGATCTCCACTCACTGCAACCTCCACCTGCCGGGTTCAAGCAATTCTCATGCCTCAGCCTCCCGAATAGCTGGGACTACAGGTGTGAGCCACCACGCCTGTCTAATTTTTGTATTTTTAGTAGAGACGGGGTTTCACCATGTTGGCCAGGCTGATCTTGAACTCCTGACCTCAAGTAATCCACCCGCCTTGGCCTCCCAAAATGCCGGGATTACAGGCAAGAGCCACCATGCCCGGCCCTACCAGTTCCTTTTTAAGACCAAAAAGTTTTGAATTGTGACAGCATCACTGTAATAAGTAGACAGCTTCTCCCATGATTACAGACAATACCATTCAAAAGTTCTGAAATGTTTGCTTAAAAACAATGGTATACCTCCTCAAAAGAGATTACCCTCTAGGTTTTAACAATGAAGGTTAAAAAACCAGCTCTGCATTGCCTGTGATAGCTGGTAAATGCCATGGGTGTGGAGAACCCCATCTTGCACATATTGGTCAAGAGGGATGTGTGTTGAAAATGTTGGGTACTGGCTGGGCATGGTGGCTCACAGCTGTAATCCCAGCACTTTGGGAGGCTGAGGCGGGCGGATCACCAGGTCAGGAGATCAAGACCATCCTGGCTAACACGGCGAAACCCCATTTCTCCTAAAAGTACAAAAAATTAGCTGGGCGTGGTGGCGGGTGCCTGTAGTCCCAGCTACTTGGGAGGTTGAGGCAGGAGAATGGCATGAATCCAGTAGGCGGAGCTTGCAGTGAGCCGAGATGGTGCCACTGCACTTCAGCCTGGGCGACAGAGCGAGAGACTGTCTCAAAAAAAAAGAAAATGTTGGGTACTGAGAAATTAAGGTGAATTCAGTATAGGCTGGGGGCACAGGATAAGAATAGTAGCTAATATAGTACTTACCTGGTGTTTTACTGTGTACTGGACACTGTTTGAAGCACCTTACACATATAACCTCGTTCAGTCCTCATTATCCACATTTTTTTATAGGAAACCAAGGCCCACATAAATTAACTTGCTCAAAGTGTCACAACTAGTAAGAGGTGGAAGCTAGGATCTGAACTCAAGCCAGCTGGCTCTAGACTGTGTTATTACCCTCCACAACAGAACCTGGGCTGCAGGTCCAGGAGAGGAGGGTGAGAAGGCAGCTGTGTGTGGGTGTGGCACCATGAGGGGAATGTGGGTTGTGAGTACCATGTCCTGTTTACCAGTGGGAGAAGTCAGACCCCTGAGTCAGAACTTATGCTGGGGAGCTTTACTGGGGCCATCACGATGTGTGGGTGTCCAGGCCTCCGGAAGGAAAGGATTCGCAGCATTCCTAAAGCCATGGTCCTGGAATCTAGGCCCCTCCTTAGGCTGAGATACCAGCTGAGAGTTAAGCAGTTTGGGGAGAATGAAGTTTAGGAAGCCAGCCTTACAAGCAACACCGAGAGGTCATCTATAATGAGAATTGAGGGCAAAATCAAGTCAAAGGACCCGGGACCAAAGGTTGGGCAGAATGGGCAGTGTTTGGAAACTGAGTGGGATTGTGAAACTCACTGCGAGCAACTGAATAGGCCGAGGGGGCTTTAGAGACCTGTGCCAATGATTGACGGCTGAGGCGCAGGGAGGGACCCGGGGATTTGCACATGGTAGAATTAAGGAGCGCTGGCGTTGCGTTGGGGGAAGAAGGAAAGCCCCACCCCGCTCCCCGGCAGTGGGGAGGAAGGGAGGAATGGGTGCCTCGGTCCCCAGGGCTCCGGTCCTGGCACGGCCTGGGCCGCCTCCCCGACTCCATCATCGCTGTCATGCCCGGCCTCAAGCCTCCACCGCCCCCACACGTGCCGCCACGGGGTGCGGCCCGATCAAGGCGTGACGCCTCGAAGGGTGGGGCCTCACTTATTCCCCTATTTAAAGGGGAAAGAGGCCGCGGCGCCGGCCCCAGGACCCGACCCGGGCCTCAGAAGAGTCAGTTCGTTCTGTTCACCGAGCCGGGCGCGTTAGCGACGCCCTCGAGTTCGCGGCGGGCACGATGCAGCTCTTGGTGAGGGTGCCCTCTCTTCCGGAGCGGGGCGAGCTGGACTGCAACATCTGCTACCGTCCTTTCAACCTCGGGGGCCGCGCGCCCCGCCGCCTGCCCGGGACGGCGCGCGCCCGCTGCGGCCACACGCTCTGCACCGCCTGCCTCCGCGAGCTGGCAGCGCGCGGGGACGGCAGCGGGACGGCCGCGCGCGTGGTGCGCCTGCGCCGCGTGGTCACGTGCCCCTTCTGCCGCGCGCCCTCGCCGCTCCCGCGCGGCGGCGTCACGGAGATCGCTCTTGACTCGGACTTGTGGTCGCGATTGGAGGAAAAAGCGCGGGCCAAGTGCGAACGAGATGAGGCGGGGAACCCGGCCGAGGAAAGCAGCCACGCTGACGGAGAGGCCGAGGAGGAAGGGGAGAGCGAGAAGGGGGCGGGGCCTAGGAGCGCTGGGTGGCGCGCGTTCCGGCGGCTCTGGAACAGGGTCCTGGCGCCCGCGCGGCGCTGGCGGCGTCCGCTGCCTAGCAACGGTGAGGTGCTGCCAGGGGAGGATGCAGGGGAGAGAGCGCTGAGGAACACGGAGGTTGGTTGGCTTGCTCCTGCTGCCGCTAACCCTTCTTCTTTCCCCCAGTGCTCTACTGTCCGGAGATCAAGGACATTGCCCACCTGACCCGTTGAACGTTGTAACCGAGGAACTCGGAAGCCACAGCCGAAGGAAGGTGGGAGCTGCAGCCTCGCGGGGGCTGATATCAAGACTACTGTGTCTCAGATCCCAGGATTGACATGTGATAAGAGAGATGAGCCGAGGGCAGGAGGGAACGCCCTGGGAGGTGTTGATGATGAGTTGGGGAGGCTCCTAGACGAACTCGCCCCCATCTACTGACTGTGCCAGTCTTACATTTTCAGGATGGAGTGGCCAAGGGATGATATAAACAAAGCCTACGTTACTGTGGGAAGAAGACAGACTGTTTTCTTAGCTGGGACTTTGGCTTTTGTCCAGGGTGGCTCTGGTGTGTGGGAGCAACAGGTCCCGTTTTAGCAATTCTTTGTCAATGGTTTGAATTTTTTTTTTTTTAAGATGGGATGGGAGAGAAGAGGCTAATTTTCGCGTCATGTTAATCTCACTTCTCTGGCATGTAAGGGTGCTGGTATGCCTGCTGTCTCTCCACTCCCAGTTCTGTGTTCCAAAAATTGAGATGGCTCCCTGCCTATGACTATGATGAGGAGCCTTGCTTCATTTCAGAATCTACCTTCAGCCTGCTAGGGCAGGTATCAGAAATTCCAAAGGGCATTTATATGAGGCACCTAATTAGAGCCTATCAAAGTAGGAAAGGAGAGCCATTTGAAAGGCATCATATTTCAAACTTTTGCTATTATCTGTGTTATCTTTACAGTCACAGGGAACACTGGCGCTACTGAAAAGATACTTATACAATTTTAAGTGTCTTTAAAATTTGTGTCCCATAATGGGACATCACCTATTGTATATATGCCATGTATTCTATTTTAGAATCCTGTAAGTATCTTATGACCATATAGTCATAGTCAAGGACCAGCAGCGTTGGTATGCTGTCGATGGAAGCGCACAATCTCACTCCAGGATCCCACTCCAGACTTCCTGAATCAGACTCTGCAGGGTTGTTGTTTTTGTTTTTGTTTTTGAGACAGTCTCACTCTGTCGCCCAGGCTGGAGTGCAGTGGCGCAATCTCACCTTACTGCAGCCTCTACCTCCCAGATTCAAGCGATTCTCCTGCCTCACCCGCCGGAGTAGCTGGGATTACAGGCTCCTGCCACCACACCTGGCTAATTTTTGTAGTTTTAGTAGAGATGGGGTTTTGCCATGTTGGTCAGGCTGGTCTCAAACTCCTGACCTCAGGTGATGCGCCCACCTCGGCCTCCCAAAGTGCTGGGATTATAGGAGTGAGTCACCGCGCCTGGCCAGACTCTGGCATTTTAACAATCCCAGGTGATTTGTGTGCATGTGAAAATGTAAGTATCATTGGTCTAGATCCTAGACTCTTTAAGATATCACCATCTGTAGGTAGAATATTTAAAACATAATAAGTATGACTGATAGATTATTTTATCCCAAGTTCTAAAGTAACATTCTATTGCTAAAGAAATCCTAACCTACTATGTTACATTTTTCTCTTAAAAATGTGAACTTATTATTAACCTCAATTTTTAGGGGTCTCCAACCTTTTTAAAATATTTTTGATTGACAAATCATATACACTTATGGTTTATAAACCTCAATTTTTGTAACCCTATTTTGGCATTTTCCTGTCCTTACGTCTCAGCTTAAATGCTCCCTCTTCTGGGAGGCCGCCTTCTGCCTTCAGCATAGTAGAGCCTTTTCCCCACCCCTCTGTAACATAATGCCCTGTTTTATTTTTACTGCTTTTATTTTCATGCTTTGTGGGTGTCCTCACTGGAGTGTAAGCCCCATGGTAGGAAGGGCTGACCTGTGACTGTTTTATCTCCAGGGCCAACAGCAGTGTTACTGTATAATATGTACTCAATAAATATTTGTTGGCTTTATATCTTATTTTTTTAATATAATAGCCTTGTGAACTAAATGTCTGGCCTCTCTCAATCTCTGAGAATCTCTGTTTAGTGAGCAATAAACATCAAGGAAGTGCCTAGCAGTTCAAATCTTTGGTAAGCTAGACAGATCTGACCCTCAACTCCTTTAAAAAAAAAAAAGTGTGCCTTTGCTTCATACTGGAACTGAACCTGTGGAGCTGTAGTGACCTCTACTGACTCTTAGGGGAACTAAAGTGCAACTTGAAGGTGGAAAGGATGATCAAAAGGATGGCTGGAAGGCAGTTTTGAATCTTGCTAGGCACTCCTCCCACTACATTTCTGTCCAGTAAGTCCCACTCTCTCTGAAGTCAACCTGAGGCCATGTAGTATCTGCTGCTCACCCTCCTTCTCTACACTGAGCCCATCACATAGTTGGAGCTGGAAGAACCTCAGTTTTAGTGAATAATCCAAGAGATAAAAATGAGGAAAAGGAAAAAGTCGTAAGATTTTTTTTAAAAAAGGCAGAAAGCAACAACTTTTCTTATCCCTCCCCCCAAAACTCCCCCCCCTATAAAAAATAACAGAGCACACAGAAAGGAAAGTATAATTTATATGTACAACCAATAAACCTGATACAGAAGAGGGGATCAGGACAGACCAGGAGTGGGTGTGAAGAGAGACTGGGAAGGGGGCAGCAAGAAAGTGAAGGGGCAGCAAAGAGGAAGTGGGGGGTTCGCCATGCAAACTGCCACTCTCCCTGGCCCCTCCTGGGAGGGGGGATGTGCCCACATTTCCCTTGCCTGCCCTCCACTACTTTGCTCTGGTCCCAGTGACAAGGTAGCTCCCAAGACCCTGACTAGGTCCCCTGCCTGACTTAACGCAAATTTAGTCTGTATCTAGGCCTTGAGGAGGGAGGGTAGTAGAAGTCTTCAGGAACCTAAGCCCCAGAGCTGGGGGCTTCCCCGCCACCGCCGTCTGGCCCATTGTATTCTCTCCCACCCTTCTAGGTGACCTGGGTCCCTAGAACAGGTTGGGGAGCTCCTCTTTGGCTTGAGGGAGTATCACCCAACCATTACTCTTTGTAGGGGTGGTCCTTGGTCCCTAGGGAGGGGGGAACATTCCCAACACAAGATGCCGGTACACAGGAGGTAACTGAGCCAGTGAACGGCGCCTTTATTCTGAGGCTGAACAGCAATTGACTTCCTCCCTCATAACTGCTCCACCCTCATTGTGGGGAGAGGTAGGGAACGGTAACATGCAGCCACCCCTCCTCGTCCCTTCCTCCCTCCCAGGACTCATTTTCATCCCTCTCTAAAAGTCCCCCTCCTCTCTTCAAAGCTCTCTTCCCCGCAAAAGTTCCTAAAGGCCAGGCAAGGCTAATTCTCCACTTCTGCATGAGATGGAGCTGATTCTGCAGGGAAACAGCTGGGGAGGCTCCACCTCTTGCCTCCCCACAACCATTTACTGGGAAGTTGTGTATACTTGGCGGTGGGGGAGGAAGGTACTTGGAAGACCCTGCCAGCCGTCTCCCACCCAGACCTCTTCTCACCAGCACAGTCTTCAAGGCTTGGTGGGAAAGGCGCGTGGGAGTGGAGAAAGACAAAGGGCCCTTCTTGAAGAGAGGAGCTGCAGAGAGGGGCAAAGGGGTTCCTAGCCCAGTGATGGCCCAAGGGGTGGGGAAGGTGGAGGGCTGGCAGCAGGCCCCAGCGCTTGAGCTGGGGGTCGGCCTCGGGGACGGGGCCTGGGTGAAGGGCAGGCCTGGGATCCAGTCAGTCGTCTATACAGATCACCTCCCCGGCTCGGGGCTCCTTCCGATCCAGCCCGTCTGACACCAACGCCCCCACCATTTCCTTCTCCTTCTTCACCAGCACTGGAGGGCCGTTGGTGGCGGCTGTTTGGGAAAGTGGTAAGGAAAGATCAATTCCCACATCACTCCCAAACATCACTTCATGACAGTGGTGAATTCTCACTTCTAGGCCACCTCCTGCCACTTCCAGTTGCCCCAGGTAAGGGTGGGAAGACAAGGGCAAACCCCTTTCCCTGAGATTCCACTTTGTGTTACATGATTGAACACGTGTTCCCACTCTATACCCCTCGGGTTTCATATTCACTTTCCCTTGAAGGAACCTGGAGGGAGGTGGCTTGGGTAGAAGACACCAAGTCACAGATCTACTAAAACTCTGGTTTTTGATAAAGGAGATCAAAGAGGGGTTAAGAAAGGGATGGGGGGACAGCCTAGAACAACTCTATCCCATAAAACACCAGATACCACCAAGGAAATGAGATGGACTAGAGCAGTTAAAGGGCAGCTGAGCAGAAATAAAGTTTGGCAAAGGAGGAGTGTGAGTAGCAGGGGGTAGGAAAACACCAGCTGACCTGTGATGAAGGACCCTGCAGGCATCTGGCTGTAATTGGCGCCTGCGGCGGCCAGGGCCCCTACGGGTGCGGCGCTGAAGGCCGCCCCGTACCCCGGAGGTGTAGCGTAGGGACCCGGGGGGAAGGCCTGGAACAGAGAGTAAGCAGAAGTTGGAGTTAGTTCATAGTCTGTGAGAGGAAAGAAGCTGTAGGGGAGACATTAGGAGCCACACTCCACAGCTACTGAGGGTAGGATACACAGGCAGGCAGACTCACTCAAGGGTGACGACTGTGTTCTAGCAAGATGTTTTTCCATATTGTATAGGATTCTGATGGAAGTGTTTGTATGTGTGCAGGAGGAACCCCAACAGGGAAAACTGGAGCTAGGGGGAAAGAGGGTTACCGGTGTGGGGTGAGGCTCCGTGCCCTTGCTGGCCAGCCGGCTGAGGATGCTGCGCTCGGACATCTGAAGGCGGGCTGCGATGGGGGGTATTCGGGATAGCGTGGCTGGCAGGCGGGTCACGTCCGCCTTCATGTCGCTCAGCAACTCCTCCAGCTGGTTCAGAACTGGGGCCCGGGCCACAGAGAAAGAAGGGCAAGAGAAAGACAGGGAAATAGAGAGATGGAGCCAGGAAAAGAGAGGCATCAGACGGACAGATACAGGCAGAAAAAGAGCGAGAGAGGAGGACACAGATGTCAAAGAACCAGAGGTCAAGAAAGTAAAAGTAGACAAAAAACAGAAGCAACTCAGGGGAAAAGAAAAAGTGTTAGGAAAAGAGAGAGAACAGATCACCACAGAAGACAGATGGAGAGAAAGAAGAAAGAAAAAGGGAGCATGGAGGAAAGGAAGATGGGGGGACATTGGAAGACATGGGGGCGGGGAGTTGTCAGAACATCTCATACTGGAAGAGCAAGGTTTGGGGTTGGGGATGATGGGGAGGAAATAGTCAGGAGGCATGGGAGGTGGTAAGTGTCAAAGCTTTAAGGAATCAAGATTTTAATATGTAAGGGGAGAGGGAGGTTAGAAGGTCAGTATTACAGATTCAAGGAATTAGAACAGGGATCAAAGGGGCCAGGAGTCAGTGACTACATCAGGCAGGATTAGATGGTTAGAGGGCTTTGGATATAATCTCTATCATTGGCAAGGTAAGAGGCGGTAGGAGGAAAGGTCGAAGGTCAAAGGGAAGTTTCATGGAGTAGGGTCAGAGGGTTGGATAGGTGGTAGTTTCTGCCTCATGAGGTGAAACAGATGTGAGGGAATGTGATTTGTTTGACCACAGCCAGGGATTTGTATGGTGCACACACAGTCCAAGGCCCCTAACTGGATGATGTCGGCAGTATGGCGGGGATGCGGCTCCACCGCCAGTGAAGAGGCCCCACTGTGTAGAGGGGACATGGAGGCTGGGGCAGGTCCCTCTATGGGGCATGGTTGTGAATGCTATCAGGTGTGGATGAGGGTTGGTTTGCACAAGTCCTAGAGGCTAAAATCCAAGGGGGTGCCAGGTCGGTAGGGGTGGGGTTAGAGGTCAGAGGGGGGTGGTTCAGAGGGTAGAGGGGTCAGGGGGTGGGAAGATTTTGAGGGGTGCGGGGTGAAGACTTACGCAGCGTTGTGGGCCCTCCCCCGCGCGGGGCCGCCGCGGCCCTTACCCTTGTGCAGGACGGCGTTGGCCGGCTTGTTCCCCGCCAGCGACTCCTTGGAGAGGTGCTGGTGGCTCTCGGCCAGGCACTCGGCCTCGGCGAAGCGGGCGTGGAGGGCCATGGCGGGGTGCGCCGGCTCCTGCGACAGGTTCAGGTAGGCCGCCCGCCGCAGCTGCTCCTCAATCACCAGCGCCTGCTCCAGGAGCTGAGGGCACAGGGTTGGGAGGTGAAGGCAGGGCTCTGCCAGCAGTGAGTGAGTGGCGGGTGGGGGGACTGGACATAGCAGGAGACCCACCCTGCCCTCACTGCTGGCCCAGAGCACTCCTAGCTCCAAACCAACTGCGAACCTAGCATCAACCCTGACCCAGACCACACTCCCAAGCACAAGGTTACACTTTGGTCTTGGCTCCAAGCATCACCTCAGCCCTGAAGGTGTTAACCTTCCCTAGGTTCCAACTAGATCTGGCCTCACTTCTGACCCAAGCCCGTCTAAAACCCGTTCCTGTCCTCCCTCATTCCCACCTTGAACCTCCGGGCCAGGAACTTATTTTTCATCTCCAGAAAGTTCCCCTTATTGGCTTCAGTTTTAAATGGCTCGTTGATAATGGCAAATTGAGCATCATTCTGGATGTCCTGCCACCGTGCATAGCCATGGCTACCAATGAAGGAAAGGGAACCATCAAGGAATTTAACAAGAATGGGCTTGGCTTTGAACACTTCTTCCTTTTGGCCTGACTCCCCAAAGTGTGGCAGTAGCCCTGTCCCTGGGTGTGAAATCATTATCCTTTTTTTTTTTTTTTGCCAGCTTGAGAGAACCTTTTCCTTCTTGCACGTGTGTCAAAGGATACAGGACAATCCCAGCCAGAAGCCAGTAGTCGTGTCTTCTGTGCCAGATCTCATTGAGTTTGCCTGAGGAAATAGCTGCCCGTTCCTCATTCTGCCACAGTGTGTGAAGCTCTGCAAAGGCGGCAGCAGACAGAAGAGGCAACAAGGGTTTGCAGACTGCACTCAGTCCAACAGACAGGTACAGATGGGGAAACTGAATAATGAAAGGGAACTAAGGGCTCCTGAAGAGGAATGGGTAAAGGTTAGGTTAGGAGTTCGGAACAAACTCCGTTACTAACCAGGTTCGAGTTAGAATTAAGAATAAAGGTGGGATTAGAGCCAGCTTTGGAGTTAAGAGGGATACTTAAGAAAGATTTAGAGCAAGGATCGGAGTCAGCATGCAACATACTTCATTGGAAGTTACTTGGAATTAAAGGTAGCAGGAAGCCTCAGGCAAAACGAGAAACCCCATGAGGATGAGCAGATCCCCTTGAGGAGCAGAAAGCAGCAAGAGTCTCCCCAACCTGTGAAGCCACCATCTGCGATATTGAACATGAACCGGGGCTTCTCTGTCTTTTCCTCTCGTCGCCCATTGGACCGTGGCTCATCTCGAGGCCCTGGTCGAAGCTCCCGGTCACCTTTTACATCTTCTGCTAGGACAGACAGGTGAAAGCTCACACCTCAGGACACCCTCCTCCCAGGTCCCAAGACTACTATCTGTACTGTGCTGTCCTGGCCTTTCAAACAGCTACCCGCCCAGGACCCAAGCATTTGGTTCCCCAGACTCCACCTCCCCTGATGCCCTCAGGGACCCAGGTGTCCGGTCCTTCCACCCATTACCTCTCTTGCCCAAATCCCCTGCTTCCCCCTCCGGCCTCTCCCTGTGTTCCTGTCCATCCATCGGCTTCTCCTCCCCCCTTTCTCCTGGCGTCGACTCTGTGGCTGTGGGAGGGGGTAGGGGATAGGAAGGGAGGATGTTACCCTCATCCTCTGACCCCAGAAGAGGGACATCCCAAATTCTAATCCCCCATCACTCCTAAGGCCATGCACCCACCTGACTTCTCTCTGTCCCCACGGTACCCAGGTTCAAGCTCCATCTCTCCAGGTACCCCTGGCACCTCATCCTCTAGAGGAATCTTCCTTGGCTCCAGCCGCTCCCCGAGTGATGGGGCTGGGCTGGGGGCATCAACCTGTAAGAGGACAATGGGGTCAGGATGAGCTGGAGGGCTCCCAGGCATCTGGCCTCCAAGCCCCCTCCCCTCCCACTCCACAGGGGAATCCAGGGAGCCACACACCTCTGTGTCCATCTTCTCCCCAATTCTGCTGTTCTTCTCTGGCTTCTCCTCCTGGTTTTCAGCTTCCTCCTTCTCAAGAGGAGTCCTTATGCCTTCTCCTTTCTCACTTGGAGCTGGAGTAGCTGCAGGGGAAGGCACAGTGATAAAGACAGAGGTTCTCTTGCCCTGACTCCTGGCTCCCTTTCTGTCTCTCCCACCATCCTGATTTCTGATTACCAGGTTTAGAGGTGCAGGGACTGTTGGTAGCAGAAGCCTCAGGAGTGGTGGGAGACGTTTTGGTAGGAGAGGAGGCTCTGGAGGAGCGCTTAGAGTCAGCGCTGGGGTCGGGCATCAGTTCCGGCATTGACCAACGCCCATTGATGTGCTCAAACTCCTGCACCTGGGGTGGGAAGGACAGGTGTCAGCTCCAGGCACTTACAGACATACAGACAGGAAACTCCAGTCTCCTCCGTCTCACACCAGCGCGAGCTTACAACTCAGGGACAGAGGCAGAGGAAGGACAGAGACTAGGCAGCCAGCTTGATTTTTTGGGTGAGAGGAAGACTGATACCTTCTTCTTGACGAGAGACATGACTCCAATGCGGGTCAACACCTGCTGGCGACTCAGTCCCTCCCGAGGGACCCCATCGGCAAAGGTTTCAGAGCCGTCTGCCCCAGGCTCACACAGATGGCGCATGAACAAAGATACATAGGCCCTAAGAAGCATGGGGTGGGAGGACGGTTAGGGAAGCCACAGAAGGGGTATAGGGCAGTGAGGAAGATGCAAGGATGACTGAGGACCCCCAAGTCCCCAAATCCCCAGATGCTCCAGG
This sequence comes from Macaca fascicularis, assembly GCF_037993035.2. Classification (NCBI taxonomy): domain Eukaryota; kingdom Metazoa; phylum Chordata; class Mammalia; order Primates; family Cercopithecidae; genus Macaca; species Macaca fascicularis. Next base: position 7,974,621 of record NC_088390.1, on the reverse strand, counting down.
GCTCCTCCCCTGGGCCTCTCACTCTCACCATTACCAGCCCTCCAAGTCCTAACCGTGCCCCTGCGCCCCATCCCTGGCCTATCCCCTTGGCCTTGGTACTTAATTCCTGGGCCCCATCAGTCAGCTCTTCATCCTTTCCACCAGCTCCTCCTGCCAGGTGATTGTGGCCAAGTAAATGTGAGGCTAGGACAGCCCAGGAGAGGTTCCTTGCTTCAACACCTCTCCCCTGGGGAGAATGCCTGGCCCCTCTACTCTAGGCTCGGCTGAGGGGAGGTGGGGTGGGCTGAGACCACCCCCCAGGAAATCGAGCCAGGAAGCGTTGTATGGTAGGGAGGGTGACAATCAGTTGAGTAAGGTCACATCATATGGCGGCCCCAAGGAAGAATGGAACACCCAAAGCTCTTACCCTTGCGTCCAACTCAGCCCTGCATCACCCACACTCACTTAAACTCCTTCTCAGTCTTGCCCCTCAGGTCCCGCACCAGCCACTGCGTGGTGAAGGCATCCTGTGGTGGCATCCCCCAGCGCATCACGGCATTGAGGAAAGCCTTCCGCTGACGGGTATTGAAGCCCAGCACCTGAGGGTGGGGGCAACGAGGCAATGGCGACAAATGTCCAGGGTTCTTAGGTCTTGTCCTTTCTACCCTCAGTGATCCAGGCCCCAATTTCCAACCTTCTGCCCTCATGCTCTCCTTGGAGAACTCACGAACACTGGGCCCAGCTCTCACCTCAATGTTGCCCCCGACTCGGGCCAGCAGTGGAGGCAGTGGCTTATCTTTCTCATTCCGGAGCTGCCTCTTTGACTGTCTACGCCCTGAGAGTGGGGATGACATCAATTAGCTGATCCACCACCTCCTCTAAGCCTCAGTCCTCCTTAGCACCCCATTCCCACAAGACACAGAACACAGGAACATTCCTATCATGTTTGAGGTGCTCCCAATTCTCTCCCAAGCACTTCAGAACTACTAACCCAGTGACTGTAAAAGAACTAGTCATATTTTAAAATTAATAGCTGATATCTGACAAAGGCCCAGATTACCAGTGGAAATGGAAAATGATTCAGCCTTTCTTGATCTAGTCTATGTGGTCACACAAACCGAAGTTTACTAGTGGAGAGACTATCAACATTGCTTCCTTTCTGCTCATCTGCAATGGAGTTTTTCCACACACACACAAAGATTTTTTACTTGTACAAAAACAGTGGGCTTAAAGCAAACTGAAAAATAAAATGGTAAGAGGTAAGAGTCAGGAACACAGATGCCACCTTCAGGACGTTCATCGAAGTCTTCATCCTCCTCCTCTGAACCCACCGAGTACTCTGACTGGTTGTCTGTGGGGGTGGAGAGGGCCCAGTGGTCAGGGAGGTCTCTCGGGATATGCCCATGCTGGGGCCCTTTCTGGCTGGCTTCCTCCCTGCCGAGACTTGTCTACCTTTATTCTGGCCTTGGCCCTTCTGGGAACGCCAGGTCACTGCCTGAAGTCTGACTTGGGAGCCGCATATCCTACAGCATCTCCATTCACCGCCCACCTTCAGTCTCTGGGCCCCTCTGGTTCTCCTGCCAAACCTACTCTAAGCAGTGGCCCTGGGTGTCCACAGGATGCCTGTGCAACCACCAAATAGTTTAAATCACCTGCAAACCCACCTGGCCTCCGGGTAGTTCCTAATGACTCTACCTTACGTCTTTCCCTTTTAGCAGGGAAAGGCTCTGACTTCTAGGCTTCTCTCTTACTCTCTAAGTAGCCCCAGCCTTAAGTCCCTTCTCATCATCACTTCCCCCACTTTTACTGCCTGCATCTGGGGCAGTCCTCACCTTGGTCTTCCTGAGCAGCATCATTGTAGTTAACTTGCTTGCGAACCCGCTTGCCCTTGCCTAGATTCCGGGCTAAGTCTTCCTGCTGTTGCTCATAGTGATGCCTCAGCAGCTTCTCCCAGTAGTCAGGGTCCACATTCTCCTCCTGCTTGATGATCTCTCGCTCAATTTCCTCAATCTGAAGGGCAGCAGAATGAATGAACACTGGGGGTCTCCTTCTTTGCTAATCTTTCCATGGCAATGAAATCCCTACTCTGCTGCGTCAGCCCAATCTGGTCTCCCCACTCCTGGAGCTTCGTGACTCTGCATACATTTTCTGGACATTGTGCATGTTCCATGCCATCTCTTACCTGCAGCGTGCTCTCCTCATGTTTTCTAAATCTCTCCTCTAATCCCTCTGACAGTGTTTCTCCTGCACTGTCTCAGAAGGTACCCTCTGTGTTTACCAGTACTGTCTGTGCCTACGTTTCTCTCTGAAGTCCAGTCTCACCTATTAGACGAAGACGTTATTTGAGGTCCACTACTGTTCTAAGGGGGACAGACCCTCCTATTTCAAGGCCAAGTAAAGGATACTGCCTTTTGGAGATGGCCTGGGATAGATAATGTCTGGCCCCCAGAGCCTCTCACCTTGTCTTCTTCTCGCACGACGTACTGTGCCACTTTGAAGGAGCTGAGATACTCATTCATGTTCTGCACGTCAGTGTCCTCAGTTGCATCCTGGTTCCGGTCCAACAGCCGAGCGATGGCCTCATTGTCATAATGAATCACACTGCTGTCTTCCTCCTTGTTCTCCCCTGGTGAGAGGGAAAACAGGGAACTTTGGGTTCCAAAGTTTAGAAAGGCTGATGGGAAAGCTTCTACTCTGCATCCTTTTCACAGAAGCCCTGGAGAAGGCTCTTTCCCTGGGAGCCAATGTTGAAAGGTTTATGTTTTGTTTGTTTTAACCCTACAGGCAAAGAAAGAGGTCAACCTTCCTCCAAGAGCCACTAAAAGAAGGCTCTCCTTCCTTCAAAGGCTACAGAGAAGAGTTGTTTTTCCCTCCGCAGGGGGAGAGCAGGGACCTGCTTTCACGGAGCTGCAGAAAAGGTTCTCACCCTCGTTTTCATCCTTGAACAGCTCTTCAGTGCCAAATTTGAGAATGTCGTCAAGCTCCTGCTTAGACATGGAGCCTGCCTTGGAGCCCAGCCCAGGCCGCACAACCAGGTGTGTCAGCATCATCTTTCTTTTGGCCACTTGTGTGATTCGCTCTTCCACTGACGCACGAGTCACAAACCGGTAAATCATCACTTTGTTGGCCTGGCCAATCCGATGAGCCCGGCTAAAGGCCTGCAGGGGCAAGAGAAAGTGGCGGGTGGGCCAGGGGAGTGGCCGGGGAGAAGCTGCCCACATGCTCAGGAAAGAAGGCTGCTGAAGAAGGGTCTTCTCTCCTCCTAGAAGCGACTTATTTCTGACCCCGGAACATGACACCCTCCTCCATGAACCCACATCTCCTTGCTAAATGGTGCAGGCGTTCCAGGATACGAGTTCCCACCTGGATGTCATTATGGGGGTTCCAGTCAGAATCAAAGATGATGACAGTGTCAGCAGTGGCCAGATTGATGCCCAGGCCCCCAGCTCGGGTGGACAGGAGGAAGCAGAATTGTTGGGCTCCAGGAGCTAGGAGGTGAGAGTTGGATCAGGTTTTTCTTGTACCCAGTAGGTCTGTCCACCTGCTCCTAGACGTTCTCTGATGACAAACAACCATGCCCCCAACTCAAAGCCTAAGTTTCCAATGTCCCCCAAGCCAGTCCCCCTCCCATCCCAGAGACCTATCACAGGTTTCTCAGGCCTCCCACACCCACCAGGGACCAGTGTATCTCCCTCACCATTAAACCGATCGATGGCCTCCTGCCTCAGGGCACCAGTGATGCCACCATCGATGCGTTCATACTTGTAGCCTTCGTAGTCTAAGAAGTCCTCAAGCAAGTCTAACATTTTGGTCATCTAGAGCAAGAGAAAAGGATGGAGTCTGGAATAATGAGGTGGTGGGATAGCTTGCTTATTCTAACTACTCCTTTATACAAACTCAACCCTGATCCTTACACCGGAACCCCTGCCCTGTCTTAAGCTCCTCTTTATTCCACATTCTTATCACACTCTCTTTTTTATTTTTATTTTTGAGATGGAGTCTCATTCTATTGCCCAAGCTGGAGTGCAGTGGTGCCATCTCAGCTCACTGCAACCTCCACTCCCGGGTTCAAGTGATCCTACTACCTCAGAGTCCCTAGTAGCTGGGACTACAGGTGTGCGCCACCACGCCCAACTAATTTTTGTATTTTTAGTAGAGACGGGGTTTCACCATGTTGGCCAGGTCTCAAACTCCTGACCTCAAGTGATCCTCCTGCCTCAGCCTCCCAAAGTGCTGGGATAACAGGTGTGAGCTACCATGTCTGGCCCTCTTGTCACACTCTCTTGATTTAAGATTGTTTCTCCTAAGGCAGAGGTTCTCTGCGACCCATGAAAAGGTTTCAGGGAAATCTAGGAACCCCCTGAAAATCCATACAAATTTGTGTCATTGTATGTACAGTTGTCTGGAGAGTGGACCCAGAGTTTTCATCACATTTCCAGAGGGTCTGTGCCTTCACCCTCACCTGCCAATAAGATGAAGAAATAATACCAATCTCTAAGGAGGCTCACCCTCACCCTTCCCCCATGCAGCTGAAAAGGAACTAAAGCTGGACTTCAACTTCCAATAACCTTAAGAACAGGCATCAGAGGCCAAGAATAAACTTGCTATACAGTAATCCCAGCACTTTGGGAGACCGAGGTGGGCAGATCACCTGAGGTCAGGAGATCGAGACCATCCTGACCAACATGGTGAAACCTCGTCTCTACTAAAAATACAAAAAATTAGCCAGGCATGGAGGTGGGCACCTGTAATCCCAGCTACTCGGTAGACTGAGGCAGGAGAATCACTTGAACCCAGGAAGCAGAGGTTGCAGTGAGCCCAGATCACGGCCCTGCACTCCAGTCAGGGAACAAGAGAGAAACTCTGTCTCAAAAAAAAAAAAAAAAAAAAAGAAACTCTTACAGGAGGAATCTCCTCATTTGTCACACTGGAGCAGCCACAGGAAGACGGTAAGAAATTAAAGTGTGGAGGACGAGGAGAGGGAAGAGGAAGCAGATGTAGACAGCTAAGGGCACAGGTCACCTGCGAGAAGATGAGTACTCGGTGTCCTTGCTCCTTCAGCTTTCGCAGCATCTTCTGGAGCAGCATGAGCTTCCCAGATGACTTAATAAGTGCCCCACCCTCATAAGCCCCACTGGGGAGTTTGGGGGACTCCTGAAAAGGGAGGAGAGAGGAGGAGGACAGGGTCAGTTGGAAACATCTCCCCATATTCTTACCATGCCTAGAAGGCCAGATGCCCAGATCCAGCTTCCACACATTCCCAATTCCTACTGCTCTCAGAGACCCAGTCCCTGGCCTTCCAGCGCACTCCACCCTTGTGGCTCAATACCCACCTCCCCACTACTCCCCACCCATGTTTTCTGAGAGCGGACATTCGATCAGCTCCTGCTCTGTGTATCTACCATAGCAGCCACGGGAAAAAGGTATGGATGGTTGCAGCACTTCTTAAGATCCATCATGATATTAAGCAGCGACACCTGGTTCCCACCACCTCGTGAATTCAAGGCCTCAAAATTTCGAGTCAGGATGTACTTGTAGTATTTCCTAAAGGCCAGGAAAGGGGTGTAAAAGAAACATAAAAAAAAGAAGCAATTATGATATTGCACTTGGAATGCTCCCATCAATCCCCAACCCCTACTGCAGGCAGCTTGTCTTGCATCTTACTTCTGCATGGGGCTTAGCTCCACCCGAACGATGAGCTCTGTCTTGGCTGGCATGTTCTTAAAGACATCTGCCTTGAGCCTCCGTAGCATATGTGGCCCCAGCAAATCATGCAGTTTCTTGATCTGGTCCTCTTTGGATATGTCAGCAAACTCCTCCAGGAAGCCCTCCAAGTTGCTAAGAGCCAGGAGAGAAGAAAATTAACAGGTTGGCAAGTTATTTGCCGCTGATCTCAGGCTTACCACCTCAGATTAATCCTCTACCGGTTCATTTTATCTGCTCCACCTCTCATCTCTGCCAACTACCCTTAGGGAACCACTTACTTAAATCTCTCTGGGGTGAGGAAGTTCAGGAGATGGAAGAGCTCCTCCAGATTATTCTGCAATGGGGTTCCTGTCAGCAGCAACTTATGATCTATCTTGTAACCATTGAGAACCCTGAAAAACTAAAAGATGGGGCAAGGCAAGGCAGGAGAATGGGCTTATTAGTGGCAAATGACCGACCCACAGCATCAGCCTTTCTCTGTCCCAGCTCCCATTTCACTCAGGATCAGAGGCCCCAAATCTTTGGCCCTCTCCCTCCTCCAACATGGCCGTCCTCTCAGACTACAGAAAATCCCCAGAACTTTGTTTGGGTTTTTTTAGGACCAGGGCAAGTAGGAGCCCACCATTTCAAGTTTTTGAGGTCTGAGAACCTCACTCACCTTGGACTGGTTGTTCTTGAGTCGATGGGCCTCATCTACCACAAGACAGGCCCAGCGGATAGAACCGAGTGCTGCCTGATCAATGGTGATCAGCTCATATGATGTCAGGAGAACGTGGAACTTCACCTGTGCCTCCCTCTGCCAACATAATTATTGCCCATTCAGCTGCCACCTGACAACCATGGACTTACACCTCCAGACACCTTTTCCTGACTGTGGCTGCCAATAGGAGCCATTACTCTGTTCTCCAAGCAGGGATTACAGACCATGGCCCCTAAACCTCTGCCCACATTTCCAGTACTGACAGATCCATGTACGCCCTTGGGAGTACCTGCCACATCTCTAGGATGGTAGTGCAGAGACACGAGGACAGGTGGAGGAAGAGGAGAAAGGTGAGGAGAGAGGGGAATAGAGAAACTGAATTCCTGGCTGAGAAAAAGAAGTGACAGATTTGAGGGTCTTAGAGGATATGAGGTAGAGGGGCTTACCTTCATCTTAAAAGCTTTCTTGCCCCCTTTGATGGCGTTGTCCTCAAAGGAGAATTCATTCTCACGAATGATGGCCCGGCTATCCTTGTCACCCGTGTATGTCACCACATAGAATTTGGGTGCCCACATCTGGAACTCCCGCTCCCAGTTAATGATGGTAGAGAGTGGGGCACTCACCAGGAAGGGACCTTTTGTGTGGCCCTGGGAGTCAAGAATGGGGCAGCATAAGTCTAGGCTAGAGGCTGTATACCCCAGTCCTCTGCCAGCTACACCCCTCCATCTTCCCCCTCCCCAATTCCCCAGTCCAAGCGGTCCCCTTCAAGGTCCTAGAGTCCAGCACCTCCTTATAGAGTGAGTAGAGGAAGACAATAGTTTGTATGGTCTTGCCCAGCCCCATCTCATCAGCTAGAATGGTATCAGTGCCCTGGGCCCAGGAGAAGCGCAGCCAGTTCAGCCCTTCCAGCTGGTACATGTGCAGGGTGCCTCCAGTGGCTGTGATAAACCGTGGCTGAGTCTCATATTTCACGGTAGGCTACGGAGACAAGAAGTCAGAAAGCTCAAGGAAATAACCAGCAGCTCCTCCAGTTTTAGTCTCCTCCTCCCTGGCATGGATACCAAGTTGGATTACAATTCCCTCTACTATGGCCTGAGTTTACAAAAGTTCTCACATCTAGTCTTCAGCCCCTCCCCCTCATTCTGTAAGACAATATCCAGCAGCACCATGGGGGAGGGCCAGCTGGTGAAAGAGCCGCCAGTGGGCTATCTCTAGCAGCTCCTGCCCTTTTAGGCCAAAATTCTTAACCACTCTTGGGGCAAGGCTGGACGCTGAAGGAAGAGCTGCTGTTCACAGAGGTTACTGAATCTCTGGGAAGTTCCATCAATAGCCCTTGGGAAATCTTCGATCACCATGGCTCCAGAAACAAGAAATGCCAACTGAGAGGACTCACATCATTAGTGGGAGAACTGGGAGGCCCATCACCCTGTAGCTCCTTCTTCTTCTTCTTATACTTCCGGGGCTGGGCAGGGTCTTCCCCCATAATTAGTTCTCTGGAAAAAGAGTGGCTCTGAATGAGGCCTCATCTTTGGGAGTCCTACGCTTTCTTTTCTGAACCCATTCCAGACCTACTTCCCACTGTCCATGACCTAGATTTTCCCGTATTTCCTTTTTCCCAGGCTTTTTACCCTTGCCCTTTGGATTTCACCTCAAGAACCAGCCCTCCCCACTCTTGAACATTCTCTTCTCCACTACTCAGCCAGATCTTGTTTCTGTTCCTTACACTACCTCTTTAGCAAGCCCATCTCAAACCACCCAGCCCAGGTGGCCATTGCCCTGAACTCCAGGTTGAATCAGTCCCTTCTATACCCTCATTTTATGCTGGAGTTTTAGCTTTCAGGCCCTCATCCTCAGAATCCCTCAAATCCACAGGCTCGTTCCCTCACCGGTGTCTCCAGTAGCTTTGCTTATGTTCTTCATATTCAGGGATATTCATTTCATCTTCCTCCCACGTGGACTGGTCATATGGCAAGTCCCTCCATTTTACTAGATAGTGGTAATTCCCCTTTTTATCCACACTGTGGGGCAGGAGGCCATAAGGAGGAGCAGGAGGAAACAAAAATTGCATAGATCACAAACAGCAAGAAGGCCTGAGAAACGCAATTATCAGCAAACACACAAAATTTGTCACCCAACCTTCAACAGTGGGCGCTGGAAGGGACGTGAGAATAGTTAACCTGGCAGCCTAACCTTCTCAGGATGGTATCCTAAAAATCAACTATCACAAAACATTCCTGGAGATCCCTCCTTATATCATTTGTTCACCTAATCACTAAGTATTTTCCTCATGGACCTCAGAGTCTCATGGGGAAGACAGCATTGAAATAACTAAATAAATACCGTAACTTTAGGCAGTAATAAGTACCATGAAGAAGAAATATTCAGAACACTGGTCTGGATGAATTATGTCTCTCATGTTTTGCTTTCATGCCCTCATCCCCAGACTCATGTGCTATGTCTTATGCCACTGGAGATGACAAAAGAGGCACTGCCTGGCCGAACTTTCCTCCTGTTTTCTCCCATTCCCCTGGAGGAAACAAGGCCAGAAAGGCTGAAGCTACAGCAGAGGTTATCAAGGTTAGATCAATTACCTGGTTAATCAGCAAATACTAACATGAGGCTATCACCATGGTAAGAATAGTGTCATATACCAGGTCTTACTTCCCAGGGCCAAGGATTCACCTGTGGTTGATGATACGGTGGACAGTCATCCACTCTGGCTTGATGCCAAAACGATAGTACTTCTCCTCCATCTCAGCATAGTGTGGGTCTTTCACTTTACGCTTGTCACTCTTCCCATCATCCTCGCCGGAGCCATAGTCCAGGGGCGGGGGCTCATCCATGTCATTCTTCCGCTGGTAGTTTCGGTACATAACCAAATGGAAGATTTCCAGCTGATAGGGCACAGAAAAACGAGGAAGAGACAGGCCTGACACTCACAGAGGACAACAGGGAACGGGGAAGAGGCCAGCAGGAGGAATGGGACAGGGAAAGAGAGCTATGAAAAAGGATAGATTGGCTGGGCGCGGTGGTTCATGCCTGTAATCCCAGCACTTTGGGAGGCTCAGGGGTGCGGATCACCTGAAGTCAGGAGTTCAAGACCAGCCTGGTCAACATGGAGAAACCCTATCTCTACTAAAAATACATAAATTAGCCAGGTGTGGTGGCACATGCCTGTAATCCCAGATATTCAGGAGGCTGAGGCAGGAGAATCTCTTGAACCCATGAGGTGGAGGCTGTAGTGAGCCAAGGTCGCGCCACTGCACTCTAGCCTGGGCAATAAGAGAATAACAGGCGCGTCCCAGCACTTTGGAAGGTTGAGGCAGGTGGATCACCTGAGGCTGGGAGTTCGAGATCAGCCTGATCAACATGGAGAAACCCCATCTCTACTAAAAATACAAAATTAGCCGGGCGTGGTGGCGGGCGCCTGTAATCCCAGCTACTTGGGAGGCTGAGGCAGGAGAATCGCTTGAACCCGGGAGGCAGAGGTTGCAGTGAGCCAAGATCGTGCCACTGCACTCCAGCCTGGGCAACAAGAGCAAAACTCCATCTCAAAAAAAAAGAAAAGAAAAAAGAAAGGAAGAAAAAGGATGGATTAGAGACAAATGAGTCAAAGTCAAAACAGGAGAATAAATAAAATGAAACAGATGCAACAGTTTCAGAAGACACGGCCTGGGTGGGGCTGTTATGAGCAAAAGGAGATAGGGAATGGGGTTATAAACATTGAGATTTTTTTTTTTTTGAGATGGAGTCTCGCCCTGTAGCCCAGGCTGAAGTGCAGGGGCACGATCTTGGCTCACTGCAAGCTCCGCCTCCCGGGTTCACACCATTCTCCTGCCTCAGCCTCCCGAGTAGCTGGGATTACAGGCGCCCACCACCATGCCTGGCTAAATGTTTTGTGTTTTTAGTAGAGACGGGGTTTCACTGTGTTAGCCAGGACGGTCTCGATCTCCTGACTTCAGGTGATCCGCCTCCCTCGGCCTCCCAAAGTGCTGGGATTATAGGCGTGAGCCACCGCACCCAGCCGATAATTTTGTTTTTTTAAATAGAGATAGGGTTTCACTATGTTGCCTAGGCTGGTCTCAAGCAATCATCCTCCCCTGGCCTCCCAAAGTGCTAAGATTATAGGTGTGAGCCACTATGCCCAGCCAGGAATATTATAAAACATGGAAAAAGATAGATAAGGAAGGACGTGAAGTTAAGAAAGGCTATGCTATATCTGAGGGAAGAAAGCTAATGGAGACTGAGAGAAAGAGGACTGTAGACCAAAAGAACCACAGATGGAAACTAAGCAAGTAGGGTATAAAGGCCAGAGGCCTGAAACGAGAGAAAATGAAGGGTATGGGAACCCAGCAAACAGAGGAGTAAGAGAGGGAGAGGATGGCAGGAAATGAGGTCATGGGGGAGAGGGAAAGCAAAGGTCCTAGTACCTGAAGCTCCTTGGCCCAGGAGCAGTGCCAGTAGGATAGTCCCACCCACTTGACAAAGAACTCTCGCTCTGATCTGCCTTGAAGAGGACGCGGGGCTGGGACATCTGGATTCCCGTCTGCCTGTTGAGGGGCTGGCATTGCTACAGGCGGCTCCCCCCACCGCCAATGCAAGATCTTCTGCACTCGACCCTTCAGCACAGGGCACTTTGGGATGGACATGTACAAGGAGAAGGAAAAAAAAGAGGCAGACAGAACCCATCGTTAGATGACAGGATAGGGGTCCCACAGAGTGGGGGAGTGCAGAGAAAGGAAAAGCTGGACATGTGGGCCCCAGGGATGGGGGAAGGGATCAGGCCCGACAGTAAATACAGAGGGGAGATGTTTCCACTCACTGTGCATCGGGGACACAGCCATTCACCATTGGGAATGTCAGGCAGGGGAGGGTTTAGACAATGAATGTGGTAGGAAGAGATGCACGCGTCACAGCACAGCAGCTCCCCGCCGTCCTTGCACACGCGGCAGTACTCCATGTGATCATCCTCCTCCTCCTTCTCCCCTTCCTCCTCTCCCTCCTCTTCGTATTCCTCCTCTTCCTCTTTGGCCTCCCACTGGACCCCCTCCTTCTCCTAGGGGGCCAAGGACAGACACACAGACAGATGGCAGAAGTTAAGGAATGAAACTGGAAGATACAGGCAAAGACAGGACACCTGAATCCTAGAAGTGCAGAGAAGACTGGTGGGAACTAAAGAAAAGGACACTCCAGTTTCAGAAATGCTGATTCTGGGAGCAAAGGTGTGGGAGAAAGGAATACATTAGGATCCTAGACACTTGGACATCTGTTACTAAGAAGTCCAGCCATCTGGGGGTAGGAAGAGGGTAAGTGAAACCAAGGGGGAAAGAGATGGGTGGGTTCCTCAGGGTCATCAGATGCTGGCATTAGGTACTCACACAGTGAGGGCAGCTCCATTTGCCCTCGGGAGCCCGGTCAAGCTCAGGATCAAGGCAGACGAGGTGGTAGGCACGAGGGCAGGTGTCACACAGAATAATTTCCCCACCCTGCTGGCACACCTCACAGTAATCCTGGTGATCCGTCTCGTAGCCATCAACCTCCTCCTCCCCGGCCACTGCAGGACAGCCCAGGACTGTCATATACCCCGGTGGAGGGATAAGGAAGTGGGGCAGGGGGAGATGGAGAGAGAGAGGGAGAAGGGTTGAAGAGAGAAGTCAAAATTGAAAATAAGAATGAGAGGATGGCCCACTGACAGGATCACACGCAGTCAACACTCCTTACCCTTCTTCTTCTTCCTTCCTGGCCGGCCTCTCTTTAGTTTCTTGGTGCGGACAGGGCCATCAGGCCGGCCTGAGGCACTGTGGACACTGCCACTGTCCAGGTCTGACTCCTCAGCCTCTGGTTCAGGACCTTCGTCACTCTGAAAAACATACTGCCCATAGCCCCATGGCCGTCAGTGAGGCAGACTTCATTCCACGCCCTCCCCAGGCCTTTGGCTTCCTGCTCCGTCGTCCCTCACAGATCCGTCTCTGGATCCTTGTCCGTCACGGATCCCTGTCTCTGGATCCTTGGCCCTCACAGATCCCTGTCTCTGGATCCTTGGCCCTCACGGATCCCTGTCTCTGGATCCTTGGCCCCCAGGTGTTTAGCAGACAGGGATGGGTCACTCACCGAGCCTCCTTTCTTCCTCTTGCCACCCAGCAGCCCTAGTTTTATTTTGAGCGGTGCCATTTTCTTTCCCCGAAGCTTCTTGCGTCCATCAGGCACTCGGGGGCTCTTACTCCGTCTCTTATGGCCTGGACCTGAATGAGGAGTTGGGTGAGAAGAGGAAAAAGGAGAGGTCATGACATCCTGGAATAATGGAGGTCACAGGAGCCTCTGGACTCCTCTGTGGGCTGTGGTTTCACTAAGCCCCACTTCCTGGAAAGCATCTCTCCTCCGGCAATCAGGGCTGGGAAGGCGAGAGTTCCAGACTCTAATGTGAAGACATGCGGTTTGGAAGGTGAAATGACAGTTGTTGGAAGAGAGTCCCCTACCTTTGCCCTCTTTGGTTTTGGCTCTTCGGATGGGTGGGGGCTGGATATCAGCAGCAGGGGGTGGTGGAAGGGCGGGGGGTCCGGAGGGTGCTATGGGGGTGGCCGATGAGACAGCAGCTGACACCTGCTCAGCTACAGCTGCTGCTGCTGCTGCCGCTGCCGCCGCCACAGCAGCTGCTGACCCCTTGAAGGGGTTGTTGGCGCTGAACTCTCTCCATTTGGCCCCAAGGATGGTCATCATCTTAGACATTGGGATCTTAGGATTCTTCTTAGCAATCAGGGGCCTGTAAATACAGAAGCAGAAAACTCGGACCCTTCACAGATGGTCTGGGAACACTGCCATCTCCCCTCATCAATTAAATCTATGTACATGCTAGGATTCCTGGGTGGTGAGAATATGTCCTATTAGGAAAAACAGCCATTTAAGAAACTAAACAAATAAAAATAAGTTTTAAAAAAGCAGAGAAAGAAAAGGTTTAAAAAAGCATTAAAAAAGAAATACAGACCAGGCACGGTGGCTCATGCCTGTAATCCCAGGCTGAAGCAGGAGGATCGCTTGAGCCCGGGACTGTGAGATAAACCTGGGCAACAAAACGAGATCCTGTCTCTACAAAAAACTAAAATTAAAATTAAAAAAAATAATTAGCTGGGTGTGGTGGCGCCTGAGGCTGAGGCAGGAGGATGACTTGAGCCCAGAAGTTGGAGGATACAGTGAGCTATGATCATACCACTGCACTGCAGCCTGAATAACAGAATGAGACCCTGTCTTTAAAAAAAGGGAAATAGGCCGGGCACGGTGGCTCATGCCAGTAATCCCAACACTTTGGGAGGCCAAGGCGGGTGGATCATGAGGTCAAGAGATGGAGACCATCCTGGCCAACATGGTGAAACTCTGTCTCTACTAAAAATACAAAAATTAGTGGGGCATGGTGGCACGCGTAGTCCCAGCTACTCGGGAGGCTGAGGCAGGAGAATTGCTTGGACCTGGGAGGTAGAGGTTGCAGTGAGCCGAGATTGCGCCACTACACTCCAGCCTGGCGACGGAGTGAAACTCCATCTCAAAAAAAAAAAAGGAAAATAAAAAACAGCAAAATAAAACTGAAAAACATAAAAGGTTAAGATAAAACTAACAAAAATACTTTACTTTTGTATACTACTTTACAGTTCATAAAACACTTTCACATACATTATACCTTATCTCGTCCTCACAGTAATACCCTTGAGTTGCTATGATTCTCTGCATTTTACTAGTAAGTTCCATGGGCCCTGAAGATGGGCTTCTGTAGGACGAAGTGTGAAACAGATAGACCATGCTGGTTCTGCTCTGGGGTGGGGTGCTAAACACTTGTGCTGACATGGGTGAGCCATGGTGCTGAGCAAAGCCCCATGTTCAGCAGTGAGGTAGGTGAGACAACATTACTAATGACAGTCATCAGTTACTGAATGTTCCCTAGGGGCTAGGCACTGATTGTACTGTGCTTTCTATTCACTATCCCACCCAACCCACACAGATTCCTATGACGTATATATTACTATTCCCGGTTTATAGAAGAGAAAATTGAGGATTGAAGAGGTTAAGTTGCTTGCCCAAAATGTAACCAGATCTGAACCTCAGCAGCTGCCTCCAGAGCACTGAACTGATATGTTAAAGTGCCTCCTCCCCAAAAATACGTCTGCACTGTTTTCTTTTTCTTTTCTTTTTCTGAGATGGAGTTTCGCTCATTGCCCAGGCTAGAGCACAATGGCGTGATCTTGGCTCGCTACAACCTTCACCTCCCGGGTTCAAGCGATTCTCCTGCCTAGCCTCCTGAGTAGCTGGGATTATAGGCATGTGCCACCACGCCCAGCTAATTTTTTTTGTATTTAGTAGAGACGGGGTTTCGCCATGTTGGTCGGGATGGTCTTGAACTCCTGACCTCAGGTGATCCACCTGCCTTGGCCTCCGAAAGTGCCGGAATTACAGCCGTGAGCCACCGGACCCGGCCCATCTCTGTTATTTTCTACTCTACTATTCTCTACCCTTCTTTAGGAGCCACTGAAGCTCAGGTCCCACGGCCAGCAATGGACCCTCCATTATTACCAGGGCCTAAGGAAGGGGCACGGGACCTGCTAAGTGAGCAAAGGAAGTTTAGGAACACTGATGGTATCTCTCAGGTCCAGCTAGAGAGAAGTCACAGAGCAGAAGATGGAGCTGTTGGGGCAGCGGAGGGCTCACTATATTCTGTCCTCACTTCATTCTGTTGCGAAAGAGTTCTCTAACCCAGCACTGGAATCATGATCGCCCCTCCACCCCTCGCCCCTCAGTGAAGAGGTCTTAACTGGGGTTCTTGGATCCTTACGAGTCCAAGAGTTCCCTGAAATGACGTGTGGAATTGGGTGTGTATATGCCGTGAATTCTCTGGAGAGAAGTTTCATAGCTTTCATCAGATTCCAAGGGGTCCAGGGCCTCCCTCAAATTAAAAGTGTCTATTAGCGAGGATTCCTCAGTCTTACCGCACCTCATGAACTGGCTGAAGGCTTTGTAGTTGGTGAGTGTGTGGTAATCCTCCTCAGAGAACACATGCTCCACATCCTCCAGGCCCCAGGTCAGAAGCAGAGTTGCTGATGACTTCTGTTCCACTTGCTGCGGGAGAGGGGCTTTGGTGAAGTAGGTGCTCCTCCAGGCCCTATTCCAGGCCCCACACATGCCTGTCTACCAACCCACCAGCTTCCCTGGGCTTTCTTGCTTCTTGCTCCATTCTCCAGTCCAGTCTCCATTCCTCCCCTCCTCATGCCCATCTTTAATGCGGATTTCTCACTCTCATTCCCTAATTCTACTCACCTTTTGCCCCCCATCTCCCTCCCCCTTTTTCCGCCGCTTTGTCTTCTTCTCCTTTTTTTCTCGGTGCTTCCTTCTTCGTTTCCGACCTGGTCCGGTTCCATATTCACTCCCCCCACTCTCTGACTTCTCCCGGTACTCATCTCGCTCAGAACCAAATTCCTCCTCACTGTCCTAAGAAAAAGAAATAAAAATAACATTTATTCATCTCTACCACTGCCAGAAACTGTTCTCAGCACATACCATATCTTATCTCTTTTAATCTTCACAACAATCATATGTGATAGTAACTAATTTTTTATCTCCTTTTTTTGTTTGTTTGTTTTTGGAGATGGAGTCTTGCTCTGTCGCCCATGCTGGAATGCAGTGGTGTGATCTCAGCTCACTGCAACCTCCACCTCCCGGGTTCAAGCAATCCTCCTGCCTCAGCCTCCTGAGTAGCTGGGATTACAGACATGTACTACTGCGCCCGGCTAATTTTTGTATTTTTAGTAGAGATGGAGTTTCACCATGTTGGCCAGGCTGGTCTCGAACTCCTGACCTCAAATGATCCACCCGGCTCAGCCTCCCAAAGTGCTGGGATTACAAGCGTGAAGCACTGTACCCGGCCATTATCTACTTTTACAGATGAGGAAACTAAGGCACAGAGAGCCAAATAAATGGCCTGGTATCCTAGACAGAGGAATGTTGGACTCTTGAATTCATACAGTCTTCTTCCGGAGCTTATGCTTTCAACTGCTTCTCTTTGCTGCTGAGACAAGTCACGCTGACAACAAGGCTCTTCACTAGGTTGCAGTGAATGAAGTTAGGGTCCCAGATCCCTGAGATACAGGCCAACAGTGGCAGGGAATTGGGGGGGCCCAGGGGATCAAGCCTCCCTGGCTTCAGACCCCTACCCCCACACCAGTAATCAGGACCAGAGAAAATGTAGGTCTCTGAGAATGGGTCTCCTGAGCCTTGCCACGGAGTTAGAAATTCTTCACACTTACACGCTTCTTGCGTTTTCGGGGTTTTCCTGGCTTGTTCTCCTTCTGTTTCTTGGGTCCTCGTTTTCTCTTCTTCACACCCAATGCTGAAGGCAGCAGCCGAATGTCATCCTTATCTTTGAAGCAAAAAGCATCAGAAAACCTAAGCCTCTAGGTTTCCAGCCCCTGAGGCCCCTCAACTTGCCCCTTCCCCACCACGGCAGTTCCCGCTCTCTAGGAACTGGGGCATTAACTCCTCCAAGCCCTGCCTCCCCTCACTGGATGCAAACAGAAAGTGTTTCGAGTACTCCGGGATGCTCTGGTTCTGAATGGGAGGTCAGGGGTCAGAAGAGAAGAGCAGCCAAACCACTCCCCTCCCTCCCTTCCTACTAACAAGGGACCAGGCTCCAGGCCATGGGCTCTGACTGTGGCAGGTCCTTTCAGTCACCGCCAGGGCTCCTCCTGCCTTCCCCCTCACTTCGCCAGCTGGCATCCTGCCCAGGAACTGGGGAAGCCATGCCCAGCTGCTGGCCTGGCCTGACCCCAGCACTTGGAGTGGGGAGACACAAGCTGGCAGCTCCCTAAGCCAGATGCTGGGGAGGGAGAGCCAAAGGTGGACACCTGGGTTCTCACACTAACACCCTGGGGCCCTGACATCCTTTTGCCAAGAGGGAGGCCTCTATTTACATTTCCTCGGATAATTACCAGGCATCCTGTCACCCCAACACAGTCCTGGAGGAAAAGAAATCCTCAGCTGGTCATTTTTACTTCTTGCCCACAGGATCACAGTGTCTGCCTCCTTCATCACACCCTAATTCGACAGGAGAAAGTCTCCACAATTACCTAAACATTCCTCCTCCCAAGTAGCCTAAAACCTACCTTCAATTCTATTCCCATCTCCCCGCTCCCTCTGAGAACTTGGGGGCCATACCCTTTGTTTCCCGATCTCACCCTTCACCTCCGTATTTTGTTCCAGATATCCTGACCCATTCATCTATAGGCAGTATGGGAGACCCAAACAAAGATATAGGCGCAGACAGACACACCCAGCACATGCCTTCTCAAAAGCACACGCGCGCGCGCACCCACCCACACACACTGAGGCCCACAAATCCAGAGGAGGGCCTGTACCTGCTTCAGCAGGGCTAGGTCCCTGGCTTTCTCCCCAGATGTCTCTATCAGAGGGCCCCAGGCAGGCTCTTCCCTGATGTCCCCCCACCCCATATCTGTGAAGGTGTCACTCACTCTGTGAAGGCTTGGGGAATGGAGAGTTACCCCACATAAAGGAAGACAGGATGCCCCACAGACCTGGCGCCCTGGGGCTGTGGTTCGCCTCCCTCCCCTACCAAGCACTAGACTAACCAGCCAGACCTGTCTAGTACAGAGAGAGGCAGCCGACGCAGGACGGGAAAGCCTGGGCTTGGCCCAGCCCCTAGCTCTAGGACACACAATCCTTTCTCCCTCCCTCAACAGCCAACGGAAAATTAGCCACAATTAACACCAGAGGCCTCCGTTTCCACTGCCTCAGAGTCGGAGCCTCTCCTTCCTTCAGTGCCACCTTTCCTGCTAACTACAGCATCCTGTGTCCCCTTGTGCAGGAAGACACTCTAGGACTGTGTGCGTGTGTGCAGGGAGGTGGCTGCCCAGAGCCCGGGTGTGAAACGGAATGGGGACTGTAATAGGAAGTCAGCAAGGAAGGCGCCATGCCCCAGCAGCCGGCTCCCCTGGCCCCAGGGACTTCGGTTGACTTGAACATGGAAACGGAGGCTGCCGGGGCAGTGGCAAGGGCAGGCCAACTGGCTAAGGATCAGGGACACGGCCTCGGCCACCACCAGCCAGGGGTGGTGCACAAGCCCGTTCACTCTACTCCCCACCCCAGCGGGAGGTTCCCCAACTTGGGCAGACGTCGGTGGCGGGAGAGGCAAGGCGAGAATGGCGAGGAAAAGCAAGGACGGGTAATAAAGCAAATCTAAGTCCCAACCTCGGTCTCAGCAGCCACTCAATGCTGGCCTGGAGCCCAGACTCTCCCACATCCCCGGCTCGGATCTCAGGGAGGCAGGGAGGAAAGAGGCGGGGGCCGGAGGGCGCAGGGCGGAGCCTGGCCGCCCGAGCAAGCGGGAGGAGTCTCGACCGAAGCCTCGCCTCCTGCCCGCCCCTCTCTTCTTCTAATCTCACCATCAATCTCTCACACATATATTTATTTTTTCTCAAATTCCCCTCCCTCCCCCACAACGCACCACCATAATAGGTCTGCTGCACATGCGTACTGCAGGCAGGGGGTGGGTTTGTATTTTCAGACCTTTTGCAAAGAAACTACCAGAATTTTCCGCACCACCCACAATCATTCCCCACCCCCACCCCCAAGGAATCACATCTATATATTATGTTATATTATTTCTCTCGACTTGCCAGAAGGGGGAGGGAGAAGAAATGAGTTTTTGGCTTCCTGCTCCCTTCCCCCACCAACACGACTGCTATTATTTTAAACGTTTAACAATGTAAGAAGACTGGAGAGAGGGGGAAGGGATAAAATTGGTCTTGAGTAAGAATGTAAAACAAAATGGTGAGAATCAAAGCAGTCGGAATGGAAAACAATGGAAACCTCTCCTGTGCACAAATGCATATTCTAGACAAGGAAGAGCGAGGGCAGCCTGAACACATTGCCTTAGAGGAGGGTTATTTTCCCCACACTTAGGTAGACAGAAATAATGAGTGGGCTAAAAATATTTTCCCGAAGTTTTACCTCCGAAAGTCATCTGAGGGGGTGTATCTGGGTCACTCATTCGACTTGGAGGGCTGAAAGGGAGATAAAAATTGCCCAGGGGGAGAGGGGAGGTGGGTTTTCATTTCAGATGTAAAATGTAAGCAGCCTTTGACGTTTCTTCTGGTCTATTCAGAAAGCCAAGAAGGAAAGCGGAGGCCAGGTTGACACAAAGACCCATCTCAACCTCGGATCCTTTCACGCTTCTCTCCCCCACGTACCCAGATCCGAGACCCACCCAACCCCACCCCAGACTCCAAGTCCCAATACAAATAGGTGAGCGCTGCCAAGCCCCTGGCAGGACCTGGCGGCCTTTCTTTTCCTCTTTTCAGCGCCTCTGCCGGAGGCAACCCCAAAGGCACCCTCTCCCCACAACTCCTCATTCCTCCCCTTCCTGCCAAGGCAAGGGGCTCTCTGGGAGAACTTTTTCAAAACTTTTCCCTTTTTCAGACAAGCTTGGGGGACCGGGAGACTTTATCCAGTTTCCAGGAGACGCACATCCCTCCCCGACCCACAAGAAAGCACCCCCCGCTCCCCCAAAGGTCGTCTCGGCTAGACAGGAACGTTTGCCACAGAAGCCACACGGATCAATATGAGTTTTACAAAGAGCCCGGTGTTGGCCGTTTTGAAGTTTGGTGCATTTGTGCCGCATGGCAGCCAGAGGCCCGGGGGTGCGGACGTCCCCCTGCCGTTCCCCAGGCGGGGGGTGTGGACACCCAGATGCTCACCTATCCCAAAGAAGACTAGAAATCACTCCACTAGGAGGGTAGTCTGAGGGGGACACCGCTGGGCGCCTGACGCGGCGCAGCGGTCTGGAGAGCGCCGCCCAGAGAGTGCCGCCGGGTGACTTGTCACCTCGGGGGACGGGTGCTGAGTGATGGTCAAGCTGCAGAACAGCTGGGTGGGCAGTTCACGCCCCCCAACGTGCTCAGGGAGTGGGTGGTTTCAGCGAGAGAGTGAGTGACAGTGAATGGCAGCCACGTGAGAGTCACAGCTGGGCAGCTTGGCCACCCCAGACTGACGGGGTCAGGAGAGGGACCCCCCCCACCGCACTTGACACAAAAGAGCCCAGAGGCCCGGCGAGATGAAGGGGGTGGAGCTGGGGGCATCTGGTTCCCCAGACACTCTCCTCTCCGCTCCCCAATCCTAAGGGACTGCTGTCCCCTGCACAGGCTGGGGGAGCGAGGGGACGAGCTCCAGTCTTATTCCAGGAAGTGGTCTGCGTGGACTGTAGCCACCACCTGCCCCTACTCATCAGCAGCCCACAAACATTCACAAGACCCCTCCCTCGCGTGCCACCGCACGCCCCTCAGCTGGCGGGCATCTAAGTCCTCGCGGGTGGAGGGGGGGTCCGATGGACACCGTCCCCACTCTGCCTGCCCAAGTCCTGAGCGGAGGGGGCAGGCCCGTCGGCTGCTCCGGGCGGGGAAACCCCACTCTCCCTCGGTCCAACCCCACCGGGGCCCGAGCCCGAGGGGCGCTCGCGCGGCCGCCCCTCCCCCACGCGCCCCTCCCCCACGCCGCCGTCCGGCCGCCAGGGTCTCCGCGGTCCCTAGCTCGGCCAGGGAGGGGGCCCTGGCTTCGCCTTGGCCGTTTCCTGCCTACCCCCTCCCCGCCGAGGGTAAAAAAAAAACCTCCTCCTCCTCCTCCCCCGAAAGCCGCGACCGAGTGGCCCGGTCCGCGCGCGCAGCTCGCGCCCAGCGCTCTCCAGCCGGGGTGGCGGCGGCGGCGGCGGCGGCGGCGGTGGCGGCGGCGGCGGCGGGGGAGGGGTGCGGCGGGGGAGGGGAGGAGGCCTGGCCCCGCGGTCGCAGCCGCCACCGCCCGCCCCGACCGCCCGGACCGCCGCGGGGCCACGGGCCCGAGCCCCGGATTCGCGCTCCGGATTCGCCTCGGCTCGGCCGCGCGGTGGGTGCCTCGCCCCCGCCCGGCTTCGCGCGCCCGCGGCTCCCACTCGGGCTTGGGGGGGAGTCGGGGCGGCCGCTTACCTGGCGGCGGGGGCGGCGGCGGCGGGGGCAGCGGTGGCGGCGGCGGCGGCGGCGGCGGCGGGAAGAGGTGGCAGCCGGGGGGGCTGTGGCGGTCGCGGCCCCGGTCGTGGCCCGGCCCGCGCCCGAGTACTCCCTCGTCGTCGTCCTCCTCATCGTCCTCGTCGGCCGCCTCCACCTCCTCCTCCTCCTCGTCGCCCTCTTCTTCCTCCTCTTCTTCCTCCTCCGACACCACCATCTCCTCCTCCTCCTCCTCCTCGTCCCTCAGAGGGGAAGCCATCCTGTGGCTCTGGCCCCCCCACCACCCCCCCACCCACCGCCCGCCCGCCTCCCCCACCGCTACCACCACCACCTCCTCCTCCTCCTCCTCCTCCTCCTCCTCCTCGGCGGCGGCGTCCTCCTCCTCCTCACCGCCTCCCCCAGCCCCCCAAACCCCCGGGCCACCCCCCTCCGAAACCCCCACCCTCGGGGCCGCCGTCTGAGGAGGGGGGCCAAACCACCCCCAAAAATTGTCTTGGAAAAAATTGAGGAAAGACTTTTTTTCCTTCTCTCTTTCCTCCCAAGAGAACAAGAAAGGGGGATTTAAAATATATATATATATATATATGTATATATATAAAAGTTTTCGACTTCTCTCTGCCCCCCTCTCCGTTGCTTTAAATATATTTAAATTCTGAGGGGGGCGCTCAGAAATATTTCTCAGAGCTGAGGCACTAAGATGGCCGCCTTGAAATTATTTTTAAAACAACCCCCCCTCCAGCACCGCCACCCCCTCCATAAAGAAAGGGAGAGGGGGGAAAATCCCCTTTTCAAACAAAATGGCTGGCTTAATATTTCATTTTTCACCCCCCCATTCTCCTCCCTGTTACACCCCCATCTCCAAGCCTCTACCCAGAAACCCACAAATTTCTCCTTTTTCATAACTGATTAGTGCACAGATTAATAGAGATATTTTCCTTGTGTACTGAAGTGTGTGTGTGTGTGTGTGTGTGTGTGTGTGTGTGTGTTGGGGGGGCATGAAGGATTTCTACATAAAACAAAAATGGCTGCTGTGACTAACTCCCCCCTTATAAAAAATATTTGAGGGGGGGCATTAATCAGTACTCATGCTCAGTCTGACATCAGCATAAATTGTTAAAGGTTAACTAGTTAGATACTAGTCCAACTAGATTTAATTTTTTTTATTTTCTTTACTAGTCTCTTCCTCCCCACCTCCCTTCTCTAAAGAAAAGCTTTTTTTTTTTTTGAATACTTCAGAAGGGAGTGGTTTGATGTGAAGGTTTTTTTCCCCTTCAGGCATTGAAAAGGAAAAAGATGAAATATATGTTTATATATAACTCTGTTTCTACATACCTCATTGAAGTCACAACGCATTTAATTGTGTACATATCTTTTAAATGAGAAGCGGGACTGGATTTTTTTCTTCTTTCTTTAAAAAAAGTGATAGAAATCCTGGTGACTTTTGGGGGAGAGATATGAATAGATACGATGATTGAGTTTTTTTCAAAGGAGTCCATGTTTGATTCTCCCCTTTACCCAGCCTTTTCAGTGATTTATAATTGTTGTAAATTTTATCTTTACTCTTTTACCCCTTTCCCTCGCTTTCCCCTCCTCCAGTTGCTAGAATGTAAAATTCAACTGACTTGAGAGATTAATTTGGGGGTAAATAGAACAAATTTTTAGGATAAAGATGAAAGAGTCAAATCTGAAGATCATGAAATTATGTTCTTTTTTCTTCCGTTTCAGTATATTTGCCTTCCCTCCATGATCTCCAACACTATCCGATAAAGTAGAAGCAACTGAGGTACCGTGAAAGAGAAAGGAGCTGGAACTGAGAAAAAGCAGAGGTAGGGGTTATACCCAGGCGTTTTCATCTAACTTTCTAACCTGTGATTTCCAACTGTACCCCAGTGTTTATGGTAAAGTGGTACCAGGAATTGGACAGTTGGAAAGGAGTCCCAAAGTAGCTTTCTCATACAGATTTGCTCAGAGAGGTCTAGACAGAAAATGATCCTTGCCAAATGGAGCAAAGGAAGGAGGGCAAATAGCTCAGTTCTACCCTCTTACATTGTTGTTGACCCTTTCTTACTCTAGCTTCCTCCCGTTCCTTTGATCTCCCTTTGCCCCTTCCCTTGCTTCCCATTCCATGCCTGTGGAACCATTTCTCTCTGGGCTATTCCTCTACCTCTCCAGTGTAACTGCTGGCCACCCATCTTCTGCGGTGCTCAAGAGCACCCTGAGAGGGAGGGGTAGGTGGGCAGCAACCAGAAAGTATTAGTGACTGGGAAGATGACGCACATTTTTGTTTATGAAGCTAAAATGTTCTTTATTAATGTTCCACTCCCCACACTAATGCACTTTATTGGGTGTTGGTTTCCATCTCTTTTTTCAACCTGGCCTTTGGAATTCTCTTGCTTCGGTTCCCACATCATTTCTGTACTAAGTCTAACTCCTCCTCCTCTTCTAGTTTTCCAGTCGATTTTGCTCTCCTGTCTTCTTTCTCTGTCCCTCTTTACTAGTTCATCTGGTTATCTCCCTCTTTCTATATGTGGGCTTATCTCTATTTATGTCTTTGTTTTTAACTGAGACTATCCTTCTCATCCCTCGGACCCTCAGGCTCTGTTCACCTCTAAGTGACTTTCCGTCTCTGTCTTCTTTCTGCTTGCTTCTGTCTTCCAGTCTCTGACTGTGTGTGGCTCTTCCTCATGTGTGCCTGACTCCCCCTCTTTCTGGCCCCTTCTGTGTGTGTCTGTGGGTCGTACTGTGTATGGGAAGAGCGTCTCCACGTGAATGTGGGCCACGCTGCGCATCATGTGCGCTGCAGCCTCTCTGCCTCTGTGCCCTCTCTCTATACTGAGAGTCTCTGCCTGCCACATGTGCCATGATCCGCAGGTGCGGGTGGCTCAAGGTGGCTGTGTGCATCCCTATACAAACATTCGTCATTCTCTCTCTCGAGTGTGCTTTGCATGTGGATTTGCTCATTTGCCTTATTCTCCCTCTCCTTGTCCATCCTCCCTTTTGCCTGTCTGTATCTCTTCCCTATTCTCTCTCTCTCTCTCTCTCTCTCTCTCTCTACTGACCTCTTGATTTTTCTTCTTCTCTCCTTGTTTCTGCCTCTTTACCTGCTTGCTCCTGTTATGGTTCTGCCTGCCTGCCTGTCTGCTCCTCCCTGACTGGCTGGCAGCCTCTTTTTCCTCTCTGGTTGTCTGTCTGCTTCTCTGGCTGTTTGCCCACCACTCTCTCTCTAGCCATCTGTCTCCCCGCCTGCCTGTCTCTATCACTTTTTTAGCCCGCATCTCTCGGTCTGTCTACCTTCCAGGCCCTGCCACGGCTCCCCATCTTGGTTTGCCTCTTCTCTTGCCCTTCTGCTTGTTCCTTTTCTTATTTGTGCCTGTTAAGTTCCTCCTTTTCGCTTGCCTCCCTTTAGATCTCTCTTGCCTGTCTACCCTATTTGCTGCTATCCCACCGTTTCAGGCTTTTCTCTTTAGTCTTCGTACTTACTAGCATTTTCTTCCTTTGCTGCTTTTCTGCCAACATCCGTCAATGAGGATAGTCTCTCTACCCTAAACCTCTCAGTAACTCCTTTGCCTCAAAGTCTTATCTAACTTCTTGCCACATCCCCTACCCTGCCTTCTCTCATGTTTGCCTTTATTTCAGTTATCTCTTTTTCTGTCTTTCTGGTTCCTCACACAGTCTGCCTGCCTCAGTCTTTTTGCCATTTTCCCAGTCTCTCGCTGCCTTCCTGCCTTTTTGCTGTCTGCTTGGCAGGCTCTTGCTGTCCACATCTCTTCTTGCTTTTCTCTCTTCTTTTGTTTCTTTTTTCCCAGTTAACTTCTAAATAGGTAGTACATACTTACGGTACAACATTTTAAAAGTACAGAAAGTGTACTGTGAAAAGTAAGCCTCTCTCCCATCCTTCTCCCATAGTCTCCAAGTTCTTCTCCCCAGCAGCAGCCACTGTTTGACATTTCCTGGATACTGCTCCAGAGAAGAGTCTACACACACACAAGTCTTTTTGCTTGCTTGCTTTTGCTTGTGTTTTGCTGTACTCCTCCCTACTTTTCTTCCAGTTTTTCTGGATGCTCCTTCCTCTGTCAGTCTGTCAGTACTCCTAACTAACTTGGCTGGGCTTGCCATCTCTGGTCTTTTGGATTCTGCCAAGTGCTACCCAAAGCACTTGTCTTTTGGATTGACTAGTTGCTGGTTGCATGCGTTCACTACCAGTACCTGAGGAGTGCTCAGGAAGGCTTTACTCTCTCCAAATGTAGTCTGCTCTGCATGGTAAGTGGTCTGATGACAGCAAGACAGCTTTGTTGGTCCCTTCATCACTGAAATATGTATTGGAGAAGGCATGAAAGCACCGGTAGTACTAAAAAGTACCATATACGTATAGGCACAGTTAATAAGTAACAGTAAGCTGAGCTTACATGCACACAGAGTAGAGAGAGGACTGCCCTGCTTTTCTCACTTAGTCTGTATGAATTATGTAAGGTCATGTGAATCTAAGATCCTTTAGGTTGTTGACCTAGGCCTAAGAAGTTTGTCTTCCTCCTAGTCTAAAAAGCTTTATCCTGATTAAAACTTTTTTCCTTTTTCATCCAGCCTTCTGGCTCCACTCACGTGCCACCTTAGAGACATTTTATAACTCTTTGAAGGAGACAAAGACACAGCCTCTAACCAGGTCTCGTTGAAAAAGATGATAATAAAACTTGTACACACAATGCACTGTTCTTTCATTTCTGCTTTTTTACTGCCTGTTTTCCTGAGTTTAACTGTTTCAGCCTCTATCTTTGTGTCTCTCCACTCTTTCCCTCTTTCCCTCTCTTACTTCTCTTTTCTTGGTTCGTTCTTCTTATCTGTCTGTCTTGGTCTCTATTCTAGCCTCTTTTTCTGATTGGCCCTCTCCCCTCTCTTCTGTCTGATTGGCCTGTATCCTTCCATCACCCCATCTGTCTGCTGGATTCTCCCTGTCTGCCTGCAATAATGTATGTGATAGCACTTTATAAATTATAAAGCACTATGTTGTATAAAACACCATTATCACTTTGTCTTCCTTCTTACCTTATTTTTTCTTCCTTTATCTGTCTTCCCTTCTCTCTCTCTCTGTTTGCCTGTCTGCATCCCTTTTGGTGATTTTGACTGCCTTCTCTGTCAGTCTCCATTCCCTCCCTGCCAGCCTATTTTTCCGCCATCCCTCTTCTCTGTCTGCTCAGTTCTTGTGTCTCTCCTGTGTTTCCAGGTTTCTCTGTATTTCTTTTGCCTGTCTAGTCTCTCTGTCCTTAGGCCTTTTATCTGTGCCTGTGTGTCTCACTGTCTCTAGCTGCTTGTCTCCCTGCCTGTCACTTTCATTGTGGGGCATCAGTCTCTGCCTCCTTCTGTCTTTTGGTACGTCAAAAAATAAAAATTAAATAAAAAATTTAAATTCCTTATGATTAATTGCTAGAGGAGAATATTTTTTGGTTTTAATGAGAAGACTGTTAAGGTGTGAACAAAGAACTCAAATATTCAGCTGTGAAATGCAAATGAAGAAAAATTTTTAAGGGACTCTCAAGCCAAGAATAGGATTATTTATTTAACGTAAAAGCAAGAAACATATCTAAAGCACTAGTTTCTAACCTTTTAGGATCGGAGAGAGTTAGAAACTTTCCCCAGGGAAAAAAAAAAACACACACACACACACACAAAATGTCACATATGTTTTCATGGTGTTACAAATACCCTGAAGTCTTGGACCCCAGGTTAAAACTCTGATGTAGGGAGCCAGTGGTAATCTGTAATAGAGCACAGACAGGCACTCATACAACAAGCAGATGAAAAGACTGAGAAAAACACTTGCAATCTATGATTTTCTACCCAAGGAGATGTTAAAGAGATTCCTAATTGTCTTTTGAAATATATAGGTTAGTGATAATAATGAAAGGCATGTAAATACTCAGGATAGTCTAGACCTAATCATAGTATTTTAGACATGGAAGGTCTTGTAAATCAGTGGTTCTCAAATGGCTAAGAAAGGTTGCCACATGTCCTTTCCTGGAGAAGTCTGTCCTTTATTCTGAGAGGATATATTTCTGATATATATTTTTATATAGAATAAATATAGTATATAGTATATTTATATAGAATAATATATGTATATATGCTTGTATTTATGTTACAAATTATAATGTTACATATTATTAAATACATATACATATTTATAATGTTAAAAATTTCCTTTCTAAAGCGGAGATAGATCTGTATGGCAGAATGTGAATTGATTTTAGTGGGGAGGGGGGAGAAAAAGAATGACTGTACAATCTGAAAATTTTCAACATGTACTTCTTTTATAATTATAAAACATTTTAAATAATTTTAAATATCTTTTTATGAGACGTAGTTTCGCCCTTGTTGCCCAGACTGGAGTGCAATGGCACAATCTCGGCTCACTGCAACATGCACCTCCTGGGTGCCAGCCATTCTCCTGCCTCAGCCTCCCAAGTAGCTGGGATTACAGGCACCTGCCACCACGCCCGGCTAATTTTTTGGAATTTTAGCAGAGGCAGGGTTTTACCATGTTGGCCAGGCTGGTCTCGAGCTCCTGATCTCAAGTGATCCACCTGCCTCGGCCTCCTGCAGTGCTGGGATTATGAGCTTTGTTGTTCTTAATGTCCTTACTCAGCACAATGAAAAGTCAGCAACCCCATGTTGATTACTAACTTCCTTTTTTTTTTTTTACATTTTATTGATCATTAAAATCTAAAAGTCTAGGATCTACTGCTTTAATCTAACCTGTTCTTGATTTCATCAAGGAGGAAACTTCAGTCCTTCATATATCGCAATCATGATTTGCCATATTAATATATCAGCCATACCATTATATGCATACTATTTTTCTTTAAATCACTCACCTTTCTTTAACTTAAATGAGTGTTCTTTAAAAGTTAAATTTTGGCCGGGCACAGTGGCTCAAACGCCTGTAATCCCAGCACTTTGGGAAGCCAAAGCAGGCGGATCACGAGGTCGGGAGATCGAGACTATCCTGGCTAACACGGTGAAACCCGTCTCAACTAAAAAATACAAAAAAAAAATTAGCCAGGTGTGGTGGCGGGTACCTGTAATCCCAGCTACTCAGGAGGGTGAGGCAGGAGAATGGCGTGCACCTGGGAGGCGGAGCTTGCAGTGAGCCCAGATCGTGCCACTGTACTCCAGCCTGGGCGAAAGAGCGAGACTCCCTCTCAAAAAAAAAAAAAGTAAATTTTTTATATTACTAGAAATAATATACAGGGGCCGGGCGCGGTGGCTCAAGCCTGTAATCCCAGCACTTTGGGAGGCCGAGACGGGTGGATCACGAGGTCAGGAGATCGAGACCATCCTGGCTAACACAGTGAAACCCCGTCTCTACTAAAAATACAAAAAAACTTAGCCGGGCGAGGTGGCAGGCGCCTGTAGTCCCAGCTACTCGGGAGGCTGAGGCAGGAGAATGGCGTGAACCCGGGAGGCGGAGCTTGCAGTGAGCTGAGATCCGGCCACTGCACTCCAGCCTGGGTGACAGAGCGAGACTCCGTCTCACAAAAAAAGAAAAAAAAAAAAATATCCATAAATCTTTCATTTGATACTGTCATTATGTTTTTCTTCCTAATTTAAAATGCGATAATTATTAAAATAAAAATCAATAAAAGTAAAAGCATCTTGCATGCTACTAATATAGGTACATATTTTAGAAAATATCACTTTAATCTAATTTTATAGGTATAGAAACTGGGGCCTAGATATTGAAAGGATTACCTAAGATCAAGTTAGTAGTTAGAGACAGAACCAGGGCTTGAACTTTTATCTTTCAGTTTCCAATCTAGTGTTCTTCTACTATATACTACATGAGTTCTAAGTCAATGAGATGTCCTAGAGTTTTAAAGGACACTAATATGTGAAACTGATGGTCACATATATTACTGTTATTAACTATAACAACTATACCGCAGAACTAGCAAGGCCAATTTAATAGTATATATTATACTTATAAACTTAGTGTTTTCTGACACAGAATTCCACTTCTTAACATTTATTATAGAGAAACAGTCACCATACTTTTGCATAGGGTGACATTACAGAGCCGTTCATTACAACATTGTTTGTAACAGCAAAAAAACTGGAAACACCCTAAATCTCCAATAGTGAGGAATAGCTAAACAAACTACACAGCAATTAAGAAAAAGGAGTTACTGGGGCACATGTTGTCAGGATCTCCTGGGGCTGTGTCGCAGGCCATTAAAAAGAAAAGAAAAAGAAAAATGAGTTACTTCTATATGTAGAGACATGGTTAATATATTGTTGAATGGAAACAAGCAAATTGTAAAACAATGCATATGTTATGACATCATTTAGTTTATGTTTAAAGAAATTAAAAAATAATATTTTTACTGATATATTTATTTGGATTTAAATGCCTTTAAAAATGCTGGAATTATACATACCAAACTGGTAACATTGGTTACTTTCTGGAAAAAATAGTCAAGGGGGATTGTTTGCTTCATGGATAATTCTGAATTTTTACAATGAGAAAGTATTTATTATTTATGTAAACAAAATTAAGTAGCTTCATTGATTACATTAGCAACTGGAGCCAAGTGGGATAAAAAGTAGTATGCCTTCTCTAAAGAAATAATTCCTAATGAATCTCTGGTTCTTTGAAGTGAAAATGTGTAAGCAAAGTACAATCAGTAGATGTAATGTAGTTAGGGTTTTTAAAACATTAGTGAGGTTCCACTTTAAAGAATAATTAAAATATGAGAGGGAAAAAGGGAAGGTACAGAAGAGCATATATAACATGGTAACATTTATGAAAGAAAAAATATGTGAATATCCATAGAATATTCCTGGAAGAATATACAGGAAACTACAGTAGTTGCCATTGGGAAGGGGAAATTATTTTTTCATTGTACATCTTATAAAGCAATTTGAAAATTTTTAGGCCGGGCGCGGTGGCTCACGCCTGTAATCCCAGCACTTTGGGAGGCCGAGGCGGGCAGATCACAAGGTCAGGAGATCGAGACCATGGTGAAACCCCGTCTCTACTAAAAATACAAAAAATTAGCCGGGTGCGGTGGCGGGCGCCTGTAGTCCCAGCTACTGGGGAGGCTGAGGCAGGAGAATGGCGTGAACCCGGGAGGCGGAGCTTGCAGTGAGCCGAGATTGCGCCACTGCACTCCAGCCTGGGCTGGGTGACAGAGCGAGACTCCGTCTCAAAAAAAAAAAAAAAAAAAAAAAGAAAATTTTTTAGTGACCAAGAGATTGACTAGGTGAAGGGAGGAGGGACATTTTTTGAGATAAGGCATAAAACAGACATGAAAACCTAAGTAGCAATATATGATTGTGATGATGGTTATGGGCTGTAAAATCAGCATTCAGAGAAGAAAGCTCTTTCTTGGTTGGAAGCAGGGAAACAAGTAAATAACTTTCATATGTAGTTGCATTTGAGGTTAGCTCACAAATAACTGAGATTTGTGTAGCACAGAGGAAGAAAAAAGGCAGTTTAGGTGTGATAAGAAAGAATTTAGCAGGTAGTACGTAGACCTCATATGGCTGGAGTGTTAAGTTCATGATAGGGTATAGTAGGAGTTGGTACCTCTTTAAAGGGTAAGAATTTTTGTATATCAAGTGAAGAGTAGAGGTCTGAACCTTGGGGGAACTTTGAAGGATGGAATGGGGAGAGGAGAAGCCAAAGAAAAACAAGTTGTTCAAGTGGTAAGTATACCAGGTAGTGTTGATATGGTAGAGTAAGAAGACAGCTTCAGAAGGAAGGCGCGATCATTGATACTAGATGCTTCATGTACTAGATGCGATCATTGATACTAGATGCTTCATCAAGAAGAGTACAAACTGACAGTTTCTCAAAAAGTTAAATACAGAGCTACCATATGACCTAGCAATGTCAATACTAAGTGTACACCCAAGATAATTGAATCATATGTCCACACATAAAGTTGTACATGAATCTTCATAGAAGCATTATTCATAATAGCCAAAAAGTGTAAACAAAAATACCCAGCAACTGACGAACGGATAAATACAGTATATCCATGCAGTGGAATATTATTCAGCCGTAAAAAGGAATGGAGTACTGATACATGCTACAAGATGGATGAACTTTGAAAACATTATGCTAAGTAAGAGAAGTTAGACATAAAAGGCCACATATTATTTGATGCCATTTATATGAAATGTCCAGAATAGGCAACTGGTAGATCAGTGGTTGCGCAGGTTTCAGGGGCGGGAAGAATGGGAGGGACTGCTAATGGATATGGGTTTCTTTTTGGGGTGATGGAAATGTCTGGAATTCTGGATAATGGTGATAGTTGCATAGCTTTGTGAATATCCTAAAAACCCCTGAATTCACTTTAAAATGGTGAATAAGGTATATGAATTCTATCTGAATTTTTTTTAATACAAACCAGCCAATACAGTGACTCACACCTGTAATCCCAGTGCGCTCTGGGAGGCCAAAAGAGGAGGATCCCTGAGGCCAGGAGTTTAAGACCAGCCTGAACAACATAGCAAGACTATCTCTACAAAAAAAGTTTAAAAATTAGCCAGGCATGGTGGCTCGTGCCTGTAGTCCTACCTACTCAGGAAACTGAGGCAGAAGGAGAGCTCAGCCCAGGAGCTGGAGCCTGCAGTGAGCTATGATTATACCACTGCACTGCAGCCTGGGCAACACAGTGAGACCTTGTCTCTAAAAAAACAGTACAAACCAAGAAAAGTATTGTACTTGTCATTTGGTCACCTTTAAAGCCAGTTTTAGTGAGGAAGTTAGACATCAATGAAAGATTGTGAGAAACCATTAAAATATTGCTTACAGAGGGTTTTTTGTTTTGTTTCATTTTAGTGACAGGGTCTTGCTCTGTCACCCAGGCTGGAGTGCAGTGGTGTGATCATAGCTCACTGCAGCCTCCAACTCCTAGGCTCAAGCTTTCCTCCTGCCTCAGCCTCACCAGTAGCTGGACTACAGGCACACACTACCACAACTGGATAGTTTTAAAATGTGGTTTTTTTTTTTGTTTTTTTTTTGTTTTTGAGACAGAGTCTTGCTCTATCGCCCAGGCTGGAGTGCAGTGGCCAGATCTCAGCTCACTGCAAGCTCCGCCTCCCGGGTTTACGCCATTCTCCTGCCTCAGCCTCCCAAGTAGCTGGGACTACAGGCGCCCGCCACCTCGCCCGGCTAGTTTTTTGTATTTTTTAGTAGAGACGGGGTTTCACTGTGTTAGCCAGGATGGTCTCGATATCCCGACCTCGTGATCCGCCCGTCTCGGCCTCCCAAAGTGCTGGGATTACAGGCTTGAGCCACCGCGCCCGGCCTAAAATGTTTTATAGAGATGGAATCTCGCTGTGTTGTTCAAACTGGTCTTAAACTCTTGGCCTCAAGCGATTCTCCCACCAGTGGCCTTCCGAAGTGTTGGGATTGCAGGTGTGAGCCACCACACCCACCCTTTTTTAATTTTTATTTTTGTTTTTGTTTTTGTTTTTTGAGACAGAGTTTTGCTCTTATTGCCCAGGCTGGAATACAGTGGCACAATCTTGGTTCACCAACCTCCACCTCCCAGTTCAAGTGATTCTCCTGCCTCAGCCTGCTAGGTAGCTAGGATTACAGGTGCCCGCCACCACACCCAGCTAATTTTTGTATTTTTAGTAGAGATGGGGTTTCACCATGTTGGCCAGGCTGGTCTCGAACTTCTGACCTCAAGTGATCCATCCACCTTGGCCTCCCAAAGTGCTGGGATTACAGACGTGAGCCACTGCGCCTGGCTAATTCTGTATCTCTACTGTTGCCTCCAGATTCCCTCATCTTGTGTAAGAAGCCCCTGTTTCTTTAAGGCTGCAGCAGTCTTGCTGTGTGTTCCTTACCTTCTCTTCCTCACTGTTTTCTGCTCACCTCCTGACATTTCCTTCATTCATTGAAGACTGACACCTGACTTAGTCCTGCCATCATCTTCGGTGACCTTAGGATCAACATGAATGATCTATTCATCACCCAGACTTTTTGGTCCCTTGATCCCCTTATTTCCAGAGACCTGTCTAGCTATCCCACTTCTGACCCCATCTCTGGACTTCCTTTTGAAATATTAAATTCAAACCCCCAGCTTGGGCCACAACTTTCTATCCTTCCAGCCCCCTCATTTACTTCTACTCTACTCCTGGACCCACCATGAGACACTATAGTCCCTTAACTCCTCATTTTCTCCTAATCAGCTATACCATCTTCACCTCTTTTCCTGTCCAGCTTAAATTCCATGGTCTATCATTTTAACCACGCTCCTGCCACTGTCTTGGTGCCCTCTTCTTATTTTCCTTCCTGCAAACCCCTGGCCTTGTATCACTTTGGTTGCTTGTTTACACCCACGATGCAAAGGGCTGCTGAAGAAAACACCATGACCATTCAGACCAGTGTTTCTGCTCATCCTTTTTCCTAGTCAGCTTAGTTCTCCACAGTGACTTCCTCAAAACCTTCTCCTTATACTAGTTCATTTTAAAGAACAGGATACATATGTTCATTTTAATATCATAATAGATAGAAAATCTTATCTACTTCCAGGAGCTGGATTATCATATGAGAACTCCCTTGAAATTCCAACACTCAACTACATGTTTAACTCTGTCCATATTTGTCCTTTTATCCTTTCCTCTTGTCCTGTCTGAAGCTAATCCCTATACTTGGGCTCTTGGTCTCACCCCTGCCACCTTCTCAGGGACAGTGGTTACCAGCGATCCTCTAACTCAGTCCTTTGTTTCCCATTCCACTTGCTCTTTCCCAACCACATTAAAATGTGCTCAAATCTCCTTATCTTTGAAAGAAATACTCTGGACCCCTTTAGCTGCCACCTTACCGCACTGTGTCCATTCACAGCCAAGCCTCTTGAAAGAATTAACTGCCCTCAGTGTCTACTTGACTACTCGTTTTCCAGCCCTCTGCCCCCACTACAGCTGCTTTCACCAAATTACCAACAACCTCCTGGTTGCTAAAAATCAGAGGATGTTCTTAGTTCTTCACTTGACCACCCCCTTTTTGAAAAATAATTTGCTTGACTTCTGTAGTTTTGCATTCCTGGTTTTTCCTTTGCCTCTCTGGCTCCTCCTCATCAGTCCCCCTTCAAAGAGGCAGTGCTGTATGGATTAGTGGTCAGCCATGGTACTTAAGAACTTGGGCTTGGGAGACAGGGCTGGGTTCATATGCTGCTTCCACTACTCAGAGTTTGTTTCTTCAACTAAAATGGCAATATATGTCTTTTTGTGAAGCCCTAATATTACCAAGTCAATGGAATTATACTTTTAAGATCTTTAGTACTGTGTCTGACACACAGTAAGCAGGCATGCACTAAACTCCCGTGACTCTCCAAGCTTATAATAGGCGCCCCTCCTATGTGCTAACATATTATCCTTTATCTTTCTCATTAGGCTCCAGAGAGGAGGGGCTCTGTCACCCTTCTCCACCGTCATATCAGTCTAGCACCAGGCGCACATTAGGCACCCTGTAAATAAATATCTGTTGACTGCTTCAAGTGTTTAATATATGGCGAAGGTGATACTTTAAATCAGTGGGGCAAAGGATTATTGATAAATAATGATGCATAATCGATAAATGGAAAACTATTTGTGAAAATATAAAAGGTGGATCCTTACCATTTACTAAACTAGTTTTCAGATGGATTAAATTGTGACATTAAAAACAAAAATTGGCCAGGCACAGTGGCTCAGGCCTGTAATCCCAGCACTCTGGGAGGACGAGGTGGGCTGATCATAAGGTCAGAGGTTCAAGACCAGCCTGACCAACATGGTGAAACCCCATCTCTATTAAAAATACAAAAATTGGCCGGGCGCGGTGGCTCAAGCCTGTAATCCCAGCACTTTGGGAGGCCGAGACGGGTGGATCACAAGGTCAGGAGATCGAGACCATCCTGGCTAACACGGTGAAACCCCGTCTCTACTAAAAAATACAAAAAACTAGCCGGGCGAGGTGGCGGGCGCCTGTAGTCCCAGCTACTCCGGAGGCTGAGGCAGGAGAATGGCGTAAACCCGGGAGGCGGAGCTTGCAGTGAGCTGAGATCCGGCCACTGCACTCCAGGCTGGGCGACAAAGCAAGACTCTGTCTCAACAAAAAAAAAAAAAAAAAAATTAGCCGGGCGTGGTGGCGGGCACCTGAAGTCCAAGCTACTCAGGAGGCTAAGGCAGGAGAATCACTTGAACGCGGAGGTTGCAGTGAGCTGAGATTGTGCCACTGTACTCCAGCCTGGGCAAGAGAGCAAGACTCCGTCTCAAAAAAACAAAACAAAACAAAAATGTAATTCTGCTCAATTCAGCAAGACCAAAAAATTTTTTAGAGAACTAGAATGAGATAGAAAAAGTGTGGAAGAATATTTTCCTGATCTTGGGGATGAAAAAGGCTTCAGCATACAAGCAGCATCAACCATAAAGGAAAACGTGGATACATTTAACTCAATGAAACTAAATTTTACTATGTAAGAAAACATCATAAAGTTAAAAGACTAGCTAGGAAAACATTTGTGTCATTTATGACAGATCATTTTATTCAGTAAATACTGTGTGCTCTAATAGAGCTCAGACATAATAGAAACTAGCTCAGAAAGATACTTTATCCAGGAAACTAGGGCTTTGGAAGGGCCAAAGAAGAACTACAGACTGGGTTTCCAGAGTGACAAGAACATTGTAAGGACAGGCTTGGTGGCTTACGCCTCTCATCCCAACACTTTGGGAAGCTGAGGTGGGTGGATCACTTGAGGTCAGGAGTTCAAGACCAGCCTGGCCAACATGGTGAAACCCCGTCTCTACTAAAAATACAAAAAATAGCCGGGCATCATGGCGCATGCCTGTAATCCTAGCTACTCGGAAAGCTGAGGCAAGAGAATCTCTTGAACTCGGGAAGCGGAGGTTTCATTGAGCCAAGATTGCGCCACTGCACTCCAGCCTGGGTGACAGAGTGACTCCACCTCAAAGAAAAAAAAAAGAAGAAGAAAAGAAAAAAGAACGTTTTAGAACAGGCCCACCAGAGATCTAATTCCTGTTTCTTCTGTAATCAAGAAGCTGCTGGGGTGGGGTACTGGCTCCAGGATTACTCCAATATTGTATAATAGCAGGAGTAAGGAAATAGAAAGGAAGATAGCGAGCTAGTGTTTGTATTCTTGATGAAATAAAGATGTCACAGAAATCAACAATAAGAAAAAGACCAATAGAAAAAAACAAAAGTAGTAAAGTATATGTACAAAAGATGAACAATAGGATGATGATTGCTGACTTTTATTGAGTTTTACTCTGTGTCCAGGAACTATCTAAGATGTACTTAATATGTACTAACTCACTCCTTTCAATAACCTTATAAAGTAGAAACTATCGTAATACCCATTTTACAGATGAGAAAACAGACAAAGGGAGGTGAAATATCTTGCTTAAGGTCAGAGCTGTTGAGGTGGGCATTTATACCTAAACTTGTGGACCATAGTAGACCTGAAAAAAGAAAACTGGAAGGTGTGATGGCTCAAGAATTGGACATTGTTAATAGCACTTGAGAAAGAAGCTGGCTTTAGGAGGGCATAATGAATTTGTTTCTAGATGTGCTTAGCGCAATATGATGGTGTGGCATCTTTTTAGAAATAATTTCTGGCTGGGTAGGGTGGTTCACACCTGTAATCTCCACACTTTGGGAAGCTGGGGTGGATGGATCACTTGCGCCCAGGAGTTCAAGATCAGCCTGAGCAACATAGTGAGACACCGTTTCTACATTTTTTTTTTTTTGAGATGGAGTCTTGCTCTGTTGCCCCCAAGCAGGAATGTAGTGACATGATCTTGGCTCCCCAAAACCTCCACCTCCCGGGTTCAAGCAATTCTCCTGCCTCAGCCTCCCAAGTAGCTGGGATTACAGGCATGCACCTCTGCACCAGGCTAATTTTTGTGTATTTTTTTTAGTAGAGACGAGGTTTTACCATGTTGGCTAGGCTGGTCTTGAACTCCTGACGTCAGGTGATCTGCCCACCTCGGCCACGCAGAGTGCTAGCATTACAAGTGTGAGCCACCATGCCTGGCCAAAATAAATAAATTTTAAAATAGAAGTAACTCAACTTCTGAGCTATGGAATAGTTCTCTGTACCTCCAGTACCTAATAAAAAACCCAAATACTGCAATATATCTTTTCAATTAAAATATTTTTTGTTTGTTTTTTAATTGATTAAAAGATTTTATCTGGTCTGCTCATCCTTCTATTGCTGCCTTTTAGCTAAATCCTTTTCCTTGCTCTCACTGAGTAAGGGATATCATCTTAATCAGAAGGAGGAAGATGTAAGCCCAAAATTGTTGTAATTGTTGTCTTTGCCTTCTGCAAGTTTTTTAGATCTGCTTTTTAAAATATATTTTATTTTTTTTAATTTTTGAGACAGAGTCTTGCTCTGTCACCCAGGCTGGAGTGCAGTGGCATGATCTCAGCTCACTGCAGCAACTGCCTCCCAGGCTCAAGCGAGCCTCCCACCTCAGCTTCTGGAGTAGCTGGGGCTACAAGCACAGGGGCCACCATGCCCAACTGTAGATCTTTTTCGATTGACCACTGTGATAGAAACTGAATAGTCCTATACAAAATGGCAAAAACCAAACTTTTTCCCATTTGACATTGCTTTTTAACAATTTCTTAATAGTTTTCTGTTGGCTGGCCAGCTAGAAGTATCTTGCTTTTCATCTATTTTCAAGCCCCAGTTGTTCTGGCAGAATTGCACACTTTTCCCAGCTGATTAACTATCCTTTAGGTTATAAATTTGTCATGGGAAATGCTAACCCACACTGGCTTCCTCTTACCCGGTCCTTCACTTGCTCTTGGGCCCTTTTGCCATCTAGCACTCCAGTCTGTAAAGGAAATCTTTTTTTTTTTTTTTTTTTTTGAGATGGAGTCTTGCTCTGTCGCCCAGGCTGGAGTGCAGTGGTGTGATCTTGGCTCACTGCAACCTCTGCCTCCTGGGTTCAAGTGATTCTCCTGCCTTAGCCTTCCAAGTAGCTGGGATTACAGGAGCTCACCACCAAGCCCGGCTAATTTTTGTATTTTTAGTAGAGATGGGGTTTCACCATGTTGGCCAGGCTGGTGCGAACTCCTGACATGAAGTGATCCACCCATCTCAGCCTCCCAAAGTGCTGGGATTATAGGCATCAGCCACTGTACTCGACTGAGAATCATTTTTATTTCAGACTGAATGAGATATAATCAGTACATTAAAATCAAATTATTCTATATTCCAAAACTGTAGAACTCCTAAAATGTATCCCAGAGTCAATAATAAAGTTATCCACTCACTTTATTAGAGGAAGAGTTTGAACTTTGGTGTCAGAAAGGTAACACCTGGAATCCAAGCTCTGCCACTTAATAACTATGGCCCTGGGCAAGCTGTTTATCCCTCAAGTCTCAGCTCCTTCATCTGTAAAACAGCAGTATTAATGCCTATCTCAAAGGGTTGTGGTGAGGGTTACGTGAGCTAACTTACATAAAGCACTGGCTGTAATAAGGTACTCGATAATTGGTAGCTGTTACTCTAAACCATCAAGTTTACTGTTAGCCACTTCTCTCTTCAGAGATTCACTTAAGATGATTGCAAGGTGAGAAGATTCACAACCTGAGTTATGAGCTTAAGCACCTTAAACTCCTTTAGGAGCAAAGGACTGACTTTAGTTACTCTTCTCCCAGTAATTGGCCCCATTCCCTTGCTTTCATCACTGTGTAAAGAAGCTCAATTCTGGCATGATATGAAACAAACCATATTTTACTTGACTCAAAAACTTCTCCTAATGGAGGAATAAATACTATTGTTAGGTTGGAAACTGAATGTTAGTCACAGATACAGTCTGTAATTTTCTAATCATGTCAGATGTTACCTGGATGCTGAAAAATGCCAAATCTTAAAATCCTGAGGGGAGGATTCATTACTAAATAAAGAATGGCTAGCACAAGGAGTGGGAAAGAAAACTAAGGCTTTCTGAGTGTCTTTTCCAAGGACTCTTTATAGTGCTGGGCAGGTTCCCATTCCTTATTTAATCTTCTCAACAACACTATAAGGTAGCATCTTTTTAGGGTGACCATGTCCTGGATCTTGCCTGTTGCCCTACTGTCACCTTACTTCCTATTGTCTGTATTTTATGGTTGAAGAAACGGAATCCAAAGGAAGGTATTTAAATATTCTGTGCATGGTTATAAAGCCAGAACACTCCTCCTTTCTGCGTTTGGATTTCTTCTAAGAATATCCCATGCATACCTTGTCCAACTGCAGCCTGGCTTCTCTAACAAAGCCACCGTGACCTATTTGCAGAATCCATGGTCGCTCAGGTCTTCATCTTACGTGATCTCCATGGAGCACTTTATGCTGTTGACCGCTCCCCTCTTCTATGCTCCCTCTCTGGCTTCTGTGGCAACATTTCCCCCTTGGCCTCTTTCATGCCTCTAGCTCTTCCTTTCCAGTGTCCTTTCCTCCTCCCCAAACCTCCACGTAGATTACACTTCACCCTTAAGGGGATCTGATCCTTGACTAGCTACAGCTGCTATCTGTCAATAATTCCCGCACCTATAACTCTAGCCCAGAGCTGTCTTTCAGGATCCAGTCCTATATATCCAATAAGATCTGGACATGTGACTGCATGCCCCCGAGTTACCTCATACAGCTAACTAAAAATTCATCACTTTCCTTCCCAAAGTCCTCTTCCAGCAGTTCCTTTCACCATCCTCCCAGTTATCCAGGCCAGACACAGGTGTCATCCTTGACTCCTCCCTTTGCCTTAGACCCCTACCCAAATGATCAAGTCCTCCTATTCTCTCTTAACTTCAGTTCCTCTCTGATCTCCACTGCCACTAACCTAGTTGTGGCTGCCTTTGGATCTCACCTGGACTACTGCATTAGCGCCAGTCTCTCTGTCTCCACTTTCCCTCATTTCCTTCTCTCCTGATATTATAGTCAAGTCACCTTTTGAAAATGCAAATCTGATCATGTGATTCTCTCTATAAAACCCTTAACTCTGGGCCAGGTGCAGTGGCTCACACCTGTAATCCCAGCACCGTGGGAGGCCCAGACGGGCGGATCATGAGGTCAGGAGTTCAAGGCTAGCCTGGCCAACATGGTGAAACCCCGTCTCTACTAAAAATACAAAAATTAGCCAGGTGTAGTGGCACACACCTGTAATCCCAGCTACTCAGGAGGCTGAGGCAGGAGAATTGCTTGAACCCGGGAGGCGAAGGTTGCAGTGAGCCAAGATCATGCCATTATACTCCAGCCTGGGCA
Organism: Macaca fascicularis; assembly: GCF_037993035.2. Taxonomy (NCBI): domain Eukaryota; kingdom Metazoa; phylum Chordata; class Mammalia; order Primates; family Cercopithecidae; genus Macaca; species Macaca fascicularis. The sequence continues at coordinate 7,933,951 of NC_088390.1, read as the reverse complement.
ACAAGAGCAAGACACCATCTCAAAAACAAAACAAAACAAAACATAAAACACTTAACTTGGAATTGTACACTATAAAAGGGTGAATATTACGATATGTGAATTATGTCTCAATTTAAAAAAAAAACTTATCCTGGTTTACAAAGCCTTCTATGATTTGGCCTGACTCAGCATCTCTCATTGGCTTCCCTCCCCCTGCCTCCCATTTTCCTCTTAGCTTTACCATGCAGTGGTTCCTTCTGCCTCTGAGCTCTCCACACTTTCCAAGCTACGTTTGCATTTCTTCTTATCCTGTGCAGGAAGCATTCTCTCTTCCACCTATCCCTTGTCCTCTTCCTCCCCACTTGACTGACTCCTCCTTGTCCTTCAAATCTTAGCTTAAGATGATACTTCCCCAGAAGGCTTGGTCCCCCCTGGACTGGGTTAGGTGCTCCTGATGTGTGTTTCATACTTAGCTCTTTTGTAGCATTCACCAAATATTTGTTCATTCTGTATTTATTGAGTGACTGCTCTGGGCTGGGCACTCAGCTAGGTGCTGGGTATTTCACAAATAAGAGATGTGGCCCTTGCCCCCATGGTGCTTACAGTCTAAGAAGGAAAGAAAATGGACATTAAACAGTGAATTACCCTAAATATTTTAATTATAATTATGACATTTCAGAGCACCCTGGGGAGGGCGTGTTAAAGGACTTGACATAATTGGAGGTATCAGAGAAGGTGTCATTTAAGCAACTTTAAGGAGTCAGGTGGCCAGCTGAAGAGCGGTGGGTGGAGTGTTCCACGCAGAGGAACAGCATGTAGGAAGGCTCTGACGCAAAGCTTGGGGGGCATTTCAGAAACTGAAAGGCCAATGTGGGAGACAAAGAAGAGCCTGGAAGAGCCAAATCTTACCTTCTGGACCATGGTAAGGGTTTCTAAGTTCATCTTAAGAGAAGTAGGTTGCCTTTGAAGACTTAACATGGGAATTTTAAAAGTTCCCCATGGCGGCCAGGTGTGGTGGCTCGCGCCTGTAATCCCAGCACTTTGGGAAGCCGAGGCGGGCGGATCACGAGGTCAGGAGATCAAGACCATCCTGGCTAACATGGTGAAACCCCATCTCTACTAAAAAAAAAAAAAAATTAGCTGGGCGTGGTGGCGGGCACCTGTCGTCCCAGCTACTCGGGAGGCTGAGGCAGGGGAATGGCGTCAACCTGGGAGGCGGAGCTTGCAGTGAGCTGAGATCACACCACTGCACTCCAGCCTGGGTGACAGAGTGAGACTCCATCTCAAAAAAAAAAAAAAAAAGGCCGGGCGCGGTGGCTCAAGCCTGTAATCCCAGCACTTTGGGAGGCCGAGACGGGCGGATCACGAGGTCAGGAGATCGAGACCATCCTGGCTAACACGGTGAAACCCCGTCTCTACTAAAAAATACAAAAAACTAGCCGGGCGCGGTGGCGGGTGCCTGTAGTCCCAACTACTCGGGAGGCTGAGGCAGGAGAATGGGGTGAACCCGGGAGGCGGAGCTTGCAGTGAGCTGAGATCCAGCCACTGCACTCCAGCCTGGGCGGCAGAGCGAGACTCCGTCTCAAAAAAAAAAAAAAAAAAAAAAAAAAAAAAAAGTTCTCTGTGGCAAATGTGTAAATAAGGAAGCAGGATGACAAGTTAAGAGACTCACAAACTTCCTGTGAATCTCCCACTAAACTCTAAGCTCCCAGAGGGCAGAAACTGTGTCATTAATTTTTGTATCCACAGTTTCCAGGACTGCCTGACAGATGCTCAGTATCATTTTAATGAATTGAATACAAGATAGGGCCAAGATTCCAACCTAGGCTTTTAAGAAAGGCTCAGCTCAAGTATCAATGCCCTATCTCCCCTACACACAACCCTTCAGAGACCACCCCTCCACTCCTCCCTAGACTGGGCTGGATAACCCCTTTTACCTCCAGTGCATCTCTGGTGGGTTGTACTTTCTAAATATGGCCACATTAATGTCTCACATCCCACGTGTTCTTCTTACAGTGTAATTCTGAGACTCTTCCCGCTGAGAGGTGGGAGTAGTTCCCTCCCCTTGGAATTGAGGCTAGGTCATATGATTCGGCTTCCTCTTGGTTCTCTTGGGATGCTGTGAGGAAGCCCAGACTGCCCCTTGTAGAGGCTCATGTGGAGAAAAACTGATAGTCAGCACTGAGAACTATGTGAGTGAGCCATCTTGAAAGTGGATCCTCAGCTCCCAACAGTCCACCCCAGTTCACACCTTTTGGAATAGAAGTGAGCCATCCCTGCTGAGCCCTACCCATCTTGCAGATTCACTGACAAAATACAGCAGTGGTGGGTAACTAGAATAGCATCCTATGTTTGACATGCAGGGAGGCGGTATGTTAGTTGGATGGGCTATGACTACCTTAGTACTTATTAGTTGTATGACTTTTGGCAAGTTACTTAACCTCTCTCTGCTTCAGTGTTGTTTTTCAGTATAAATGAAAATAGTACCTATGCCTTAAGTTTGTTGGGAGGATTAATGTTGGTAAATGCAGCTCTACAGGTAATACAGATGAGTCATGTGAGCATCTCCTCAGATATGCCTCTGATCATTCAGCTGTCATTCTCATGTGATTCTGTGTCTTTATAGTACTTTCACTCTATTCATAATATATTTATATATAGGCATGTGTATGTACAGGTTGAGCATCCCTAATCTAACACCCAAAATCCTCCTAAATCTGAAACTTTTAGATGCCTACACGACACCACAAGTAGAACATTCTACACACAAGTAGTTAACACAAACTTTGCTTCATGCACACAATTTTTTTTTTTTTCAGATGGAGTCTCACTTTGTTGCCCAGGCTGGAGTGCAGTGGCTTGATCTTGGCTCACTGCAGTTTCTGCCTCCTGGGTTGAAGCAGTTCTGCGTCAGCCTCCTGAGTAGCTGGGATTATAGGCATTTGCCACCACACCTGGTTAATTTTTGTAGTTTTAGTAAAGACAGGGTTTCACTGTGTTGGCCAGGCTTATCTTGAACTCCTGGCCTCAAGTGATCCTTCTGCCTCCCAAAGTGCTGGGATTACAGGTGTGAGCTGCCACACCCAGTCTAGGTACAAAATTATTTAAAATATTGGCCAGGCACGGTGGCTCGTGCTTATAATCCCAACACTTTGGGAGGCCTAGGCAGGAGGACTGCTTGAGGCCAGGAGTTTGAGACCAGTGTGGGCAACATAGGAAGACCCTGTCTCTACCCAAAATAAAAGATTAGCCAGGTATGGTGGTGCTACTTGGAGGCAGGAGCATTGCCTGAGCTCAGGAGTTTGAGGTTACAGTGAGCTGTGATCACACCACTGCACTTAAGCCTTTACCCCCTTCGCCACTTTGATGGATTCGCTTCACTTATTCATTCACCAGCTTTTTGTTTTTTTCTTTTTAGTGCTTCCTGTATGCCTAGAATACCTAGTACTTGGGGTGCATATCTATTTGTATTTTGAATCCTTAATCTTTGGCTTCCAGGATAAAGATCAGTCAGGTTTCAAATTCTGTGTGCTTTCTTCCAGCTAAACCGTGTGCTCTACTGGCCCATCATCAAGTGGCTGTTCTCCCAACAGCAGCCCAGCCACGTGGTCTCCCTAAACTTAGCTGTGGGGCTAGATGCATTAACCTTATCCTGATGTATGATTGGATGTTATAGTATCAAGACCAAATGATAGATCCCTTTACTCAGCTCCAAGGTACAGCCAGATTAACATTTGGTACAGTAGTAAAACACCTGAGACTCGTCATAAATTTAGCCCCAAAGGTTAAAGCTTTAGGAATTTCTGCCATGGGTTGCCATGGTTCTGCCACAGGTTGAGGCAGACCATTGAGACAGGTGCCAGAATATTGGGACCACATTGTATTGTCACTTTTGATATTTGACTTTTGAGGCTTTTTCAATTATTGTTGTGTATGTGTGTGTGTGCATGCTATTTCAGGAGTAGGAGTAGGGGGTTGGGCTATTTGGAGAATCTGATGGAAATTATAGCACCGTTTTCCAAAAATAATACACATCCACAGACACACACACACACAGAGTATTTAGAAACAGTTTCAGGACAGCCAGGTTAGTAATCCACCTGTGACTTGCCGTAAGGGTAGAAACTTTTCTATACCATAACTTAGTCCTTTATCATGTACTATGTTCATTTACCTTTTCATGTGTGCATGTTTTATCCCAGTGAGCAGGCAAGCTTCCTCCAAGGAACATATGCCTCTTTATGACCCCCAGTAATATGTGCATGTAGGGACCTCACCTGTGGGAAATCTTGCCAGTTGAGTCCTTTGAAGCTCTGTGATTCACTGGGGATGGCAGCCTTCCCTTCAGCACTCCACCCTCCACCCACCACCCTCCAAGGCAAAAGAGACTACCACAAGGGGACTTGGACCCTGCATTCATGTTCTGTTTGCTCTCTAGGTTTTAGGCTAAAGCATTATTTACATAATCCTCATGTAGATATCCACTTGGCTATTTAGAGAACAAAGCAGTGCCTACTGGAAATATTTTTTTTAAGTATTAATAAATGAATGCATTACATTATTTTAAAAATTTTTGATGTCTTTATCCCTTTGTCAGCTCCATACCTTGCCCTGTACACTCCCATACCTGTAATCAGGACCCCCTTTTTGTTCTATCCCATGAATTCCTAACTGCCCTCCTTTCCTGCCATGTGCTTGTGAGAAAAAAAAAAAAGCGGGCATAAACCTAATGTTAATGGAACGGTGGCCGTGTGGTTTTTCCTTGTTTTCCTGTCCTTCCCTCCCCCTTATAAATGTCCCCTTATAAATGGAAAGGGCCACCTTTCCATCCTAACTTTGGAAGAGTTTTCCCTCCAGGCTTGTCTCCCTGACTCTGTAAGTAATTACAGCCACCTGGTGGCCATATGGGGAAATGACAGATGGATTGGCCCCAAAAAATCTAGTGAGACCCTCTTTTTTTTTTTTTGAGATGGAGTTTCATTCTTGTTGCCCAAGCTGGAGTGCAATGGCGCTATCTCAGCTCACCGCAACCTCTGTCTCCCAGGTTCAAGCGATTCTCCTGCCTCAGCCTCCCAAGTAGCTGGGATTACAGGTGCACGCCACCACGCCTGGCTAATTTTTTGGATTTTTAGTAGAAACAGGCTTTTGCCAGGTTGGCCAGGCTGGTCTTGAACTCCTGACCTCAAGTGATCCTCACACCTCGGCCTCCCAAAGTTCTGGGATTACAGGCATGAGCCACTGCGCCTGGCCAGAGATACTCTATGGAATAACTTTTGGTTTGGGGGTCTAGGGGAAGCAGGGAAAGGGAATCCTGTGGATAGAGACTGTAGCACAGGAACCAGACATCCTATTCCTCCGTCCTTCCTTGCCTACTAGGACACAGCATCCCCCCACTAGTTATAGACAGATGAGTTCACTTAACATTTGAGTTCATTCAAAATTTATTGAGCAGCAACTGTGTGCTCAGCAATGAGAATATAGCAGTGAGCGAGATGTGAACAAGATCTCTGCCCTCATGAGCTTACAATCTAGCAGTACAGCCAGCCTATTACAGCCATAATTTTACAATTGTAACAAAAACTCTGGAAAATGCATGGTGCTAACCGATTTATCAGAAGTCTTGACCCACCAAGAAATAAGAAAAGAACTGAGGAAGGAACATTTAGGATCAGCTAGGCAGAAAGTGAAAGGAAGCGTGTTGCAGGCAGAGAGGACAGTGTGTGAGGGCTCCGCGGCTTGCAAGACATGTAATGAACTGAAAGCCAGTGTCTGGGCCGTAGAGAACAAAGAGGAGTGTTGCGAGATGAGCCTGATTTATACAAGGTCTTTGAATTTAGGACGTTATCCCAAAAGCAGGTGGAAGCCACTGAAGAAGCTAAGGAAAGTTCGATGTTTAGGTTTGTTTTTCATAGCTGACTCTTACTGCAGCATGGAAGGCAGAAGTGGAAATGGGAGAACAGGTTAGGAAGTTTCCATAGCAGTTTAGACAAGAGGTGATGGTAGCTTGGAGAAAAGAAGATAGGTTCCAGAGATATTTAGGAGACAGATTACACTTGATGAGTGACTGGATGTGTGAGGAAAAGGATGTGTTTCCGGCAAGAAGCATTGAAGTAGGAGTCTCTGGAAGAGGGACAGATTTTGGCAGAATGAAGACATCCCGTAGGCACAGGACAGGCCCTGAGACTTGCACTAGAGGAACAGCATAGCCTTCATTCTTAAATAGTTCAGGGTTTAATTGAGCAAACAAGGTACACGTAATTGCAGAGTTGATTAAAGATCAAAATGACTGATTTAGATAATTCACGGACTCCTGCATTCCATGGGATTAGATTTAAATCCTCCACCTCACAGTAAATTCAGATAACTGCTGAAGCCAACAGTAATGTTTCCTGTTCATGCCTCTCATAGCCCCTCAGAACACCTATACAGCCCAACGGCATCTCACAGGGGTCACCTTCTCCTGCGCTGGGCCCTGATGCCCCTGCCAGAAGGCACACTGAACTCCTCCTGATTTGTGTTTCGCTTGCTGCTGCCAGGAAGTTCACCTGCCTGTCATTCTCAAATCTCCCCTCCTTAAGTTAAAGGAGACCAAATCTAGCCGCTGCCCCCAATAGTGGTTCTCTTTTGGTCACCAGGAGAGTTTTCTGACTGACTTAACATCTCTCTTTACATTACCCCTGTCAAGTTCTCTCTTTTGGAGTCACCATCTTGCAACCCTGTCTTCCTCATCTTCTCCAAGTGGCAAACTGCCTCCTTTTTCTCCCTCACCAAAGTGTCACTAATTTGCTGGCCTTTTCCCCACTCTAGTTTTCCTTCAAGTTAGTAAATACCCACCTCTTTGCCCCAAAAAGGTCAGGAAAGAAATTTGGGGTATGGGATTAACAAGGAAGTAGCCCCAATAGCTATTGCTTAGCTGACACTTAGCCTTCCTTGCCTCCTCTTCGCCACAGGAGAACTCTGCAAACTCCCAGAGACAATAACTGCTAACTGTACAATAGGACCACAGTTTCCTATTGTGCAAGGAGCCTAGGAAAAAGCCACATCCCAAATACTTGCTCTGAGAACAGTGGTTACAAATGTTAACATGAGATTAGACATGGAGATGGTCCCTTTATATTGAGAGAACATGGACTTTGGAGTTGGGTAGACTTGAATTTGCATTCTGGCTCTAGTGATACTACCTAGTGTGCCTTTGAGCTATTAAACTTTTCAAAGTTTCAAAGGACTTATCTGTAAAATAGTAATCCACCTTACAGGGTAGTTGCCTTGAAGAGGCTATTTGGGAGGCTGAGGCAAGAGGATCACTTGAGCCCAGGAGTTTGAAACCAGCCTGGGCAACACAGTGAGACTCTGTGTCTATAGAAAATTAAAAAATTAGGCATTGTGGCGTGCACCCAAAGTCCCAACTACTCAAGGCAGAAGTGGGAGGATCACTTGTGCCCAAGAGCTCCAGGCTGCAGTGAGCCATGATTTTGCCACTGCACTCCAGACTGGGTGACAGAGCAAGACCCCTTCTCTTTGTGGGGGTTGGGGGGAGAGGGTATATGAAGTACCCAGCATAATATCTAGCCTGAATTGCCTATAATGACTCACTTCCTTTCTTTCCCTTGGGTTTCAGCTGCCAAATACTATTCTACAAGTAAGATAAGCCAGCTTTGTGTGGTCAATGATAAACATTTCCTATTCCTGTCTTTGTAATTCCCATCTTCCTGCAGACATCTCATTTCCATCATTGCCAAAAAAGTCCTTCCATCCCTCACCCCTGTAGAATTACTCTCTCTTAACTATCAAACAGTTCTGCCTGAACTCTGACTATCCTCTTCTACATCTCCCTAAACCAAGATACTTGATCTTCTTGTATCATTCCTAAAGATTAATTCACTGATTTTCTCAGAGCAAATTGTAATGAAGGCAGGGAATAGGACCTTTACACTTCAGAAGGGCACAGGCTAGCTGCTAGAGAGGAATGGAGATCTAGGCCCAGGCACCCCTCCGCCCCACCACTTTTCGTCAAGGCACAGAAAAAGCCAAACTCGAAATATGTCTTGAGTGTACATGAGTGTACGTCTCCTTTCCTACAACTCTGTGAGATCATCATTGAAGTACAGAAGTATTGCAGGTGTGTGAAGTGTACCGTCCATATTGAGATAGTCAAATTCTTCCTCCTCATCCCGGATCCCATTCTCTTCCAGGGTAAAATCCATGTTCAGGTTCTTCCCTTCATATTTCCACGTGTAGCTGGCAGCATGTGCATTATAGGGGAGATAGCGGTGTAGGATTTCCCATATGGACTCCAGAACCCCCACCTGGAGAACACAGAAGCACCCCACCCCCAGAATTCTGGATGGAGTATACACATATACACACTAGGATCAAAGTGCCTCCCTTGGCAGATAGCAGCTTCAGGTAATCTACGGCCCCAGAAAAAAAGCTGAAACTCCAGCATGCAATGAACAGGCCCAAAAGACCTACAGCTCTTAATGGCAGCCACTTCTAACTACCAGATGGCCATAAAGGGTCAAGTGTCCCCTCACTATATCCGTGCAATAGAGTAGATTAAAAAGAAAGTTCAATTGCTGTCCAAAACAGCGTGTAAGAGTTTTGAAGGACCACCATCACTAAGATGCATAAACTGCTGTTCCCAGGCTTATAAAGGAGTCTCTTGTCCCCGTGTGACCCAGACACTCCTAGAATTACCAACCCTGGGGACCTAGGTGCTGTGCTTTCCTCAGTTGCCTCAATGTAAAGGGCAGAAAATACACTCCCACTGGTTATGGAAAAAAATGTTGCCCTGCAGATCGGCCTGGAGATTTGCTGGGATTCCCCATTCCCTCTAACCTGCTCCTTGTCACCAGTTCTCACCTCCAGTGTGTGCTCCTGCGACGTGAGTGTGTTAATGATGCGGATGCTCCGGGTCTTGGCAGACAGCCGCCCCACCTCATAATACGACCCCTGCCACCAGGGCTTCCCAAAATCGTTGGCCCAGTCCGAACAGGGCAGCTGAGGCGGAACGTGCACAAAGCGACCCCGCGGGGTGCAGTACCTCAGGCAGCCGGTCAGCGGATCTATGTGCTTGCGGATCTTTAAAGGAGGGTTTGGGGCGAGGGGATCAGAGCAGTCATTATGCTCTGGCTAGCCTCCGCTTTTCCTTCCCATCCCCGCTCTCCATTGCCTCTACCCACAACCCCAGATTTCAGCATAACTCACGTCTTTGGTCTTTGGATCAAACCAGTGGCTGATGTCCTGGCCTGCAACTTCCACGATAGGTTTCAGCAGCAGATTCCCTTGAAAAGAGCAGCCACGGTCAATGCCAGCCCTTCAAGAACCAGGCAGACGCGCGCGCGCGCCCGCACACACACACACACATACACACACACACACACACACACACTCCGGCCCCGGCCCAACGTGTGACCCTTACCCTTGTATTCCTGTGCCAATGACGTTAGGTCGTACACGCGTCCCAAGTAAGATACCCAGAGGTCTTCGGGCCTGTTATGTTGGGCCACCTCCGCCGGCGTGAAATAGCGACGCTGAAAATACTCCAAATCTGGCCCAGCCACCAGGCCCCGGCGCGGCATGGCTCTTGCTCTGTCAGTCACTGGCTCTCTTGGTTACTCCTTTGCTCCTCAGCACGCACTCACTACTACTACGACCTCCGTCGCCTCCGGGAGCCGAGGGGAGAGCGTTTATCCGCTGACATGGAAACCATTGTCCTTTTCCGGCCACCGTCCACTGAGATAAATATCAGGGGGTGAGGCTTGGACCGCACGTGTTCACGGGAAACGTAGTATGAGTCCCACACGGGGCATATAAGGATCAAGTAATTGAGTTGCGCCGCTTTCAGGAGTTGGGGGTGGGCAGAAAACGAATACGCTCCGTTTTAATTTAGCGGCCTGGGCTACATGGGATATTTATGACAGACTATCTCTCTGAGACAGAAAAACAAGGGAGGAGGCAGTATGAGAGTGTATTCTCGCTAAATTCCAGAGTTTCTAAAGGATGTGTAAGAAAGTAGAGGTAAAGGTCTCGCGATATCGTAAGACATCCGGCGTGGTACGCTTCAGTGAGCCACAGCGCTAGAAGTAGGAGAAGCTCGCGAGATCTCTGCCGTTGCCGAGGAGACTAGGAGGTGGAGGAGAGGTGATCTCGCGAAAGGAAAGCGGTCGGGAGCGCTCGCGAGATCTCGGACCACCCAACCTGAAAGGTGCTTAGGAAGTTGAAAGGCCCAGAGGAGGCCTCCGGGCAAATGGCCGGAGCTGGACCGACCGTGCTGCTACGAGAAGAGAATGGCTGTTGCAGTCGGCGTCAGAGCAGCTCCAGCGCCGGGGTTAGCACGGGCTCTGGTTCTGGGATTGAGGGGCAGTCGAGCAGCAAGATGGAGGGGGTGGGGGAACTGCAGCTCCCGGCAGCCTCTGGGCGTTGTGTGAGCGCCCCGCGGGCTGCCGGGAGCTGTGGTTCCGCGGGCGGGCAGCCGGGACTGCGCGGTCTGAGCGCTTGTTCCACCCCGCGCAGGATTCGGACGGAGAGCGCGAGGACTCGGCGGCTGCGCGCGCCCGGCAGCAGCTAGAGGCGCTGCTCAACAAAACTATGCGCATTCGCATGACAGATGGACGGACACTGGTGGGCTGCTTCCTCTGCACTGACCGTGACTGCAATGTCATCCTGGGCTCGGCGCAGGAGTTCCTCAAGCCGTCGGGTCAGTGCCTGGGGAATGCACACCCGCCTGGAAATGTGGCGGAACCTTACGCAAGGCATTTCCCCTTCAGGGCCTGGCTGCAGCCCTTGTTTTCTGGGGCTCGTTTTTGTGGCTCAGAGGGGCGGTACTGATGCCGGCCTGCTTCCCTGATCCTCTGATCCTTCTTTCCAGATTCCTTCTCTGCCGGGGAGCCCCGTGTGCTGGGCTTGGCCATGGTACCCGGACACCACATCGTTTCCATTGAGGTGCAGAGGGAGAGTCTGACCGGGCCTCCATATCTCTGACCACGGTGGCGCATACTTTTCAGACTTCATTAAACTTACGACCGAATGGACCTGTGTCTGTGTGTAGCTGGGATGCCAGTACAGGGATAGGACACCCCACCCCTAGAGGAAAGGACTCATCTGAAGTCGGGAGCACCCTCAACCCTCCTCTACCAACCGGGATGTCCAGGGGTGCCAAAGGTTCTCTCAAGTTCAGGGGTAGAGATGGGGGACAGGGCTGAATGATGCACCAACAGGCCCCAGGGTGGGCCCCTGCATCTTCCCTCCCACGCTGCTGCTCCAGAATTGTGGCGGGAGGGGGTGTCATCCTGCTCCGGAAGGCCCATTGTTTCCCACCCCGGCCTGGCAACACCGAGTTCCTTTAAGCTGGGGTCAGAGAACGGGCTCAGGTCCCCAAGGGGAGCAGGGGCAGGCGGCCGAGGCTGGGCCCCCTCCACTCTATTGATGGGGAGGTGCCTGGGGTCAGGGACAGATCTCTGAGTTCTGGCCAGGAAGAACGGACAAAAGCGATAAGGCCAGGGGGCTGAAGGATGCTCCTCTCTGCTCATTTGTGGCCCTGGCACATGTTTCCTGTTCCTCGGCACAGGGCAGGGGTGATAGTACTTGTGCCACTCCTGTGTTTGCAGAGCACGTTGAGTTCGTTAAATCTTTATTGATGCGTGGACACTCCTTCCCCTCCAGCCCCGCCCCCCAGCCCCGGAAATACTGGAGGAGCTGCACCATAAAAGGAGGGCACGAGATTGTTGTCCCATTCACGACGGGGCTGAGGGGAAGGTGTGCAGGTTCCAGCCCAGATGTTCAGGATTGAGATGTGGGTAGTGAAAGGAAAGTGGGTTTTCCGGGATGTGGGGGCTTTCCTCAGCATTGGGTCCACTGACGCTGCTGCTCCCAAGGGGATGCTAGGACTCCGCTCAGGCAGGGGTGGGGGCAGGGCAGGTTGGAAGATGCCGGGCTTCAAGTCCTTGGGCCGAGTAAGAAGGAGGGCAGCCGTCAGGGTTGTTCTTGACTCGAGGGTCATTAGACCCAGACCTTTCCTGATGTAGGAACGGCCTGGGACCCTGGTGAGGCCCGGGTTTGCCGCGGATGCGGCGCGCGCCGACGCCGATAAAGGGCTCGGCTGTAGGGCACCAGGCAATCGGCTAGGCGGAGGCGCAGGCAGAGGCGGCGGTAGCTGGCCAGAGCAAGCACGAGCAGCGGCACGAGGAGCAGGAATCCGGTGACCAGAAGGGCCGTGAAACCGGGGTCCCGCAGGTGCGCGGTGCAAGGGGGTGCCTGGGAGCGCAGGAACTGTGGGAGAAGAGGCGTCAGGCCCAAGCCGACCGAGCCATACTGTGCACGGGGTGGAAACAGCCCAGGCGGGTTGAAGTTGTGGCCCATAGACCCCACCGCCAGCATCACCACACACCAACACCCACACTCACACGCACACCCGGGGACGCACGCTCACCTGAGAATGGCAGAGGAAGCCGAAGCCCAGCATGGTGACAGCGGGTAGCAAGATGGTCCCCAGCACCAGCGCCAGCAGGAGAAGATTGAAGGCAGCCACCAGCAGATTCTGGGCTGTTACAAGCACAGCGCAGGCCCAACAGTCCAGGGGGTCCCGGGGCTCTGGGCCGCCACCGGGAACCGCTCGCTGTGCCCCGGGGACATCCGCCATGGCCCGCCTGGATTCCGCCCGCCTGGGCTGCTGCCCTTATAGCCCTCTTTCCTGCCCCTCCCCCGGCCCAGCCTCTCCCCACCCCCCTTATCCTGGAATGCGGCTCTAGGATTAGGCACCCCCCATCCCGAGGAGCGGACCAGAGCCCTGGACATTCCACAGGCGCCTCCGGGGAGGGGCTCGCCCTCGCCAGGGTCTGCGCGGTCCTCCCCATCAATCACGGTCTTGCAGCCCTCCCGGTACTCTCCCTGCTATCACCAGCCGTTAGTGAAACAGGATTTTTTTTTCTCCTTTTATTTTTAATATTAATATTCTCACACAAAAATCACCGAAAATAGGGGTAGGATTGGGAAGACCCCTCTGCCCCTGGGGCAGAGAGACAGTGCAGTGCGAGGGTGCGGGACTGTAAACCCCCCACCCCTCCGCAGCCCCAGCGTGGAGAAAAAACCAACAAAACGAAAATAAAGCCCCAGAGAAACTCACCCCGGGGTGTCCCTGCCCCAGTGAGGCCCTGGCCCTGGGTTGTTTCACACTTAAAAAGAAAAGGGGGTGGGGGTGAAGGTCTGTGTTTTTAAAGTTGGCCGGGGCTGGGAAGGACGGGGTTCCTTTTCCTCATAGTTCTTTCTTTAAAACCTTTAAATTTTTTTTATTTTATTTTATTTTTTTACAAAATACCATTTCAGTTCCCACTTCTTCCCCTACAGTACAGGAGTTGCTCACCCTCAGGTGGGGTTGGGGTCGGGTCGGGAGTGGGGGGACTGGTCCGAGAAAGTGCAGGACGTAGGGGAGGGGAGCGGGTTTGAGCACCATGAGAACCCGGCTGGAGCCGCGGGCGGACGGGCGGAGACGGTCGGGCCGGGCCCGGACACACACTGGGGCGCGGGGAGAGCCCGGCGACGGGCGGTCCCTGGAGGGGCGGGCAGAATGGCTTGGGGGTGTGGGAGGTCGGGTTTTCCCAAAAATGAATAAATAGAGGTGAGTGGGACTGTTATAAATTAAAAACCAAAAACAAAAAAACAACAAAAAATACAAATCATAACCAAGTGAATAAAGAGACATGTACAGGGATCACAGCTAGCATTGGAAGTAAAAAAGGAGGTTCCGGGGGAGGGGTAAAGCCCATAGAAAGAATCTCATTAAAAACCTCGGCTGCCGTAACGTCTATGTACATACACGAGCCGCGTGCATCTGCGCCGGGCGGGCGGGCGGCTGGCAGGGTGAGGGAACCCGTATGTGACCCCCGCCGCCGCCGGAGCCTGGTCCTTGTGTCTGTTGCTAAAAAGGCCAAAGTCGGTGAGGGGAGGCGCTGGTGGGCGAGGGGCTGCCAGCCCC